>NC_056729.1:1656163668-1656223668 GCF_019279795.1 Protopterus annectens
CTCAAGGAATTAGCCAGGCTGCAAGGTTCAGGGTTTGAAGCTGAGGGTGCAGAATCTGGCCCGCCTGCTGGGACAGCAGGGAAGAGGTCTGAGGCAGGTGCCATGGTTGTAGCAGTGTCATACTGCGCAAGAGGGGATACCAGTGCTGGCATGGCCAGTCTGGTGCAATCAGTATTGTACTTGGCTTGTCCTGTTTGATCTTTAGTAGAACCTTCGAGAGGAGATGCAGAGGGGGAAGGCATAAACCGAGAGGCTTTCCCAGGTAAAGGACAGGGCATCCACTTTCCAAGCTTGACTGTGGGGAGTTCTTGTGCAGAATTTGTTCAATTGGTAGTTCTGAGGGGAGGCAAACAGGTCTACCTCTGGAGTCCCCTATTTGTTCCTCAAGAGGTTGAATATTTTGGGTTCTAGTTTCCATTCATGTGGGTCCATGAGATTTCTGCTTAAGTCGTCTGCCAGTGAATTTAGCTTGCCTGGCAGGAATTGTGCTTGTAGGTGCACTTGGTAGCTCAAGGCTGTGTCCCATACAGCCATGGCTAGTCTGCAGAGAGGTTACGAGTGGGTTCCCCCCTACTTGTTTATGTACCACATAACTGTGGTGTTGTCTGTCTTTACCAATAGTTGTCCTGGAAGTATACGGTCTTTGAAGGCTGTCAGATCATTCTGTACAGCTAACATTTCTTTTTGATTGGAATGCAGCTGTATCTGTCTCGGGTTCCATTTGCCCTGCATCCACTGCCCTGCCATGTGAGCCCCCCCCCCCCATGCACAGTCTGATGCGTCTGTTGTTAGGGTTTGGTCGGCAG
The DNA here is from genome assembly GCF_019279795.1 of Protopterus annectens. Lineage (NCBI taxonomy): Eukaryota > Metazoa > Chordata > Ceratodontiformes > Protopteridae > Protopterus > Protopterus annectens. The sequence goes on from NC_056729.1 coordinate 1,656,164,475, forward strand.
GGGGTAGAGTGAAAGGGAGTCCCTTGTTGTGGTAGCAGGCCTCTGCCCACCAGATGAACTCTTTATACAAGGAATGATAGAAATCATTGTTTCCAGGTCCTGAGAATGTTGACACCATAGGCTTTTGAGATACCATTGGAGTTTCCTCATAAGCAGTCTTACATATGGGATTAGTAGAATGCAAGAGGCCATGAACCCCAGAACTTGCAGTATTTTCCTTGCAGATAGCTGGGGTTTTGAGGCCAATAGTTTGAAGTAGGTTGTCAAATAAACTTGTTTTTCCAGAGTGAGGAATGCCATCTGGGAAGTTGTGTTCAAGCTTGCTCCCAGGAATACAATCTGTTGGCAGGGTACTGAGTGAGACTTCTTTTCGTTGATGGTGTACCCCAGTGAGGTTAGAAGTTTCTTTATGAATGCCAGTTGTTGTAATAGCAAGTCCTGGCTTTCTGCCTGAATCAGACAATCGTCCAAGTATGGGTAAATGTGAATATTTCTCTGCCTGCAAAATGCAGTGGCTGGAGCTAGACACTTTGTGAACACCTTGGGCGCAGTACATAAGCCAAAGGGAAGTGCAGAGAACTGAAAGTGCATGGAGCCCACCCTGAAACGTAGGTAATGTCTGCAGGATCCTCTTATTGGGATGTGCAGGTAAGCTTCCTTTAAGTCTAGGATTGCCAGACAGCTATCCTTGGCTAGCATAAGAAGAAGCTGTTGAAGAGTTAGCATTTTGAAGTTTGGAAGCACCAGAAAGGTGTTGAGAATAGAGAGGTTCAGGATAGGATGCCAGGAGCTGTCTTTTCTGGGTACCAGAAAAAGTCTTGAATAAAAACTTTTTCCCCTTTGTTCTGCCTGGACAGGTTGAATAGCCCTGATACTGAGAAGAGAGAGAACCTGCTGTTGGGCCTCCACCCACTGATTTGGGGGTAGGTCTTGTCAACCATTTGGGGTTGGTAGTGTGTGGAAGTGGAATCTGTATCCTTGGGAAACTATGTTCAAAACCCATTTGTCCTGGGTAATGAGTTCCCAGTTTCTTGCATGCAGGGCGAGCTTTCCTCCTAAGGGAGCAGGTAGTTGAGAAGGGCTTGGAAGGTTTAAGGTTAAGTCATTGTGCCATTTTTCTGTAGGAGGGTGGCTTACTACTCCCTGCTTTGGAAGTGGGAGCCCCCCACTGTTTAGATATGTGCGTAGTCTGAGACTGTAGCCTAGGTGGTCTGCTGTTCCTGGGTTTGGACTGAGAAGGCTTGGAAGGGACTGGAAAGGACCAGTTCTTTGAAGGCCAATGCCTACTGAATCTGGGAGGCTGTACTTGTAGGAAATCTTTTACAGTTTGCATAGATTTAGATTTTTCTTCCATCCTTTTGAGGACTTCTTCTGCTTTGTTGCCAGAAAGGCGGTCTTGGTTTAAGAGAGCATTCAGTAATTTAGATTTAACATGATCTGGCAAGTTTTGTTCCTTAAGATGCTTCTAAAGCATCAAAACCACATTGAAAAGTATGTTTACCAACTTGTTCTGCAGAACGCATTAAATCTTGCAATTCTTTGTGTTCAGCACAGTCAGGAATCAACATCATTTTCTAAGTAGTCCCATAATATGCTGCTGATACTTTAACATATGAAACTGGCAATTTAAAGCCCTAATGGCCAACGTAGCAGAAGTGTATACCTTCTTACCCCATCTGTCCAAGGCTCTAGAATCTCTATCAGAAGGGGTAGGCTTTTTGGCAGCAGTAGCCTTAATGCCTTTTGATCCTTGGGAAATGGTCTCTGGATCCGCAGAAGGATCACTGTAGAGGAACTTGTGAGAGTCAGGTACTCTGGAGTACCTGTCAGGTTTTCTGGGAGCTGGAAGTAAAGTGTCTGGGGTGAGGCTAGATTCCAAGAAAGCATCATCTACAATGTCCAGAACAGGAGGGATAGCTAAAGGCCTGTGTTGAGGTAGGAGTAAGAATTTCCTAAGTGTTTTTTTGGACTCAGAGTAATCCTGGCTTTCCCAGTGGAAATGCTCCCTAAGAGTATGCAAAGTTTCACCAAAAGAAAAATATTCTGGAGGGGAAGCAGAGGGAATGGAATCCTCTACATCAGAATCCTCATAAGTAGATAAGGGCAAATCCTGGTAATCAGAAGGAGCAGAAATATCAGATTCCTGATCAGAAGAATCAGAAAGAAAATCAGTTCTAGGTCTCTTAGAGGGGGAAGACTGGCTTCCCCTAATTAAGGTAATAAGGTCTTCAGCCATTCTAAGCATTTGCTTTTGAGACATATGGGCCTGAGCCTGCAGTTTGGTCATCGGTTTTCTAGGCGTAGTGCGAGTTTTTGGCCTGGATGAAAACAATGGCGTTGGTTTAATATGAATGTCTGTAGGCCTGAATACACCCTCAGAAGCCGGTGCCTGCACAGCGGCTTCGGACCCATCCAAGGTAGAGACATCCGCATGTTCCATAGTCGAAGAAGCATCTCGCGGCATACCGGACTCTGAATGGGTCTCAGCAGAGGACTGTGAATCTGAAGTAGCGGGTATCAGGGGCTGCGAAAGCGCCTCACTGAGTACCGGCGGACTGGCGACTAGCTTAACGGAAGCATCGTCGGCAGTTTTGGACCTATGTGGTCTGTCTCTGTCTTTATCCTTACATTTTTTCAGAAGAGTGGTAGTTGGATGGCTTAAAGAAGCCATTTCAGAGTACACAGATCGAGTACGAAAGTAATTGACTGCAAAAATAGCCCAATGACGAATAGTTCGGGCGTTGAACAAGGCACAAAACCGACAACGAGGGACATCGTGGTCTGGGCCTAAACAGGGGATGCAGTAAGAATTAAAATCTCTATGAGGTATTTGCTTTCCACAGGTAAGACAATTGTTAACTTTTTCTGACATCGGTTAAAGCAGGAAAAAGGATCCCCAACGAGGTACTTATCTTTTTTGAAGACTTCAGGTCTGAAACTCGAAAACGAAAATTTCAGGAGTTGGCCAACCGGCACTTGCGAGCTGCTTCTGCTTCGGGCACCGCACGGCAAGAAAGACTGATGTAATGGCGTCGGCTGCAAGTTTTATACCCCTAATGACCTTACATCAAGGAAGAAGCGGCAGCATCCGACGCAGAAATCCGAAGACTCTGTTATTCAGGCCGGCTGAGGGCTACCAACCTAAATGTTATGACTGCAACAGTGAAACATGAAGAACATCAAAGAAAAGGACACAAAGGTACATGGCAAATGAAAGAAAGGGATGTAGTTGAAAAGGGGAGAGCAGCTTTAGAGGGGCTCACAGCAGTAGTTATGCATGCACCTGACAGAATAAAACAACTGTTTCTGTCTTTCATAATACATTGAACTTAACAAGTCTGGTGTCATACACTGCCACTCAATAAACTCCAAAAATCTTTTCTGAAAAATGGAACAAATCGTTATGATTTGAGGTTCAGAACAATATAAGAAGGGAAACACCATCAAAAGGCTGAAAGTTGACTTTTCAAACAAAGTCTCCCTGACTCAAGTCTTCTAAAAGGTTCAGGAAACCCTTCATTGTGGGAAAACTAAAGTGTGCAAACCTCAGTCATGCATAATGCACAGCAAGGCCAGTTGCACTCATAAATGTATCCTGAAGTATTTAATTATGAATCTCAGCAGGACAAGAGAAAAACACCTGTGTGTGCAAAGTATTTTTTTTCAGTTAGACATGGTGATGTGCATTCAATAAATTGTCATTTTATGTATAACTTATTAGAACCTGACATGATGTTGAAATAACAACACTGAAGAAAGCAATTTCCTTGAGTTAATGAAGGGCTAAGGAAGGTGGCCTGGCTGCCCAACCAAGATCATTAGCAACCACTAAATAACCACTTGCTCATTCGTTATCTTCATGGTTCAAGTTCAGGGAGTTAAATACAAGCTTCTCTGGAGGTAAAATAAGTCAGACTCTTCCACATCTTACTTTCTCATGTAATGTGATCCACCCACACAGTCACACAGGAAATCAGTATACAGCCAGTGTAGGGACACTCTTGATTCCCTAAACAGAACAAGTCTTGAGACTTGTAACATTTGAGAATAAATTTGCCTTTGCTTCCTTACTCAGAATGTAACAAGGTATGTAGCCTACATTAAAACTTTATAAAAGCTGTATTGCATAAATTAAAATCTGTGATTTAGTCTTCAATAGGCATGATTCTCAGGGACAGAAAAAGATGTGAGAACTTGTGACCTTTTTCCTATGCAATGTATAAAAAAGTAGATGAAATTTGTGACCATTTAGGTACAGTATATAAAATGTACACGAAGTCTGTAACTGCATTCTTCTAGGAAATACAGCAATTACATAAAGGATAACAAATGTACAGCAGATATAAAACGGAGAGTTGTTATGAACTTTGCAGGGCCTCTTACAAAACCAAGCTCCATAGGTAAGTGTTACATCCTGGAGGTTGTGGGCTATGCTGCTAGATACCCTAAGGGACTGGCTCTATCATCAAATAAGGCACATAAGGTGGCAAATCATCAGTTAGACATTTTCAGCATGGTACAGACAAAGGTGCCATTTTAAGTCAGACCTGTTTGCCTGTTTTTAGAAATGTGGGATAAAGCATTTTAAAAATATACTCTACCATCCACAGTCAAATGGTATGGTGCAAAGATTAAAGTCAACACTAAAGACCATATTAAGAGCATCTGCAAGTATGTGAAAAGAACCTGGCCTATCTCCTCTCTGCATGCAAAGAAGTGTCCCAGGACTACACAGGACTTTCATCCTTTCAGTTTCTGTATGGTCACAGGGTGAGTGGTCCCTTCCTGGATTTAATTTCTGATAAATGGAATCGTGATTTTCATTCCCATAAGGAATCTACTGTGGACTACGTCCTAAACCTCAGGACCAGCCTTACAGAGATCATGGAAATAGCACAGGAGCACATAAAAAGTACAGTTGTGTACCTACCATAAATGTAGATGTTCCGAGTGTATTCACTGTTGCAGTCATTACTCTTGGGTTATCCTGCTGGCAGGCTACCTGCAGTTGGCCAGATTCCAAAGTCTAGGTCCGGCGTCAGTTGCTGTCACCTCTTCCCTGACGTCAGTGCGCCAGGGGTATAAAAGAAGCAGCCGACGCCATTTTCTTCAGTTTTTCTTGCCCCAGATGTCAGGTGCCCCTAAATGAAAGGCTGAAAGAATATGCCAATAAAAATACATGCACAAAAATAACATGTCCTTCATCTACAAGCAAATACACAAAAAAGGTTGTATAGGATAGAGAAGTGTAGATAAGCCCCAGCAAAGAAAAGGGGGAAGGTGGGTGGGTAACCTGGACTGCAACAGTGAATACACTCGAACATCTACATTTATGGTAGGTACACAACTGTATTATGTTCATCGTGTTTCACTGTTGCAGTCATTACTCTTGGGTAGAATCTGAAAGCTGAGGTAGGGTGGCTGGTCCAAATAGGATTTGGAGAGGCTATGAGGCCCTGCAGAACTGCAGTAGCAAAGCCTGCTCTGGACTTAGAACAGAGAGGTAAATGGTAGTGCTTTGTGAAGGTGTGCACTGAACTCCAAGTTGCAGCCTCTAAGATATCTTTGGTTGGTACTCCTCTGAGGAAGGCTGCTGCTCTGGTGGAATGAGGCCTAATGCCCTTAGGCACTGATTTGTCATGTTGAAAATAGCAGAAATGGATGCAATGGCCTATCCATTTAGAAATAGTCTGCTTTGAGATAGCCTTTCCCTGTGAACCTGCAGCATATGACACTCACAGTTGCTCAGTCTTTCTGAAAGCTTTAGTTCTGTCCAAATAGAATCTTAGCTGCCTGTGTGTGTCCAAAGAATGCAGAATTTTCTCACCCTTGTTCTGTGGATTAGGATAAAAGGTTGGCAAGTGAATGGTTTGGTTGAGGGACACACTGGACACCACCTTAGGCATAAATGTAGGGTTTGTTCTCAGGCAAACCCTGTCTGGATGGAAAATGATGAAAGGTTCCACAGCCATGAGTGCTTGTAGCTCTGAGACTCATCTTGCAGAGGTTATTGCTAGGAGCAGAGCTGTTTTCCAGGATAAGAATTTTATATCTGCTGTTGATGCTGGCTCGAAAGGAGGCAGTGTGAGTTTTTCCAAAACATAATTGAGGTCCCAGGCCGGAATTGGTGCTCTCTTTGGAGGCCTAATGTTTTTGGCCCCTCTGAGGTACTGCCTTAGCAAGGGATGAGAAAAGATAGGTGGTTCTGTATTGTAATGAGCTGAAATGGCAGAGGCATGAATCTTAACAGATGAGAAAGAAAGGCCTTTGTTTAGCATCTCAGTTAGGTATTGTAAAATCTGAGGGATATTTGGTACACACGTGTCTATGCCTTGTTCCTGGCTCCAAGCAGAGAATCTCTTCCATTTTTCTGCATAAGATTTTCTGGTACTGGGCCTTCTGGCCTCCAAGATAACGTCCATAACAGCTTTTGTAAGTGGAGTGCTCTGAATGGCTACATTATCTGCCATGCTGCCAGATTTAAGGTCCTGAGTTGGCTGTGCAGGATCTGACTGTTTTGTTGGGTCAGCAATTGAGAAGTTTCAGGCAATATCCATGCTGGATCTTGAGACAAGCTCTTCAGGATTGGGTACCAGTGCTGGCGTGGCCAGTCTGGTGCAATCAGTATCATGTTTGGCTTCTCTTGTCTGACCTTTAGAAGTACCCTGGGAAGGACAGGCAATGGGGGAAAAGCATATACAGTTAGATTTTTCCAGCTGAAGGATAGGGCGTCCACTTTCCATGCTTGCTTGTGATAAATCCTTGTGCAAAATCTCTGCAATTGGCAGTTGTGAGGGGAGGCAAATAGATCTATGTCTGGGCATCCTCATCTCCTTATTATCATGCTGAAGACTTGTGGATCCAGTTTCCATTCGTGGGGATCAATGAGGTTTCTGCTTAGTTCGTCTGCCAGAATATTTGTTTTTCCTGGCAGGAATTGTGCTTGCAGGTGAACTTGAGATGCCAGTGCTGTGTCCCATAAGGTCATTGCTTGTCTGCAGAGGGGGTAGAAATGTATACCTCCCTGCTTGTTTATGTACCACATAACTGTAGTATTGTCTGTCTTTATCAGTAATTGTCCTGGATGAAGCAGGTCCTTGAAAGCTGTCAGGGCATTTTGTACAGCTAGCATCTCTTTTTGATTGATGTGAAGATGCATCTGGTTTGCAGGCCATGTGCCCTGAATACATTTTCCTGCCATATGGGCTCCCCAGGCATAATCTGATGCGTCTGTTGTCAGTGTCTGTCTGGCTGTGGGTAAACTGAATGGCAGACCCTTGTTGTGGTGACAGGCTTCTGCCCACCATCGAAACTCCTGTTGCAGGCAGGGGATGAGTGCAATTACTGTCTCCAGGCTGTGGCAATGCTGAGTCCAAACACTTTTTAGATACCATTGTAGTTTCCTCATATGCAGTCTGGCATATGTAATTAGTAGAATGCAGGATGCCATGAAACCCAAGGCCTGCAGGATTTTCCTTGCAGATAAGTGGGCTTTTCTTGCCAAATTCTTGAAGTAAGTAGTCAGTTGCTTTTGTTTGTCTGGCGTGAGATAAGCCATCTGGGCAGTTGTATTTAGGCTTGCACCCAGGAATATTATCTCTTGAGAGGGCACTAGTTTTGTTTTCTTTTCGTTTACTGTGTACACTAGGCCAATTAGTAATCTTTTTACAAATGCCAGATGCTTTAGAAGAATGTATTTGTTCTCTGCTTGAATTAGGCAGTCGTCCAAGTAGGGATATATTTGAATTCCTTTTTGTCTGCAAAACGCAATTACTGGTGCCAGGCATTTTGTGAAGACCCTGGGCGCAGTAGATAAGCCAAAGGGCAGTGCAGAGAATTGGTAATGCATTGAGCCAGCTATGAATCTGAGGTATCTTCTGCAAGATTGTCTGATTGGGACATGCAGGTATGCCTCTTTTAGGTCCAAAGTTACGAGCCAAGCCTTCTTGCCCAGCATGGGCAGTAGCTGCTGCAGAGTCAACATCTTGAATTTTGGAACTTCCAGAAATGTATTTAGTATAGACAGGTCCAGTATTGGTCTCCAGGTTTTGCCCTTTCTGGGTACTAGGAAAAGTCTGGAGTAAAATTCTTGCCCCTGCTCTTGTTGCAGTACTTGCTGGATGGCCCTCATGTCCATGAGGGCTGTAATTTGTTTTTGTGCCTCTGCCCATTGACTGTGTGGCAGGTCTGGCATACCTTTTGACCTTGGTAGAGTGTGGAAATGGAACCTGTAACCTTGGGACACTATGTTCAGGACCCATTTGTCTTGGGTAATCCTTTGCCAATTTGAAGAAAAAAGTGCTAGTTTTCCCCCTAAGGGGGGTGCCAAAAGAAAAGAGCTTGGATCTGGTAGAGGAAAGTCATTGGGACTGTTTCCTGTAAGGTTGTGATTTGTCTTCTCCGCTTTTGGAGGTAGGAGCCCCCCATTGTTTAGGCCTGTATGAGCCTTGGGGCTGACCTCTGCCTCTTGGATGCCTGTATCTGCCTCTTTGTGGTCTGTCTGACACTGGAAAGGACCAATTTTTAGAAGACCAGTTTCTGCTAAATCTGGGTGGCTGTACCTGTAAGAACTCCTTGACTATCTGCATGGATTTTGCTTTATCCTCCATTTTTTTTCAATACTTCTTCTGCTTTAGTACCAAACAAAGTATCATGCTGTAATGGTGCATCTAATAATTTTGCTTTAACATGATCAGGCAGATTTTGTTCCTTTAACCAAGCATGCCTTCTAATAACAGAACTTGTAACAGCGGCCCTGCAGGAGGCCTCCAGTGAATCATAACCACATTGCAAAGTATGCTTTCCCACTTGTTCAGCTGCATGCAATAAATCCTGCAATTCCTTGTTTTATGAACATTCAGTATTTGTCAACATTTTCTGTTTAAGCAGTGAAATTAAATATTACTGATATTTAAGCATATGAAACTGACAATTAAAGGCCCTTACAGCCAGGGTAGCAGAAGTGTAGACTTTTTTCCCCCATCTGTCTAGAGTCCTGCAATCCCTATCAGAGGGGACAGGTTTTTTTGCAGTGGAAGCTTTAACTCCCTTGGGACCTTGTGATATAGTTTCTGGGTCAGCAGTGGGGTTTTTATACAGGAATTTATGAGAATCCGGGACCCTGTAGTATCTGTCAGACTTAGCAGGTGCAGGGGGTAGAGAGTCTGTGGACAGGCCAGACCCTGAGAATACATCGTCCACAATGTCTAGTACAGGTGGAATAGCAAGGGGTCTGTGCTCAGGAAATAGCAGAAAGTCTCTGAGTCTTTTCTTAGATTCAGAATAATCTTGGCTCTCCCAGTGGAAATGTTCCCTCATGGTATGTAGGGTTTCCCCAAAAGAATAATCCTCAGGAGGAGAGGCTGAAGGAATGGATTCTTCAGCATCAGAATCCTCATAGGGAAGCATGGAGTAATCTTGTTCAGAAGAGGAATCAGAGGAAATAGAAACCTGATCAGAAGAATAATACTCTGTCTCTTGCCTAGGCCTCTTATCAGGAGGGGGGGTGGGTACCCCTGATTAAAGTAATTAGGTCTTCGGCCATTTTGAGCATCTGTTTTTTAGGCATAGTAGTCTGAGTAGGAGAATGCTGTACTTGTTTCTTTGTCTTTAATGCTGCTTTAGTCTTTGTCTTTGAAGCTGAGGATGGCTTAATATATAGTTGTGTAGGTCTGAAGACACCCTCAGAAGCCGATGCCTGCTCAGCGGCTCCGGACCCATCTGAGGGAATGATTTCCGAGTATCCAATACCTTGAGTATCCAGAGGCCCAGTCGGCTCCACGTGGAAGTCGGAAGCGGCCTGTGGCTCTCAGGTAGCGGGCGCCAGGGGCTGCGAAAGCGCCTCACTGAGAACTGTTGAACTGGCAACTGGCCTAGAAGAGGCTTCGTCGTCGGTTTTGGTCCTCGGATGCCTATCCTTCTCCTTGCGTTTTTTGTAAACTGTGGTTGTCGGCTGAGCCAACAGCATTATATAGTTAAATCTTCAGCCAAAGTAATGAAAAGCAAAATCAAACCAACGCTTGACAGTGCGTTGGTTAAATCTAGCACAAAACCGACAACTAGCAACGTTGTGATCAGGGCCTACGCAAGGAATACAGTAAGAGTGAAAATCTTTATGAGGTATTTGCTTCCCACAAGAAATACAATTGTTAATGTTTTCTGATATCGGTCTGGAGCAAGAAAAAAGTTTCCCCAATGAGGTACTTAGCTTTAATGAAGACTTTGGATCTGAAATTCTGATTTGAAAATCTCAGGAGTCGGCCGACCGGCACTTGCGAACTGCTTTTGCTTCGGGCACTGCACGGCAAGAAAGACTGAAGAAAATGGCGTTGGCTGCTTCTTTTATACCCCTGGCGCACTGACGTCAGGGAAGAGGCAACAGCAACCGACGCCGGACCTTGACTTTGGAATCTGACCAACTGCGGGTAGCCTGCCAGCAGGATAACCCAAGAGTAATGACTGCAACAGTGAAACATGATGAACATCAAGCACAACATTAACAGCAGGCCTGGTACAATCAGGTACTCAGTGCTAGAGAGGATTATATTGGGTAGAAGATGATGGTGCTTATTCATCTTCAATACAATATGCTGCAGGCAAGATGGCAGGATCATTTCCCTACTGCAAGAAGGGTAAGTGACGTCAACTACATGGCAGACTTGACATGCAGGAAGCAGAAAACATTTTATTTATTTTTATTTTATTTTTAGTTATCCTTTGTTGTTGCATTACTCCCACTAGACTAGTAGCCTCTTTTCAGGGGAGACCTGAAGTGGTATTAATACTTGCAGGGGAAATTTGGTCAGGGCATCAGGGAATAGCTGCTGTGGGATCTTTTACATCCACCTGAGTTACCACCAACTGTGGTAGATGGAGCCATATTTTAATGTCTTAACTGGAGGACAGAAGGTAAAACACAAACTCTACCATGTTAAAATGATGAAGCCTCTCAAAGATAGAGTGAGACACTGATATTCACCTTCTACAATTGTTTACAGGGGGAATCAGAGATGGGTCTTCTGTTAGACATTTTCAGTGAGACTTGGAGTGACACCTCAGTAGACAATGTCACTCTTTCACAACAACTATCACTTATGTAGGTTTAGGAGGTCTGAGGGGTATCACTGGAGATTGAGGCCATCCTGAATGGTGAGGCAGGTTGTACCCACATGGTGGAACATCATGTACACAAACAGCTCCAGTATTCCAACAAGCAGGCCGCTTATAGGGTGCATGAGTGAGTTATGTACACCCTGAGAAATAAAATGCAGAAGATGTTGAATGTGGAGGTAATTTATGAGTGTAACAGTTCCTGAGTCTCATCAGTGTTACTGGTGAAAAAAAGATATGGCAGCAGCAGGTTCTTTGTGAACTATTCGAAACTGAAGAGTCACACAGAATTAGGTCATTACTCCATGTCCAGCATGTCCAGGACAGATGACGCCTTAGAAGCTGTGGGTGGTGCTAAGTCTCTAGCTACTATTGACCTGACCATGGGTTAGTAGCATCTACGCTTCACACCTGCAGTGTGGGACAGGTCAGCTTTTTAGACCCGTTTAGGTTTAGAGGAGTTCACCAAGATGCCCTTAGGGAAGAAGAAAGTCCGAACAACTATGGCGGTGGATAAATGGCATCATAGCATATGACACCCCCACCCCCACTCCGGCCCCCACCCTCCATTAAGGAAACCACGGTAAAAAATTTCTCCAAAGCCAACTTCATGCTTCTTAAGACAGAAGTGGTGAACTTCATGACACCCATGCAGATGGACAATACAGTTACGACTGCTGAATTCTACATAAATGCACTCTTTAAGCACTTACATGAGTGCATGGATCATGCTATCCCAAACAGAACCAAGACGCTATCCTCCAAAAAAAGGAAGCCAATCTGGTGGTCCCCTGTCATAAACAAACTGTACAACAGAAGGAAGAAATTGTTGCAAAAGAGAGTAAAATCCCATGAGTGGAGGAGCCCCCTGGTCAGCCTCAGTAAGAAGCTGAGATCCCTTATAAGATCCTCCAAAGCTAGCTACAAAAACAAAATTGCCAATGATTCTAAGGACAACCACAAAGCATTCTATAGCTATGTCAAGAATCTCAATGGCAACACCCAGATCTGCTCTGAGTTACAGCACAACAGTACGAAAATTACAGAACCAACTGATATTGCCAATATCCTGGCAGACAGGTTCAGTGCTAACTTTACCACACCCCCACCCCCAGAGGGCCCATATCTATACAGGAAGAATACAGAGTCCCTGTAATCACAACTATGCAGGTAAAAGCTGCACTCTCTAAAGCCAAAAACACAGCATCCATGGAACTGGACAACATCCCAGGCTGCATTTTACACGAACTTCAGAACGAACTGGCTCCCCACCTAAGCACCATGTTCAGTCATAGCCTCACATCAGGCTTTGTGCCCACTGAATGGCATACAGCAACAGTTATCCCACTCCACAAAGGAGGAGCCACCAGTGATCCTGGAAACTATCGCCGTATTAGCCTGACGAGCCTGGTCTGCAAGGCCATGGAATGTATCATCATGGAACTCATAAACAAAGACATTGGTAACCTCCAAACTCTGGATCCCACCCAGTTCAGGTTTGTGAAAGGCAGATCATGCCTCCTGAACCTGACTGACTTCTTTGAGGCAGTCACCAAAGCCGTAGTTGAGGGTACGGTGGTTCACACAGCCTATCTTGACCTCGCCAAGGCTTTCAACACCATCCCCCATTCTGGAATTATAGCTAAACTCACCAAACTAGGTATAAATCCCTACATCACAAGATGGGTTGCCAACTGGCTCACTGACAGAACCCACACTGTAAAGGTTGCACACTCCAAATCTGACCTCAAATCAGTGACAAGTGGAGTACCACAGGGCTCAGTCCTGGGACCTCTCCTGTTTGGTATCTACTTCTCTGAAATACAGGCTAACATAGAAGGCCTCTGGCTAACAAAGTTCACAGATGACTACAAACTAGGAGCCATAGTCGAGTCCCCAAATGATGTGGAAATCCTACAGAAGGGCCTCGCTGAGACAGATGCCTGGTGTCAGAGCCATGGCCTCAAGCTCAATGCCAAAAAGTGCATTGTCATCCCCTTTGGTAAAAACACTGTACCCATGAACTACTAGATAGCAGTCTACTTAACACCGAATGTGTGATGAGACCTTGGGACCCAGGTGGACAGTAGTCTGTCCTTTGATTGTCACATTGCCACAGTAGTCAGGAAGTCCTTCTACGTGGCACACCTCATCATAAAAGGGTAGAGACACTTATTAGACCCATTATAGAGTACAACGCCCCTTTTGGAATGTACCTCACAAGACATCTGCAGCAGCTGGAATGGCCACAGAAGTACCTCACAAAGAGGATTACTGGCCTCAAACAGATGCCCTACACTGACTGTCTCAAAAAACTCCAGGTTTACTCTGTAGCATATTGCCTACTCCGAGGTGATCTCTGCCTAACATAGAAAGCTATGTCAAACCCAGAGCAGTTGGACATGCTACACCTAAAGAAATCCCAATCCCTCCAACCTACATGGTCTAGGGACCTAAACCTTGTCACCACAATAAACAGGACATGCTGGAGGGATAGATTCCTGTCCCAGAGACTTCCCAAACTCTGGAAAAGGCTACCCATCTATGTCAAGCAAAGTTCTTCATTAGCATTCTTCAAGAAAAATGTTGATGAGTGGATGGGAAATAGGAAATACACCCTGGGGATCACTTCTGTGTCTCTGCTTGACAGTGGCACAGGAAAATAACTTTCTTTGGTGGCGTAAGCCAGGGAACCTTGTTGGCTAGGCTTATGTAGCCCTCAGGCCAATAGCCTAGTACCTACCTATGAACCTATGAACACTATCCCTCATTCACGCATCATTGACAAACTCTCCCAGCTAGACATCAACCCTTATATAGAAAGGTGGGCTGCAAACTGTCTCTCTGATAGAACCCATAAAGTCAAAATAGGGGAATCCACCTCCAACAGCAGACCCATCAACAGTGGTGTTCCACAGGGATAGGTCCTGGGACCTCTACTGTTTGGAATCTATTTCTCCGAAGTACAAGCTAAAACTAAGGGACTGTGGCTGACAAAGTTTGCTGACTGCAAACTGGGTGTGGTCATAGAATCTCCAAATGATGTCAACATCATTCAAGAAGGTTTGACGCAAACAAATGATTGGTGCCAAAGTCATGGCCTCAAACTCAATGCAAAAAAAAGTATTATCATCCCTTTCAGCAAGAGCGATGTTCCTGCAAATAACGACATCACTGCCAATACCCTAAGTATGCACTCAGTGGTGAGAGGTCTGGGCACTCAGGTTGACAGCAACCTTGCCTTTTATTACCATATCTCCAGAGTGGTAAGAAGGGCATTCTATATCACTCATCTCAAAAGTAAGGGCATTGCCTTGAGAAAAAGTGAAGTTATCACCTCCCTGCACTCTTCATTGATTAGGCCAATAATGGAGTATAATGCCCCTTTTGGCATGTACTTTCAAAGCACCTGTAGCAATTGGAGAGACCACAAAGGTTCCTCACAAAGAAAATTCCAAGGTCTTCAGCAGCTATCCTAAATAGATCGGCTGAAATCACTGTCACTTTATTCTATTTTATACAGACTACTCAGAGGCAATCTCTGCCTTGCATATAAGGCGATCTCTGACCCCGTTTTATTGGAAATGCTGCACATCACAAGGCAAGTGGCACACACGTTACTTACTCTAAAGACCTAAACCTGGTGTGTGACATCAATAGAACCTGTTAGAGGGACAGATTTGTCTCCCACAGGTTACCATACCTTTGGACTAAACTCCCACTTCACATGAAACCGAGTACCTCATTGGCTGTCTTTAAACACAATCTGGACAATTGGATAGGTAACTGTAAATTCAACTTGGGGGTTCCACCTGTGTTCCTCTTGGACAGGGGCAATAAGTGCTGATCATGGTAACAAGGGTAACATTTGGTAGGCTTGTATGGGCCCTCAGACCATTAGCCTAGTAACTTCCTATGATCCTATGATCCCTATGAGATGTAGCCCATGCTCTTTCTTACCTGAATGAAATTGCAATTTTACCACTGATGATGGGAACAGTATGATCAACTTGTTTGACTGGTATTGGGCAAACTACAAAAGGCAGGATTAATGATTAAGACCAACAACATTCAGGTGCTAGTAGCAAAAGTGTCTTATCTGAATTATAGAGTGAGTGGTAACAAGATGCAGCCAGAGTCCACCAAGCTGTAAGCCATTCAAGCACAGCCTAGACCTGCTACCAAGTTGTGGACATGGACAGTCTTAGGAAATGTGGTGTACTACAGTAAGTTTGTCCCCCACAACAATATGACAGCTACTCCTCATATAGATCTTACCAGAAAGAGTGGACCACATGATGCTGTCTGCAATCATCAGAATAACTCATTATGCACAGCCTTCTTCCTAGCTCTATGTCCAAGAATAACAATGGTAAAAGAAGCAAACTTCAGCACATAGCCTTGTGGGACATCACTGAGACCCACCAATGGAACCAGGAGATAAGCCCCCAACCCTGATATGTTGTTTTCCATTTATACATTGAATTACGCATGGACTGATACTTAATGCTTTTAATTTGTCAAGTATTTTATTAATTCAGAATTGTGTTGTACTCTCACAATTGTTTCTTAACGTTATCATTACTACTTAGTAAAAATTAATTGAGACTCCAGAGAATATAATGATTTTTGAGATCTCTCTCTCTCTTCTGTTTTTTTTTTCCTTTACATACTAAATTTATGTAACTTTTATGTGATAGCATTTGATGTTTTGACTTTTATTGTATTATATATTTTAATATTTGTTAACTATGGCGCTTTTATCCATGAGCCTCCTTTGAAAGGGGCTTGTCATGGCCCATTCAGACTCTTCAGTAAACAAATGCTAATAAATAAAAAATAAAACATTCTTGCGACCTGTCTTGCTACAAGATGACTACTTGAAAATTGCTTTATATGCATAGTGTTTTATGTCTTTTTTTAACTTACACATATGGCATTGAAAACACAAAAGTATTAAGAAAAAAAAAACACATAATATGCATAACTGTATGACATATGAACAGCAGATTCTGGGCAACATTACACTTGTGTTTTAGATGGTCACTCATACGTGCTTCCCTATTAGACAATTTAAGAGCCTACTTATATCAATGTTTTTAGAAAAAGAAATAAACCCTCAGAAATATGAAGGTGAAGTAGCCAGGCATTACTATGTGTTATTCTTTTGTTAACTGGATAATATTTCTAATAGGCTTACCATGAAAAACAGGCTGCTCTGAAGGCCAAGACTAGCTATGCGAATCCCTTATGTCAACAGTTGCAATGTCAAACACCGGTACTACTGACTGTCTGAACTTGTCCCCCTTCCAGACCCATGTTAACACTTGTTCCTAGGTCCAGAGTGGAAAGTAGTTTCAACGTTTGGTGTTATGATTGTGATGTCAGTATTCGGCATGCCGACTTTCAAGGAAAGGTTGTAATTATGCATACACTTAACCTTTAAAAGAGTGAGATTTTAATATTAAACTTTTCTAATGATGACTAGATGTTTCCAAAGGTGATACAGAAAATTGTTCTGGTTAAATTACTTGCTCCCACCAGGTTGGTGACTTCCCAGGCCCATGGTACTTCCTGGTGCAGGCTGGGGTACGTTTCCCTTTTACTGGCTTTTTGCCAGTCTATACAGCATGCCCATCCATCTTTTTAAACCTTTCTTTGACTCTGTCAATGAGAAGTCACTTTTGAGAATCATCCAGTTTTCTCACTGCATCTACTGGTACTGCACATAAGGATTAAGGCTGATCCAACCCATTCTCAGGTGTTCATATGAATGAAGGTAGACAGTGTTACCTACTGCCAAATACTTGTGTGCAAACCAGGGGTTCTATCCCAGTCAGATCAAAGGCTCACAGAAGGATTGTTGCCTCTCATTCTTTAACTGTATCGAAGGGGACCACCTCTGTTTCTTAGGTATGTCACACTATACGTTCTAAGATTCTGGCACACTGAGCCTTCTCTGAGAGATGATGATGGAGCATCCCCCCTAAATATCAAAATATGACTTTGGAATAACAACAATCTCTACTTACTCTGGAATATATTAGTGAATGCTAGAAAATATATTTCTAGAAAATGGAAATCTAATTCCGAACCATCTTTTGAAGAATTCTTATCACTACTAAAGGAAACTGCACTGATGGAAACTACAGTAAAAGGATAACATTAAAACTATGGAACAATAATCCACGGATGAAAATATTATCTCTTATTGAGACATTAAACTTGAACTCAGACTCTCCATAATTGTTAGAGAAAAAAGAAAAAAATATTCTCTTTTATTTTGTATGACATTATTCTGATTGGATTGGATTGGATAATTCTATAATTAATATTCAGGCTAATTGTAAATATTGTATATAGTTAGTAATCTTGTTTCATTTATTAGACAATGTATTAATAACTTATATGATCAATCTTTTTTGAAAAATTAATAAAAACTATTTGAATAAAAAAAAATATGACTTTGGGTATTCCCTTAAAAAATCAGCCATTTATCAGAAGAGATAAATTTGGCTATTCTCCAGACTCCACCATTTTCATGTGCTTCAGAAGTCTATGAAACAACCACACACAAATCTCAAGTGTGGCAAACATTTATGAAAAAATAAGACATTTTACTGAAAAGCTTTTCAATGTTTTAACTTTTTATGCTACTTGGTATTTACCATACCTCTCAACTGTCAAGATTTTCACAGAATGTGCAGATTTTTGCTTCATACTTTTAGTCTATTCCTCATAAAATTGGTGGTTTTCTAGCAAATCACTGATATGATCTGAGGACTGAAGTCGCTAAGTAATGACATAAGTTTGAGTTTCAGACTTCAAATCCCTCAGAAAATGCATGTTAATGCAAAATCTGTTATTTGAACAACTTTCTAAGTTTACAAGAGCAATATTTAAAATCTATCCCTATTTTGGGGCCTTTGTCCCTTCATTTTGTCAGACCTAGTCCAGATTTCTTGCTATAAGAGGGTGAGAGGCATGGTATTTACTATTCACTCATTTTTATCTTATGTAACATGTAACTGTTAAGGTTGGCTACACTCTTGGGTCTTAGGACTAGTTCACTTACTAGGGTAAAGAACAAACAAAATTAGTACAGCTGTACCCCTTCCCCAAACACATAAATGCAATAGTTTAGATATGGCAGACTGCATTACTGTTTTGTCAGTTTTTTGTGAACATACCATGTCTTGCATTCTGATTGATTCTTTGTCAAAAACACTACCTAAAAGTCATTGGTTTAAAAATATATAATTTTCAGACTTGCTAGATTCTTCCCTGAAACAGTTCAGTTGTGGTCCGACACTTGTGTGCAGAAAAAGCTTCTGACAAATTCTGGATTACACATACTCTCAGTGTCCATTTGCTAATTGTGGAACTGTGAGCAAGTCCCTTAACTAGATAGGACATCTGAGTCACCCGAAGAAAAATGCATTTACACTTAGTATGCTTACCTGTTCAACAAAAAAAAAGGTGGACCTCCTTGCAGAGAGTAGCCTCAGCATATAACAACCACTGTGGTACAGTTCGCAAAAGCATGCTGTTTATCATGAGGTAAAAAAACAAGTAAGTGTGTGTGTGTGTGTGTGTGTGTGTGTGTGTGTGTGTGTGTGTGTGTGTGTGTGTGTGTGTGTGTGTGTCTGTGTGTGTGTGTGTGTGTGTGTGTGTGTGTGTGTGTGTGTGTGTGTGTGTGTGTGTGTGTGTGTGTGTGTGTGTGTGTGTGTGTGTGTGTGTGTGTGTGTGTATGTGTGGTGTATATGTGCCTTAATATACAATAACTTCATTTACACTGTTTTTGCTTCTATAGCTATCTGCATGCACATGTGCTTGTCCATACAGTGTGCACATATTTATTCAAAGGAGAAAGCCAAATGAATCAATATAAAGAAGGCAGCCCCAAATATATTCAAAGAGAAATATAGGCAAAGGCATCCAGATATGGAAAACTTAACAATAAAAAATAGTATCACAAAGAGGGACTGTAGAAAAGAAGATTAGTAAAGTGGGAGTTAAAAAACAGAAGTTGAAGTTATGGAGTGCCTGTGAAGTGTAGGATTTTGTGTAGAAGGTCTAACGCAGGTTACATCACAGCACGATGGAACGAGTCCCCACAGTAAGGAGAAGCAGGAAGATCAGGAAATATCTGGAGAAGAAATATGGACATGGGAAAGAAAAAGAGATTTAATATGGTGTAATATTTATGCAAAGGAGAAAGCAAAACTAACCAATATAAAATGAACATCACCAAAGATATTTGAAGAGAAATATAAGCAAAGGACTCCAGACATGGAAAACTTTACAATACAAAAACAAGAAGACAAAGTGGAAAAGTAGAAAAGGAGATTAGTAACGGAGAAGTTAAAGAAATAGAAACTGAGGTTATGGAGTCACTGCGAAGTGAAGGATTCAATGCAGAAAATCTAATTCAGAAAGCACCACAACCGTATAGAGCAACGGATATCCAAATTAAGGGGAAACTAGTGGAATCGGAAGCAATTGGTCACATGACATATGAAGATATTTTGGAGCCTTCCACATGAAACCAGTTTAAACGTTCACTTGAAGTTAGACAGCAAAGGAGGGAACAAGAAACTGTGGCAACTCTGAAGCAGTCAATGTTGAGGAGTGATAGTCCAGTGAGTTCCCGTATGACAGAGCAACAGATGACACAGGATGAAATTGAAGAGAATGTGGCACAGGAAGACGGTATAGAACTTTCTATAGAATGCCCGCAGGAACTGGAAAACAATGGATGTGCCCTCAGTTTGGAAGAAAATCACCTAAGAGAAGAGTTGCTTGATTTAACAGACATAGATAGATATATTAAGATCAGTGAGAGAAATAGACTGCAGAAGGTTAATAAAACCCAAAAAGACAGAAGTTTGATAAAACAAATGAACATAGTAATTGGGACTGTTCATAGAGATCCATGCGATGTAACAGAAGTAAACAGGATATATTACTGTGCAGCTAAATTAATAACTGATAAAGGTCTATCACAAGAACACAGGGTAGTGAGGGAAAGGAAAGGGAGAATTTGATACCATCATGGAAACATTGAATAGAGAAAACTATAAAGCCAAGACAAGAAGTGTTACTGTAAGAGGAATATACAAGAGGGAACAGATAAACAAAGCTACTAAGAAAGACAGATGTGATAAAAGCAATGTGCAGTATTAGAACAGACTAGAATTTATCATGCACCATCGTAAATAACAAAACTAAAAATCTCAGCACAGGTGGAAAATCGGAGAAGATACTCAGATTATTATTTATTTTTGTTATACTCAGATAAATATAAAGGAAAAGTACAAAATAAGCAATTTATTGATGACCCAAAAAAGTTTTATAGAGAATTGGGAAACAAGACAAAAGGAATTGAAACACCACCAAAAAAAGAAGAAATTGATACATTTTGGAGAAGTATCTATGAAGATCCTGTGGAACACAACAAATATTCTAAATGGATAGAAGAAATAAAAGAAAGAATAAGAAGTTTAAAGGTACAGGATATGAAATGGGATAAAGTAACAGCCAGAGAGATTGAAACAAAGTTAAGAAAAGCTTCTAACTGGAAAACCCCAGGCCCAGATGCAGTACCTAACTTTTGGTTAAAAGTACTAACATCTTTGCACGAAGATTTAGCCATGATTAAGAACTATTTATATGCGCACTCTGAACAGACACTGAACTGGATGACAACAAGAAAAACAACGTTCCTACATAAGAGTGAACCTAAAAGCTACCCTAAAAATTATAGACCAATAACTTTCCTTCCGACAACATATAAACTACACATGGGAATTGATTCTAATAGAGTTTAGAATCATTTAGAAGAAAACTCAATTATGGCAGTAGAACAAAAGGACAATAAAAGAAAGTCATATGGAACAAAGGATCATTTGTTGTTAAATAAAGTCATAGTGGAGAAATGTAAAAAGGGCAAGAATTTAAGTATGGCATGGATTGACTACAAAAAAGCATTTGATATTATCCCACATTCATGGATAAAAGAGTGCTTAAAAATGTATAAGATACACTCAACACTGATTGGCTGCATTACAGTGGTCATGAAATAGTGGCAGACCACTTTGCAATTAAGCCATGATAAAGAACAAATTATTATCCCAGGGGTAAAAATTAAAAGGGGATATTCACGAGTGACACTCTGTCACCACTGCTATTCTGTCTTGTTCTTAACTATTGTTGCTGATGTCATCACAGCATGTCAGCTGACAGGCTCAAGCTCTTCCTGGTATTTAATTTAACTGAAACTTGTACCTTGAATGTTTGCATCTGAAGAAGTTTGATTTTATTAAATGAAAAGCGCTTTATGAACTTTAAAAGTACCACTGCTATTCTGTCTTGTTCTTAACCCATTAAGCTGTATACTTAACAGCTTAGGCCATGGCTTTAATTTGGCTCCTAGAAAACAACAAAGTGTAAAGACTTCTCATCTTCTCTTTATCAATGATTTAAATCTGTATAGCTCATCAGATGAGGAATTGAAGTACAACTGCAAGTTGTCAAAACTTTTTCGGATGACATAAGAATGTCATTTGGTCTTGATAAATGTGCAAAAGCAACCTTTAATGCAGGAAAACTGCAGCACCAGGAAAACATCAGTCTGGGATAATAATATGATATAAAAGAACTTGAGGGGATTGATGAAGGATCAACAATAAAACATGAACAAATGCAAATAAAACTTAGTAAGGAATACTTTAGAAGACTTAAATTAATTCTGACAACAGCGTTGACATCTAGGAACACAATCCAAGCTATAAACCAATTTGCTCTTCCTGTCCTAACTTACAGTTTTGGAGTGATTGACTGGCCCCAAAACGTGTTGGATAGATTACACAGGAAAACAAGAAGGATGCTTCATGCTCACAAAAAGATTTATGAAAATCAGTGCATACCAAGATTATATATTCCCCATTCTTAAAGAGGGGATGGGCCTCCTTGAGATTGATTACATGTATAGATCTGCAATTGTGGGACTCCACACATATCCGCTGACCTCATAAGACCCAAACATGAGAAGAATAAATCTAAGATGACTTCTCTGCTTAATCTAGCAGAAGCATATCGGTGTCAAGCAGGTATGGAAATCAAATGAGTAGTAGATAAAAATCAGGCAGCAGAGTAGCTGAATGCGCCAAAAAAAACAAAAGAAAGAACATAAGATGAAGGCCCAGATAAGAAGGCAAGAAATGTGGAAAATACATAAATATAGTTGCAAGTATAGAAAAAGTACAGTTTTGTACCTACCATAAATGTAGATGTTCGAGTGCTCATACAGCTGCAGTCATAACAGATGGGTTATCCTGCCGTCAGGCGGGTCCTCGGTCGGCCGAATTCCAAAGTCTAGGTCCGGCGTCGGTTGTCGCCGTTTCCTCCCTGACGTCAGTGCGGCAGGGGTATAAAAGAGGCAGCTGACGCCATTTTCTTCAGTTTTTCTTGCCCCAGATGTCAGGTGCCCCCAGAATGAAGGCAAACATAATGTTATGCAAAAATGCAATGTTGATAAATCAAAAACAGTAGTTGCAAGCAAATACACCATAAAAGAATACCCCAAAAGGTTATATGAAAAGGGTTTGTCATAGGGCCTGTCCTAAGAAGGGTTGGAGGAAGGGAAACCTGGACTGCAGCTGTATGAGCACTCGAACATCTACATTTATGGTAGGTACAAAACTGTACTATGTTCATCGTGCATACAGCTGCAGTCATAACAGATGGGAAGAATCCCAAAGCTAAGTAAGGGAGGTTTATTCCTGTCCAAGTAAAATCTAAGTTGTCTGTGCACATCTAAGGAGTGCAGTATACATCCCCCGTTGTTCTGTGGATTAGAAAAGAAGGTTGGCAAATGAATGGATGGTTTAAGAGCCACACTGGATACTACCTTGGGCATGAAGGAGGGATTGGTCCTGAGGGACACCCTGTCCGTATGAAAGATGATGAAAGGCTCCACTGCCATAAGGGCCTGTAATTCAGACACCCTTCTTGCTGAAGTGATGACTAAAAGGAAGGCTGTTTTCCAAGAAAGAAATTTCAATTCTTCACTTGCAGCTGGCTCAAAAGGAGGTACAGTGAATGTTTCCAATACAAAGTTAAGGTCCCAGGCTGGAGTTGGGGCTCTTCTGGGTGGTCTTAAGTTTTTGGCCCTTCTGAGGAACTGCTTCAGCAGTGAATGAGAGAAGAGGGGTGGTTCTGTGTTGTAATGAGCTGAAATGGCTGAGGCATGAATTTTGATGGAGGAAAAGGAAAGGCCCTTGTGAAGCATCTCAGTTAAGTATTGAAGAACCTGAGGTAAATTGGGCGCTGCTGTGCCCATCTCCTGAGTTTGGCTCCAGGAACAGAATCTTTTCCATTTTTCAGCATAAGATTTTCTAGTACTAGGCCTCCTTGCCTCCAGAATGACATTCAACACTTGTTTACTGAGGGATGGTAGGTTCATAGGTTCATAGGTAGGTACTAGGCTATTGGCCCTAGGGCCTATAAAAGCCTAGCCAAATGTACCCTGGCTTTCGCCACCCAAGAAAATTATTTTCCTGTGCCACTGTCGAGCAGAGCCACAGAAGTGATCCCCGGGGTGAATTTCCTATCTCCCATCCAATCATCAAGATTTTTCTTGAAGAGTGCTAATGAGGAGCTTTGTTTGATATAGATAGGTAGTTTGTTCCAGAGTATGGGAAGTCTCTGGGACAGGAATCTATCCCTCCAGCATGTTCTGTTTATTGTGGTGATGAGGTTTAGGTCCCTAGTGCGTGTAGTTCATAGGGATTGGGATTTCTTTAAGTGGAGCATGTCTAAAAGCTCTGGGTTTGACATAGCTTTGTGTGTTAGGCAGAGATCGCCTCTGAGTAGGCGATATGCAACGGAGTAAAGCTGCAGTTTTTTGAGACGGTCTGCATAGGGCATCTCTTTGAAGCCAGTAATCCTCTTTATGAGGTATTTCTGTGGCCTTTCCAGTTGTTGTAGTTGTCTTGTGAGGTACATACCAAAAGGGGCATTGTATTCTATAATGGGTCTAATGAGTGACGAGTAGAGGGGAACAATGACCTCTTTTTTCCTGGATGAGAAACCTTTTGTGATGAGGTGTGCCACATAGAAGGATTTCCTGACTACTGTGGCGATGTGATTATCAAAGGAGAGACTACTGTCCACCTGGTAACGGAGAGATCAGGTAATTAGCCAGGCTGCCAGGTTCAGGGTTTGAAGCTGAGGGTGCAGAATCTGGCCCTTGGGACAGCAGGGTAGGGGTCTGAGGCAGGTGCCATGGTGCCAGCAGGGACACACTGCGCAAGAGGGGGTACCAGTGTTGGCATGGTCAGTCTGGTGCAATCAGTATCATCCTTGGTTTGTCCTGTTTGATCTTTAGTAGTACCTTGGAGAGGAGAGACAGAGGAGGAAAGGCATAAACTGACAGAGTTTTCCAGGTGAAGGACATGGCATCTACTTTCCAAGCTTGTTTGTGGGGAATCCTTGTGCAGAATTTGTCCAATTGGTAGTTCTGGGGGGAGGCAAACAGGTCTATATCTGGGCTCCCCCATTTGTTTATCAACATGTTGAATGTCTTTGGTTCCAGATTCCACTCGTGTGGGTCCATGAGATTTCTGCTTAGTTCATCTGCCAGTGTATTTAGCTTTCCTGTCAGGAATTGAGCCTGTAGGTGCACTTGGTAGCTCAAGGCTGTGTTCCACAGAGCCATGGCTAGTCTGCAGAGAGGGTATGAGTGGGTTCCCCCCTGCTTGTTTATGTACCACATAACAGTGGTGTTGTCTGTCTTTACCATTAATTGTCCTGGAAAAATGCAGTCCTTGAAGGCTGTCAGAGCATTCTGTACAGCTAACATTTCTTTTTGATTGATATGCAGGTGCATTTGACTTGGGTTCCATTTGCCCTGAAAGAACTTCCTAGCCAAGTGAGCCCCCCATGCATAGTCTAATGCATCTGTTGCTAGGGTTTGGGCGGTAGGGGGTATAGTGAATGGCAGTCCCTTGTTTTGGTGGCAGGCCTCTGCCCACCAAAGGAACTCTAACTGTAGGCAAGGTATGATAGGAATCATTGCTTCTAGATCCTGAGAATGTTAACACCATAGGCTTTTTAGATGACATTGTAGTTTCCTCATATGCAGTCTTGCATATGGAATTAGGAGAATGCAAGAGGCCATGAACCCAAGGCTTGCAGTATTTGTCTTGCAGATAGCAGGGTCTTTGTGGCCATTAGTTTGAAGTAAGCTGTCAAATGAACTTGTTTTTCTGGCGTGAGGAAAGCCATCTGGGAAGTTGTGTTCAAGCTTGCTCCCAGGAATATAATTTGTTGACCGGGTACCAGCTGTGATTTCTTTACGTTTATGGTGTACCCCAGAGAAGTTAGCACCTTTTGTACAAACACCAGATGATTCAAAAATATGTCCGAGCTTTCTGCCTGAATTAGACAATCATCCAGGTATGGGTATATTTGAATATTTCTTTGCCTGCAAAATGCAATGACTGGAGCTAGGCACTTTGTGAATACCGTGGTCGCAGTAGATAAGCCAAAGGGCAGTGCAGAGAACTGGTAATGCAAGAAACCTGCTTTGAAACGGAGGTATCTTCTGCAAGATTCCTTGATTGGGATATGCAGGTAAGCCTCCTTTAGATCTAGAGTTGCCAACCAGGCATCTTTGCCTAGCATAGGAAGCAACTGATGAAGAGTTATCATCTTGAATTTTGGGATCACCAAAAACGTGTTTAAGACAGAGAGATCCAGGATAGGATGCCAGGAGTTGTCTTTTCTGGGCACCAGGAAAAGTCTTGAGTAGGAACCTTGTCCCCTTTCCTCTTCTGGGACAGTTTGAATAGCCCTAATACTTAAGAGAGAGAGAACTTTCTTTTGAGCCTCTGCCCACTGATTTGGGGTAAATCTGGCCAACTGTTTGGGGTTGGTAAAGTGTGGAAGTGGAATCTGTATCCTTTGGAAACTATTTAAAACCCATTTGCCCTGGATAATGAGTTCCCAGTTTTTTGCTTGCAGGGCGATCTTTCCCCCTAAAGGAGCAGTCAGTTGAGAAGGGCTTGGAAGTTTTAAAGTTAAGTCACTGAGACAGTTTACCATAGATGGGAGTCTTACTACTCCCTGCTTTGGAAGTGGGAGCCCCCCACTGCTTAGTCCTGTGCGCACCTTGGGACTGAAGCCTGGGTGTTCTGCCAGTTCTGGGTTTGGACTGAGAAAGCCTGGAACAAGCAGGAAAGAACCAATTCTTAGAGGGTCAATGCCTACTAAATCTTGGAGGCTGCATTTGCAGGAAATCTTTTACAGTTTGCATAGATTTAGCTTTTTCCTCCATCTTTTTAAGTACTTCTTCTGCTTTGTTGCCAAACAGGCGGTCCTGGTTTAAGGGAGCATCCAGCAATTTAGCTTTAACATGACCTGGCAAAGATTGCTCCTTAAGCCAAGCATGCCTTCTAAGTACAGACCCAGTGACAGCAGCCCTGCAAGATGCCTCTAGTGAATCAAAACCACATTGCAAAGTATGTTTCCCAACTTGTTCAGCAGAATGCATTAAATCCTGTAAATCCTTATTTTCAGCACAGTCAGGAATCAACATCATTTTCAGTTTAAGCAATCCAATAATATGCTGCTGATACTTTAATATAGGAAACTGGCAGTTTAAGGCCCTAATGGCCAAGGTTGCAGAAGTCTATACCTTCTTACCTCATCTATCCAACGCCCTGGAATCTCTATCAGAGGGAGTAGGATTTTTGGCAGTAGTAGCCTTAATGCCATAGGGTCCCTGTGAAATGGTCTCTGGATCAGCAGTAGGATTTTTAAAGAGGAACTTGTGAGAGTCAGGAACCCTGTAATAGCTATCTGGTTTTCTGGGAGCAGGAGGTAAGGAGTCAGGGGCCAAGTTAGATCCCGAAAAGGCTTCATCAACAATGTCCAGTACAGGAGGGACAGCTAAAGGCCTGTGTTCGGGCAGGAATAAGAAATCCCTAAGCCTCTTTTTAGAATCAGAGTAATCCTGGCTTTCCCAGCAAAAATGCTCCCTAAGAGTACGCAAGGTTTCACCAAAAGAGAAATCCTCTGGGGGTGAAGCAGAGGGAATAGAGTCCTTTGCATCAGAATCCTCATAGGTAGATAAGGGTAAATCCTGGTCATCAGAGGAAACAGAAATTTCAGAAACACGATCAGAAGAATCATAAGAAAATTCAGTCCTAGGTCTCTTAGAGAGGGAAGGTTGGCTTCCCCTGATTAAAGTAATAAGGTCTTCAGCCATTCTTATCATTTGTCTTTTAGGCATAAAGGCCTGACCATGCGGTCTGGGCGTCGGTTTTCTAGGCATGGATCGAGTTTTAGGCCTTGAAGAAGAAGATGGCATCGGTTTAATATGCAAGTCATTAGGCCTGAATACACCCTCAGAAGCCGGTGCCTGCGCAGCGGCTCCCGACCCATCCAAGGTAGAGATATCCGCAGGCTCCACAGTTGAAGCATCTCTTGGCATACTGAACTCCGAATGGGTCTCATTAGAGGCCTGCGAATCTGAAGTAGTGGGTAACAGAGGCTTCAAAAGTGCCTCACTGAGTACCGGCGAAATGGCGACTAGCTTAGGAGAAGTGTCGTCGGCAGCTTTGGACCTAGGCGGCCTGTATCTGTCTTTATCTTTACTTTTTTTTCAGAATGTCGGTAGTCGGGTGGCTTACCGAAACTATATCTGGATAATTGAACCAAGTACCAAAATATTTAGAAGCGTAAATATACCGGCAATGAATAGTGCGTTGTTTAAATAAGGCACAAAACCGACAGGGAGGTACGTCAGGGCCTAGGCAAGGAATACAGTAAGAATGAAAATCTTTATGAGGTATTTGCTTTCCACAAGAAATACAATTATTGACGTTTACTGACATCAGTTTAGAGCAAGAAAAAGTTTCCCCAGTGGGGTACTTAGCTTTAGTTGAAGACTTCTGTTCTGAAACTCAAAAACGAAAATTTCAGAAGTTGGCTGAACAGCACTTGCGAACTGCTTCTGCTTTGGGCACCGCATGGCAGGAAAGACTAATGTAATGGCATCGGCTGCATGCTTTATACCCCTGACTACCTGACGTCATGAAAGATGAGACAGCAACCGACGCAGGACCCAAGACTTTGAAAATCAGGCCGACTAAGGGCTACTGCAAGCAGATAACCCAAATGTGATGACTGCAACAGTGAAACACGAAGAACATCGTACGTAGAACTGAACAAACCTGGAAGTTTGTGTGGTTACCAACCAAGCTTAGTACTTAAAATTCAAAGTACTATGAGTGTGGTTACCTGATATATATATAGTAGCTCTGTCTCAACTGAAATTATTTTAGGCTTTACTTTGTTTTGAAGCAATGCATTGAAGATGTGAAACTGTGAAAAGCCTTCAAGTGTGCCTCTGGATAACTTGGTTTAACTGCCTTACTTCACAACTGGCTACCTGTCTGATGGAAGATATTCAAAACAACTGTTTACAAATGGTGCTTGCTTGTCCTTGACTGCAGGCAAAGGGTAAAAAGGTCACATAGACAAGACATTCAATAAAAAAATGCAAGAAAGACCCAGCCAAGTTTGAGTCTTCACTATATAACACCTGAAATCTCATGTAGTACAAGCCCATGGTGTGGCGCCCCACCACTGCCCCAGGTATCAAGGAACCTCAATCCTCACCACTAGCACCAGTGAGAGACGTACACTGAGAGGATGACAGGTGCCCACACAGTATTTCCAGATGCAGCTCTCTGCAACAAGTGCAATTTCCCTTAAGAGCACACAGAGACCACAGTCAATTCAGGGCTGGTTTCTCCCTCTTTCTCCAGATCCCAAATAAGACTCCCCACTGGCACAGCTATAGACTGAGATCTCAGCTGAGTGGCCAAGCCAAGAACTCCAGCACCATCTCTGTCCAACCAGTGCTTCATATAACTGCCCAAGTAGCTGACACAAACACACACACACACACACACACACACACACACACAAACACACACACACACACACACACACACACACACACACACACACACACACACACACACACACACATGCACACACTTTGTGGTTTGTTTTACACACACACACACACACACACACACACACACACACACACACACAAACACACACTTTGTGGTTTGTTTTACACACACACACACACACACACACACACACACACACACACACACACACACACACACAAACACACACTTTGTGGTTTGTTTTACACACACACACACACACACACACACACACACACACACACACATACGGGAAAGGCTGGCACAGCTTTACTAGCTATGCCTCCTTCTGGCCAGACTATAAGGTACTTATCACTGCCACCAGCCACGTCTTTATCAGCTACTTTAAGGCCCTTAAAAAAGGGTGCCCAATCTTACTGTGTAATGTTACTATCAATGCAAATTCTAGTTTGACCAAGAGCAAGGCTATTAGGAGTGGCCCACAGTGTCACTAAACAAATATGAAAGTACTCCCAAAACTTAAATATGTCTCACAAATATCAGCGACAATGAAAGTCTTACATATATTTAATAATAGATAATAAAACAACAAGAAAATACTCGGTAAACAATCACAGTGACATCAGAGTTCAAAATCGCAGGTAATATTTAAAACAACATTGCATGACAGTCTCAAATAAATAAAGAAAACCATCTAAACTACGGCTCACTATATTCTTGACTGAATCTAAGAGAATTACACTTACTATTTTCAAGGCAGATGTGTGGTGAATGGATCTTGTCAGGTCAAAGACAAAATACAGAATCCAACCAGCCTGTTCAGAGAGCAATAAAGGTAGTCCTTCAATACAAGTAGTGAAAAATCAGCCGGACAACATCCAAAATACGAAAGTAGATTTATTCCCACACGTATCACGACAGCACAAAATAGTTAAAACAGACTAAGCGCTTTCATCTCCCTACGGAGACTTCTTCAGAGACAATTAATTTAACAAGTACTTCTCTTATATATACTTGTCCAATAGTGGGCTGGCATAAAAATTGGTTAATTGATTAATTTAACCATTCTAAAATGAACAACCTATTAAATGTATACACACCAATTTTACCATAGATGAAACATGATTCTATAACAAGGTGTTGCTCTTGAAAAATGATAGCAGTACTGATATATAGAAATGAATGAAATAAAATAAAATTGGACCATTTTATCTAAAAATACTTACAAAGATGTTAATTAGATTCATAATTGTTTATGTATAAATATAAATATAAAATATATAAAAAATATATAAAATATATATTTTAAAACAATTTTTTACACAAAAATATTTAGTACTATGTATATTTATTTATTTATATAAATTATATATAATATATATTTTACACAAACCACATTACATATATTTTATATATTTTTTATATATTTTATATTTATATTTATACATAAACAATTATGAATCTAATTAGCATCTTTGTAAGTATTTTTAGATAAAATGGTCCACTTTTATTTTATTTTATTCATTTCTATATATCAGTACTGCTATCATTTTTCAAGAGCAACACCTTGTTATAGAATCATGTTTCATCTATGGTAAAATTGGTGTGTATACATTTAATAGGTTGTTCATTTTAGAATGGTTAAATTAATCAATTAACTAATTTTTATGCCAGCCCACTATTGGACAAGTATATATAAGAGAAGTACTTGTTAAATTAATTGTCTCTGAAGAAGTCTCCGTAGGGAGATGAAAGCGCTTAGTCTGTTTTAACTATTGTTTTGTGCTGTCGTGATACGTGTGGGAATAAATCTACTTTCGTATTTTGGATGTTGTCCGGCTGATTTTTCACTACTTGTATTGAAGGACTACCTTTATTGCTCTCTGAACAGGCTGGTTGGATTTTTCAGTTGTTTTTCAGCTTGGCTGGAGTTATTTGTGTTACAAAATACAGAATACTCAGTCTCTTTCTTAAATTAATATCCCAAATATTACTGCTGGGCAAGCTTGCAGGATGACATCACTTCCTGTCATCTGACTCTATCTATCCCAGGTGAAAAACAACCATTGATGCAGCTGGTAGCATTTAGCATCTACATAGAAGGCTTTTCCTCAAATGTTGGTACGTGCTGGAAGGCATAAAGCAATAAAACACTTGCAAGACAATGCAGAGAACCTCTAATTCTAGACATTGTGTCTGTTACTGCACTGAAACTGAAAGATAACATCCTTTTATTATGTGGTCATATAGTAATTTAAATTTTCAGCTATTTCTCTGAAATTAACCTCCTCTGTTCCAGTTTCCATTGTTTAAAAAAAAAAAAAATATATATATATATATATATATATATATATATATAGATGGATATATATATAAATACATATATATGTGTGTGTGTGTATATATATATATATATATATATATATATATATATATATATACACATATACATACACACACATATATATATATATATATATATATATATATATATATATATATATATATATATATATATATAAACAGTTATAATAGTGTATGTACATTTCTGTTCTGTTCCAGTAGGGTAAACTGTGGATACATTTTTAAAGCTCAGTATTTTACAACCCTTTTCAACGGGTCTATATTAGAACATCGAAGTTTCAAAACTTCAAATGTTCTAATATCGACCCCTATTCAGTGAAAGCTGAAAATATTGAAGCAACAGAAAACCACATTTTTTCCTAGGGAAAGAATTCGGTTGTCTGTTTCTGTTGCTTCAGTATTTTCAGCACTGTGGTGGAAAGTTACTGGTCGGGTTCAGGTAAGTGTACGATTGAGTGCGGGTTAGGTTAGTTACGGTTAGGGTGCAGGTTAGGTATGTGTGCGATTGTGTGGACGTGAGGATTAGTGCGGGTTAGGTGAGTTAGGGTTAGGGCGAGGGGTTAGGTATGTGTGCGATTGTGTTGACGTGAGGGTTAGGGTGGGTTAGGTGAGTTAGGGAGCGGGTCAGGTAAGTGTGCGATTGTGTGGACATGAGGGTTAGGGCGGGATAGGTGACTTAGGGTTAGGAAGTGGGTGAGGTGAGTGGGCGACAATGACAGACCTTAGGTTTAGGGTTTGGGTTAAGGTAAGTGGACAGTTAGTGGTGTTTGTGTATAGTTTAGTGTAGGGTTAGGTGTAAGATTTTAGGTGTATGTGTGTGGACTGCTGTTTGTTTGGTGTGCTTGTGCTCTGTGTATGTGTTTTGCAACAGCAATTTTTTTCCCTAGGAAAAAATCCGCTGTTCTGTATGTGCGATGTTTTCAGCTTTCACTGAATAGGGGTCGATATTAGAATATTCGAAGTTTTGAAACTTCAATCTTCTAATATAGACCCTTTTCAACACACACTTCTGTACCAGCAGTTTGATATACATATAACATACAGTTGTAATATATTTGTAACATAAGCATATAAATCATGTTGATATTCACTAATGGTATATAATTATTTATAAAAATTCCAGACAGCTGGGCTGGCAGTATCTTGTTTCCTGACACATGGGATATATGTAAATGGCCTCATAAGGCCAATAAAGCCAAAATCCACTGGCTGTAGACATACCGAAACACAATGTGACTACAGGTAGCAGGGTTTGCTTTATTGGCCTGAATGTACCCATAAAAGACTTAAAAAGTAAAAAGTCATGGGCATTCAGAAGCCAAGTAGCTAAAACAATGGTATGTCCTTCAAGGGTCATTTGCAGGTATATCCCATCGGCCTCCAGTGTAGGAGGTTTAAGGCATTACAGAATGACGACTCTAACTTGGCTGGGTCTTTCTTGCAGTTTTGACTTAAGATTCTACATTGATACTAATATTGATACTGATGTGCGATGTGGTATGATAATTTATCAAGTTACATGTATAGTAAAACATGGACACTTAGTCTTTGCTGTGTGACCTACAGTATATTTTACTTTGCTAACCCTGGAATTACATTGACTAATAAAATAAAGCTTACATTAAAGAAAAATTAAGAAAGAAAGAAAGAAAGAAAGAAGGAAAGCAAAGAAAAAAACGAAAATAAATGTATACATATTTGGCTTTTAGTGTAGTAGGTTAGTGTTTTTAACGGGTTCAGGTGCCTAGGCAGTGAGACATCTCCCTGTGATACATTTGACTGGGGACACATGGCTGAAGTGACATTCAACTGCAGAGAAGTATGTCTGTTTGCAAATTTCCTGTGGCCAAAGAGTAGCACACACTGCCATGCTCACCGCTTTAATAACTAAACGCATGGTGGCAGAAGAAGTAATGAGTGTTCTGCTCAGTCTACAGTACATACTTAATGTAACTACATCATGTAGAAGTTGCTACAGCATGGAGGAAATCATATTGGCTACTGTAGTTACATTTATGCTCCAGTATGTGTTTCAGGTAATGTTCCCTAGACACTGTGAAGGGGGTACTGGTTCACATACTCCAATTATAAAGGCACTGCCCATTGTGCACTGCATTTTTACTGCCAATGACATGCCTTCTGGCCAGCCGGCTGCTGATGCCTGCTATATTGCCTGCTGTCTCATGTTCCCTTGGGGACCATAGACATTGTTTTCCCCCTGTGCATTTGGTTATTGAAGCTGTGGGCATGGCAACATATTTTTCTCTTTGCCCACAGGGAATTTACAAACAGCCATATTTCTCTGCAGCCGAAAGTCACTTCAGCCATGTCTCCCCAATTACATGTACCACAGGGAAATGTCTCGCTGCCTAGATGCCTGAACCTGTTTTTAACTATAATTTAGACACTACAGCTATTTTTTTCTGTTGCAGTCTAATGCAAATAGCATCTTCTGATGTACTTGTGTTTAATTTCTACATTAATTTACACAAACCTAACCATGCCAGAAAAATACTTAGTGAACTAGTGGATATAACTATCTTAAAAATGAAAAAATTACTAAATAAACTAGTACTGGAATTACAGTCAACTCTTCTAAGATGGTATTAATGGTTCAAAGGTTAAATAGTTCTGTCAAGGCTCCATACAATTCTCAGTTTACACTAGCACAGAAACATCGATGTATATACATATACAAATGATGACCATATACAGTTTTGTATGTACCTCCAAAAGATTAAAGTAGCCACTAAATTTGCAGCAGAATTAATAATAAAGTTTCTTGTAAAGCTCTAGATATGCACCATAATTGTTTAAACAGTTGCCCACTCTTTAAGAACAAAACGAAAAGGGACAGGAAACAGTATAATCTTGGGCCAAATTACATCATGTCGCTGAATGTAGATCGCCAACAAAAAAGTCTTTGTATAACAGAAGGACCCTTTGATGAAATTTATATGACTCAAATGCAGAGGCGTTGTGCTGTAATGTAGAAGGAAGAACGGTCTGTGAAGCAGAGTATCTATTCATTATAGCCTTCGTACACTTCAGAACAAATGTATGAAATGAAAAATGTCATCCATGAGCTCACAGTTCATATGTTATCACTCCATGGCAATATTCAGAGGGTCAAAGTTCAACTTCTACTGCTTCAGATTACTTCCATGTTTCTAAAAGTTCTGCTTTATGTTACTTGCGACTAATTAATTCAGTTACATAACTTGGAGGCTAATATCAAAGTTCTAAAACAACATCTGGCAATATGGATAGTATCTATCTTAACACACAACTGCTTCCCAAGAAGTACCTGAAACAAACACCTGTAATAAAGTGATATAAACAAATATACAGAATGAATCATCTTTTTAAGTTTGTATCCAGCAGACATGTAGTCCGTATATGTTTGCTGACAGTCAGCCATATATTTCACTTACGGAGGTGGGTCTAAACTGTGTGCCTGCATTTACATGTGTTTGGGGTGCAGTTAAATGTAAAAAAAAAAAAAAAGTTTCCCTAAACAAAAGATAAACTGTCACAAACGCCTTAAACAATAATAAACTCTAGAATGATCTCATGGGCAGTGAAATAACAGTAGTATCAAGCAGTCATTCTGCATGCCTTATTCCTTTTAATGTGGCAGTCAAAAGTCTTAATCTGAAATAAAAGAAATTTATTCAAGCCATAACTCAGTAATTCTGTCCTTCTTTGTGTCTGTCTGCTTTACAGACCAGTTATTACACAATAAGGCAT
Organism: Protopterus annectens; assembly: GCF_019279795.1. Lineage (NCBI taxonomy): Eukaryota > Metazoa > Chordata > Ceratodontiformes > Protopteridae > Protopterus > Protopterus annectens. Next base: position 1,656,199,691 of record NC_056729.1, read on the forward strand.
GAAGTATAATTTCTAAACTCTGTCCCTATTTCTGGGTCTTTGCCCCCCCCCCAATTATTTTAGGCTTTGTCCAGATTTCTTATGCAAAGAGGTTAAGATGTATGCTGGATATGAGCTTACACATAGCTGCAGCTGTGGGCCAAGTGTAATCTAGCATAGTGGACTCTGATACAGAGAACAGAGGAGGGTCAAGATATACATAAGCTAATTTATAACAACAGTTGCAAGTGAGACTATATTCAATCCATCGAATGTAATCTTGTAATACTAAACTGCAATACAGGCAGCCTTGTCGCTTAGCCTTGTATACTGGGTGAACAGGAATACTTTTGTTGTACAGTAGGTGCAGAGACCACAGGACCTGAATGTTGTTGTAACTCTACTGTTTGGCTACAGCAAGTATTGTGTTTCAAAATGTTATAATATACATAACTACTATAACAGCTGGTGGGCGGCCATGGTGGTGCAGCGGTTAGCATTGCCACCACACAGCAAAAGGTTCTCCGGTTCGATCCTTGGCTGGGGTGCCTTCTGTATGGAGTTTGCTTGTCCTCCCTGTGGTCATGTGGGTTTTCTCTGGGTGCTCCGGTTTCCTCCCACATTCCAAAGACATGCTGTAGGTAGATTGGATACTCTAAATTGGCCCTAGGTGTGAGAGCGTGCATGAGTGTACCTTCCGTGGAAGGTTGGGCGCCGGGTTGGCAACTCGACACTGTAAAACTTCACTGCCAATCATGAGCGGACAGGTGATCTGCTGTGGCAACCTATAACCGGGAAAAAGCCGAAAGAAGAAGAAGAAGACTATAACAGCTGGCCATAGGACACATTCTCCTGTAGCCACACCCCAAGTATGACATCATTTTAACCATGCACTGCAGGAATAGCATTCAGCTGAACAAGGAGCAGCTTCGGAGTTTCTCTGCATCTCAATTCAGTATGTTTGACTACCTAATTAACTACTCATGAGTGCTAAGCAATCCTTCTAGCTGCTTTTGAATCTGCATGTCCACCTTCATAGTTTCATAGTTCATAGGTTCATAGCTTAGTACTAAACTAACTGCCTTTGCAAGCCATTTTAAGCCTAGCCAATTATCCCTTGTGAGACTCAAACCCTGCACCTTGTGTTTGTAAGGTAAACACCTTAGCCATTAAGCCACCCTCCCAACCCCCTTCCATTCACAAGTTATCTAAAATTGTCCCACAAGACTGTAAAGACAAAACAGCTGTTTATTTTCTTTGCTTCAGGGAAGATGAACCTCACAGGTGACAAATGGACACTTAAGCCTTGTTTAAAGTGGCTACCAACAGTGTGTGTTTCAAAAATGTCTTCATTGCAGACATTTGGTCAGAGGCCACTTGCTCCTTGATGCACACATATACCAGGCATTAAAGTTTGGACTTTGACTTGGGTTGTCAACTTTTCATGTCAAAAATTCTGGACGTGTACATGAAAGCAAAATGCATGTACTTTTGCCCCCCCCCCCCCCCCCCAAGCCATTCCAGTATCCAATTACTGTACTATTTCTCCATTTCTCCTCAGTTGCCATAAACACTGTTCAAAACTCTCAGTGTGCATACTGTTTTCGGTGTTACATCTACAATGATTACAGCCATTTGGATTTAATTCAAAACTTTTATTTAAAATTTTGTAGCACAAACACTGATAGACATTTGCTAAACAAAGCAATACAGTCTCACAATGAAAACAAACTTAGCATTAAAATGTCTCTGCCTTTGAAACTCACATTCACTGAGACAGCACTGAAACCCACATTCAAAGAAAATGCATCTGGCCAGTGGTGCATTAAGTTCACCATTGGGCTTGTTTTCAAATCATAAGTCCCTTGCAAACATTTTAGGACCATGCAAAACTTCTTTGATTCACCTTCCTGATTGTATTAAATTATAATATATAATCATTAAATTATCAGCACCACTTGTTATGGAATATTTTAAGTTTATAAGTTTTGAACATTTTTCCAGTAAGCAATGAAACAAAACACATGAACCAATAATGACAAAACTACCCAATTCAGAACATTTCAACCATCAAAGGCCACTCAAACATCTGTCATTACAATCCACCAATACCAGTCAATATGTACAATCTCTGGAGAAGTAAAAGTAGCCTGAATGTTGTGTCTTTCGACTTTTCCCGGTTGGGGTCGCCACAGTGTAACTCCAGTCCGCTAATGATCGGCAGTAGATTTTTACGTGCTGGCTTGCCAGGCCTAATGCACAACCTTCAATGAAGAAACGCCCATTCACACATGTCGCCACACAGAAGACGCTCTAACTGAGAATCGAACGGGCAACGTCTAAAGTACAGTTTTGTACCTACCATAAATGTAGATGTTCGAGTGCTAATACAGCTACAGTCATAACAGATGGGTTCTCCTGCCGTCAGGCGGGTCCTCGGTCGGACGAATTCCAAAGTCTAGGTCTGGCATCGGTTGCCGTCGCTTCTTCCCTGACGTCAGTGTGACAGGGGTATAAAGGAACCAGCCGATGCCATTTTCTTCAGTTTTTCTTGCCCCAGATGTCAGGTACCCCCAGAAGGAAGGCAATACATAAATTTGTATAATAAAGCAGTGCCATATAATCAAAATACAGTAGTTGCAAGCAAATACACCATAAATGAATACCCCAATCAGGTTGTATGAGGATGTGTTAGCCTTTAGGCCTGTCCCAAGAGGGGAAGGAGGGAGGGAAACCTGGACTTCAGCTGTATTAGCACTCGAACATCTACATTTATGGTAGGTACAAAACTGTACTATGTTCATCATGCATACAGTTGCAGTCATAACAGATGGGTAGAATCCCAAAGCTAAGAAAGGGGTGGTAGGCACTAGGTGGAACTAGGAGGAGCCAGGATGCCCTGCAAGACTGCAGTGGCAAAGCCTGCTCTAGTTTTGGAGTATAATGGTAGGTGGTAGTGCTTGGAGAAGGTATGTACAGAACTCCAAGTGGCTGCTTCCAAAATATCTTTGGTAGGAACTCCTCTGAGGAAAGCTGCAGAAGTAGCTGTGGCCCTTGTGGAGTGAGATCTGATGCCTGTAGGTACAGTTTTGCCATGAAAAGAATAGCAAAAGCGTATGCAGTGGGCTATCCATTTTGAGATTGTCTGTTTCGAAATTGGCTTTCCTTGAGCTCCTACAGCATAGGACACAAAGAGCTGTTCTGATTTTCTGAAAGGCTTTGTTCTGTCCAGATAATAACGTAGTTGTCTGTGGATATCCAAGGAGTGTAGTAATCTCTCCCCTTTGTTTTGAGGATTAGGATAAAAGGTAGGTAAGTGTATGGCCAGATTCAAAGCTACCCTGGATACCACTTTAGGCATAAAGGAAGGGTTGGTTCGTAAGGAAACTCTGTCCTGATGGAAGATGATAAAAGGCTGCACAGCCAAGAGAGCTTGTAGTTCTGAAACTCTATGAGCTGAGGTAATATCCAGAAGGAAAGCTGTTTTCCAGGATAAATATTGCAAATCTGATGAGGCAGCTGGTTCAAAGGGAGGCAAGGTCAGTTTTTCCAGAATGAAATTGAGATCCCAAGCAGGTATTGGTTGTTTTCTTGGGGGTCTTAGATTCTTAGCCCCTCTGAGGAACTGTCTTAAGAGAGGGTGAGAGAATAAGGGTGGATCAGTGTTGTATTCTGCAGAAATGGCTGAGGCATGGATTTTGATGGAGGAGAATGAAAGTCCACTGCTTAGCAGCTCAGCTAAATATTGTAGTATTTGAGGTAAATTCAGTTTTTCAGGATCCTGGCCCTTTTTCTCATTCCAGACACAAAACCGTTTCCATTTTGCGGAGTAAGCTTTTCTAGTTGACGGCCTTCTGGCCTCCAAAATGACATCCTGCACCTCCTTGGAGAGTAGGGTCTGTTGTGATGCTAAGGAATCTTCCATGCGGCTAGATTGAGTGTTTTAGCTGGCTGTGAAGAGTTTTGAAGCTGTGCTGAGTCAGAAGAAGAGGCATTAGAGGCAGGGTCCATGGTGGGGAATCGTCAGGCTCCTCAGGAGTGGGTACCAGTGTTGTCTTGGCCAGTCCGGAGCAATGAGAATCATCTTTGGTCTGTCTGCTCTGGTTTTCAATAGAACTTTGGGCAGCAGAGGAAGAGGTGGGAAAGCATAAACTGTCATTGATGTCCAACTGAAAGAGAGAGCATCCACTCTCCAGGCCTTTGGATGGAAAATCCTTGAGCAGAATTTTGTCAATTGGTGATTTTTGTGGGAGGCAAAGAGATCTATGTCTGGCCTTCCCCATGCTTGGATTATTTCTGTAAAAACTTTTGGATGCAACTTCCATTCATGTGGATCTGTCATATTTGTGCTTAGGTTGTCTGCCAGCGTGTTTTCCTTGCCTGGCAAGTACTGTGCTTGTAGTTCGATTTGTAAGTCCATGGCCATGTTCCAAAGTGACATGGCCAGTCTGCATAGAGGGTATGAATGTGTTCCTCCCTGTTTGTTTATGTACCACATAACTGTGGTGTTGTCCGTTCTTATCAATAGTTGACCTGGTTGCAGAAGGTCCTTGTAAGCTATAATAGCATTTATTACTGCTAGCATTTCCTTTTGATTGATGTGAAGGTGCTTTTCTTTTTGGGACCATTTGCCCTGAATGCACCGGTCTGTCATGTGCACCCCACCAGGCGTAGTCCGAGGTGTCTGTTGTGATGACTTGATTTGCTTGAGGCTTGCTGAATGGAAGACCTGTGTTTGTTTGGCATGCTTGAGCCCACCACAGAAATTCCTTTTGCAGACATGGAATTAGTGGTATTACTGTTTCCAAACTGTGGCTGTGTTGAGACCATATGTTTTTCAGGTACCATTGAAGTTTCCTCATATGCAGCTTTGCACATGGGATTAGTAAGATGCAAGATGCCATGAATCCCAGAGCCTGCAGGATTTTCATTGCAGGCAGCCTGGTGCAATTTGCTAGTGCTCTGAAGTATTGAGTTAGTTGCCCCTGCTTCTCTGGCGTGAGGTAGGCCATCTGGGTGTTTGCGTCCAAGTTGGCACCCAGGAAAATTATCTTCCGAGAGGGTATTAGCCTTGATTTCTTTTTGTTGACTGTGTATCCCAGAGAGCTCAACAACATTATTACATAAGCCAGATGTTTCAGAAGAATGTGCTTGCTGTCCGCTTGGATCAGGCAGTCGTCCAAATAAGGGTATATTTGTATCCCTTGAAGTCTGCAGTAGGCAATTACTGATGCCAGGCATTTCGTGAATACTCTGGGTGCAGTAGATAAGCCAAAGGGCAATGCAGAGAATTGATAATGGGTTGAACCTGCAAGAAATCTGAGGTATCTTCTGCAATTTTGTCTGATTGGGACATGCAGGTATGCCTCCTTGAGGCCCAATGTTACCAGCCAAGACTCCTTGCCCGGCATGGGAAGAAGTTGCTGTAGAGTGAGCATCTTGAATTTTGGTACGGGTAGAAATGTGTTTAGGATGGACAGGTCCAAAATAGGTCTCCAATCTTTTCCCTTCCTTGGTACCAGGAATAGCCTGGAATAAAAACCTTGACCTTGTTCGTGCATAGGTACCTCTTGAATAGCTTTCATGTCTATGAGAGCTGTAATTTGCCTTTGTGCCTCTGCCCTTTGATTGTGTGGCAGGTTTGGCATGCCTCTCATTTTTGGAAGGGTGTGAAAATGGAATCTGTAGCCTCTGTTTATAATGTCCAGGATCCATTTGTCTTTTGTAACAATATGCCAATTTTTTGAAAATAAGGCCAGTTTTCCTCCTAAGGGGGCTGCCATTTGAGTCTTGCTTGGCATGCAAGTGGGAAAGTCATTGGGCTTGCTTTCTGAATGATTGCGAGTTATCCTCACCACCTCTTTGTGTAGGAGCTTGCCATTGTCTGCCTCTAAAGGATCCTTGGGATTGTCCTCTGCCCCTCGGGCGCCTGTATCTGCCTTTTTGGGGTCTGTCCGTGGCTGGAAAGGACCAATTTTTGGAAGGCCAATTTCTACTGAAATGTGGGGGTTGTACCTGTAGAAAATCTTTCACAGTTTGCATTGATTTAGCCTTTTCCTCCATTTTCCTTAATACCTCTTCAGCATTAGCACCAAATAATACATCCTTTTGAAGAGGGGCATCTAGTAATTTAGCTTTGACATGATCAGGCAAGGTTAGTTCCTTGAGCCAGGCATGTCTACGTATGACTGATCCTGTAACAGCAGCTCTACATGAGGCCTCTAGAGCATCAAAACCACATTGTAAGGTATGCTTACCCACCTGTTCTGCACTATGCATCAAATCCTGCAACTCCTTCAAGTCTGGTTGTTCAGGTTGTGACATTTTACTTTTCAATTGTGATAACAAAAACTGTTGGTATTTTAGCATATGGAACTGACAGTTTAAGGCCCTCATGGTTAAGGTAGCCGAGGTATATACCTTTTATCCCCACCTTTCTAAGGATCTGGAATCTCTCTCGGAAGGTAATGGATTTTTAGCAGTAGAGGCCTTAATTCCCTTGGGGCCCTGTGAGATGGTTTCTGGGTCAGAAGCATGGCTTTTGTATAGAAATTGGTGTGAGTCAGGAACCCTGTAGTACCTGTCAGGCTTAACTGGGGCTGGAGGCAGAGAGTCCGGGTTAAGGCAGGCCTCCGAGTAAACGTCATCTAGGATGTCCAAGACAGGAGGTATAGCCAGAGGCCTGTGCTGAGGTAGTAAGAGAAATTCCCTAAGCCTTTTCTTGGAATCAGAATAATCTTGGCTTTCCCAGTGGAAGTGTTCCCTTAAAGTATGCAGAGTTTCCCCAAATGAGTAATCCTCTGGGGGGGATACAGAAGGAATGGATTCCTCCCCATCAGAGTCTTCAAAAGGGGAGTAAGAATGTTCCTGATCATCAGAGTGCTCTGAAATAATGGAGCCATGATCAGAAGAGGGGGATTCTTCCTCCACGCTGGGCCTTTTGTCCGGTGGGGGTTGAGAACCCCTGATAAGAGTAATTAAATCCTCAGCCACTTTAAGCATCTGCTTTTTAGGCATGGGGCCTGGAGATGGGCCCTGTGTAGCTTGTCTCTTAGAGTGCATGGCTGCTTTAGACTTAGTGAAAGCCTTGATGGAGAAAGAAGAAGAAGGTCTGAAGACACCTTGAGTGGAGGTAGACCTGTCCACATTTTGAGGTTCAACGCCAAGAGTGGCTTCTGTATCTGTAGTCGGGGTGTGGGCCGAGGAGCCTGCGACCTCGGGCACAGGAGACACCGGCAATGAAGTGTCGTCGGTAGTCAGGGGCTGCGTAGGCGCCTCGCTGAGAACCGGACCACGTGTAGTCGGCTTTGGCGTGGTGTCAGTAGAGGCCACGGACCTCGTGTGTCGGTCTTATCTTTGCATTTTTTAGGCAAAACTGGAGTCGGAGTATCCAACGACATAATATAGTTAAATGTTTTTTCCAAAATAATGCTGGGTGAACTCCGCCCGACGCTTAATGGTGCGTTTGTTAAATGTAGCACAAAAGCGATAGACCGAGACGTCGTGGTCTGGGCCTAAACAAGGTATACAGAGGGAATGGAAATCCTTATGCGGTATTTGCTTCCCACATGAAATACAATTATTAACTTTGTCTGACATCGGTCTGAGGCAAGAAAAGTTTCCCCAACGGGGTACTTAGCTTTCAAGAAGACTTCGGTTTCAAAATTTTTGTAATTTCAGGAGCTGGCCGACCGGCACTTGCGAACTGCTTCTGCTTCGGGCACCGCGCAGCAAGAAAGACTGAAGAAAATGGCATCGGCTGGTTCCTTTATACCCCTGTCGCACTGACGTTAGGGAAGAAGCGACGACAACCGACGCCGGACCTAGACTTTGGAATTCGGCCGACCGAGGACCCACCTGACGGCAGGAGAACCCATCTGTTATGACTGCAGCTGTATGCACGATGAACATCTGTGAGGCGACAACGCTACCGCAGCACCACCACAATGCCGCATTAAAGAGATTTTAACTAAAGAAAAGGTTGCTGCAAGCAAACAACTTTATGTTTCAGTCTCTTATCTACAAATTCAGTGCCTGCTGCCCTTAAAGAACACATTGTCAATGCTACATTAAAAAAAAGGTAAGCTGGTAATATTGCAACAGGGAATGGACAGCTAACTGAAAACAGGTTCATAGTTACTAGGCATCTCATCCAAATGAGGACATACTCAGGACTGCAGCACCCCACCACCTTAAAATACAACAAAGTATCACCATTCATCTACATGCTGTGGGAGGAGAACCCACAGCCCTCTGCATCAAAACACAAGTATACTACCTGTTGCTGCTAATACCACTTTAAAACTCTATACCACAATAGTGATACCATTTACTAAACAAAACAGTTGCACATTGTAAACAGACTTAGCATGAGCACCAGTAAACCTCTCTTCCCTTGAAGATCACAATTCCTTGAAAATGTAGTTGAAACTAAATTCCTTGAAAAATGCACCTGAAACTCAGTTCCTTGAAAAATGTAGGTTGGTAGTTGGGGTAGAGGATTCAGGCTCTTGTTTCCTGTAGCTAAGTTACAGGGTTTGAGCCTAAGAAAATTATTAACCACCTGCTAACCATACCTAGGGCATTTCACTCTCTCAAGTGTATATCTCAATCTTAGTGCAAGAAATCTGGGCAAAGCCACAAATAATGGGGGGAACAAAGGCCCAGAAATAGGGACACCTTTTAAATACTGCACTTACAAGTTTAGAAAGTTGCTAGAACAACAAGTTCTGCATTAGCATGAATTTTCTGAAGGATATGCCTGGCATTATTTTCTAACTTCAGTCCTCAATGATTTGTCAGAAAAAACACAATTTTATGAAAAACAGACCAAAAATATAAGGCAAAAATCTGGAAATTCTGCGAAAATCTGGACAATTGAGAGGTATGACCACCCCCCATCTCCCTCTTACACACACACACACACACACACACACACACACACACACACACACACACACACACACACAAAAAAAACACTTACAGTAGCTGTAGATCACACCTAAAAAGAAAAAGTAAAGTCCAGGAGACAGTGGAATAAGATGCACTATTCTAGAATTAAAAACAGTAATGGTCTTCAGTGATTAAAACTTTCAAAAAAAAATATAGATAAAAAAACAAGGTAGTCCCAGCAGTGTCAGTATCAGTGGTGATATCGCTACAAAGTACTACAATGGTGCCATCACTTTTACAGCACAAAGTAAGCCAAATCATCAACACGAAGTGCAAAACAACAGTAACGTTAACAGTAACGTTAAAACAGGATGCAAGAAGCTGATAAGTGCTGTCAAGTCCTGAAAGATTATCAAAAAGCACCTTGTTGCCAAATTTAATGCAAAAACGGAAATCTGTTAAACTCCTCCATTTTCACACACAAGACTCTTGCATTCCAGATTAATGCGATCGAATACCAAACCAGAGACTGCAGTCGACAAGGCTACTTGTTGAGCCACTTTGCCACTCGACCCCTACAATTAAATGCACATTATACTGAATTAAACATGATTAATAATAAACACAACAGACATATCCCGTTTGTAGTTCATAAAGGTTCACGGAAAGCTGCTTTGCAGGCAGGAATTAAAAGGGAACAAGTAGTGGGTAAAGAGACACAATCGACCGAACAGCAAGTTAATCTCAACACCCACATTTTTTCAACCTGTAAACAAGTTTATATAACTAAGCTAACACATTTACTCCCACCAAAATTATATCTGAAGTAACCGAATTTCCACCTAATCCACTTCCACTAACTCACATGTCCATCCGCACCTGATCACTCACCTGTTTGAAAATATGGGATACAGAAGTGCATGACAGTTTCAGTATTTCTTGAAGTATATTCCAAATGCAGACTAATGATGTAAAATGTCATTTGGATGCTGGTTTGAATAATAACCATAGATAACAATAACTGTGCACATTCTAAAGTAAGATGATCAGATGTGTTAACCATACTTAAGAGTCGTACTTGTATCGTGGTCCACTGTACAGTCCAAACCTCTTCTGGAATTCAGATTCTGCATGTGTGGAAGATGAAGATGTAAACAATCAGTTGAACAGATGCACAGATGTTTGCTATCTGTTTTCATCTTCTACGTCTGTGCAACCAGATGCAGTAATTATTTTTTTTCATTAAAAGAGAGGTGCATCACAACTGATTTTATTTTTTCAGGGCGATACACTGTCCAGAAAAGGCAGTTTCCATTTTCCGGACAGTCTGGAAGAATTCTGGGCAGTTAGCACCCCCCTCTCCATGCCCGTCAGCGTACAGCATATTTTCTCCATTTTGTAAATAGTATACAGTGTTTTGAGCTCTCCTTTTGTCAAATTCTCCATTTCCTTTCAGCCTGGTGGCTACTACCTAGGACTGAAGCCAAATGAGGACCCATCAAGGATGATCCTAGATGTCGAACATAAAAATACAACATTACCTTATTGGAGATTTATAACTCAGGTACAGGCATCTTTTTCTTTCATCCTTCACTTTTGGAAGAACCCTGTGAGTCAGGCAAACAAATACCTGTATAAAACTTGTTAAATGAGTAGATCTAAATTTTCATTGTTGTTTACTGATCTGCAGAAACCTGCTGGCTAGTGGATCGATTGTAGGACAAGCATGCTTATGTGCCCTGAGTCTGAAGTCACACCATGTATCATAACAGGCATGACTATGTCTCTGGGAGCTTCATAAATGTTGCTGAAAGCTGACTGGCAAAAAGTATGAATCTAACCAAGAGATCATCAGGACGTCATCGGGGGGGGGGGGAGTCCTCAATTTTTCTCAGATTTAGATCTAACTATCACAAGCAAATCTGTTTAATGCAATTCATTAATGCCAGATCCTTCCTCTCTACCTGTAGGACCATGACAGTCAGGGCCCCATATTTAATTAGTACTGTTACTATCATATGCATTTTGGGCGGCCACGGTGGTGCATCGGTTAGCATTGCCACCTCACAGTTAGAGGTTCTCTGGTTCAATTCTCGGCTGGGGTGCCTTTTGTGCGGAGCCTGCATGTCCTCCCTGTGGTCGCGTGGGTTTCCTCTGGGTGATCCGGTTTCCTCCCAAAGACATGCAGTAGGTGGATTGGACACTCTAAATTGGTCCTAGGTGTGAGTGTGTGCGTGTGTGTGCCTTCTGTGGAACAATGGGTGCCGGGCTGGCAACTCGACACCGTAAAACTCCACTGCCAATCATGAGTGGACAGATGATCCTCTGCGGTGACCCCTAACCAGGAAAAGCCGAAGAAGAAGACTATCATATGCATTTTAAAACTTTTCTTTCTGATTACTTTATAGCTTTACTTTCATCTTCTTCTTCATATTAATACACATCTTTCTTTTCTTTCTGTAATACAGAAAACTGTTTTTCTGCCTTCATTTCACTTTGAGGAAGCATGGGTGAAATTCTTGGCTAGGCTTATAAGGGCCTCCAGGCCAATAGCCTAGTATCATCCTATGAACCTATTTGCTCCCCCTATATTCCCCAAACTTGTATCCCTTGCATCACTCCAGTCGCCACTGTTCATCAGCTTCACTCTGCTTTCTCATCACTTCCTTCTCTTTCATCTTTATTTTCTTAAACATGTGACTCCCTGAATACCTCCAGGCAGCCCTGCAGTTTCTTCCTTTCTTACCTAATTCCAGTGTCCCCCAGCATAGTGTTCCTCACCATCCATAACTACCTTCTCCTATCATCCTATATTGCGTTTACTCAAAAATAGGCATTTTGTTTGACATATTGTATTTGCCACACTTACCCAAATCATAGCTGAAAATTATCCATGGACCAACCAAACTACCTAGTTAAGAAACTAGTAATAGAAGCAAAAGAAACAATGTAAAAAAGACATAGAAACAATGTCTTCCAACAGTTTTTTTCTTGCTGCCCTCTTACACTTACTGACCATTTGTTTCTCTCATTTCTGATCACTCATTTGTTCTTCCACCTCTGGATGCAATAGGAAATCATGGAAAGGACAGGCTGAATGACCCTATGAAAGGACTCCTTTGAAGAAAGTAGAATGGCCTTAGCTCCTATGTCTTCAAAGGAACAAAAAAAAAATGGAATAATATCAGGAATTCCTGGATGCTTTTTCTCAAGGACCATCTATACCTCCTTCATTGTTGCTGCTTTATATTGAGATTTTGCAAAGTTACACGAGACTGAGGGTAGGGGTAAAAACAGATCATTTTATATCATGTTTTTTTGTCAACTGCTTTCCCTACTCATGTACTTGTAACACTTTTGAACAGGAGTAGAGTGTGAACAGGGGCATCATTTCAGCCCCATGACCACTTCTGTCCTATAGTGGTTGGGATGGAGGGGTCAATATTGTCATGGCGTTGCCTTCAGCCTCTTCAAAAATGCAGAGAACCTCAGCTACTGGCCAACCTCTCCTGCAGGAATTCTTCCCTATCAGCAAAAGTGCTTTTTTTGCTGATATGACAGTAACCTAAACTTCTGTTAACAGATTAACACTAACTCTTTTAAGTGTGTACCTTTAACTCCTAGTGGGTGTGGCCTGAGCCTTTAAAATTAAGTTAGCACCTTACAATTCTAACAAATACTCATTGACAGAGGTCAGATATCAATACAGTTCTGTCTGCCATCATGTATGCTTCAAGATAAAATATTCTGATACCTTGTATGTAGCATGGTTTTGGAATTATTAATGCAATGTGAACAAGCAATATTTGATGCCTAGAGGAGCAGTAGGAGGTACCTGCAGATGCACCTGGAGGCATCACTCGGATGTAATGAGTTAAGATGTTTACCTTGGAGACACAAGGCACAGGGTTTGATTCTGAACTTTGGGAAACATAGCTAGGCTTAAAAAGGCCCCACAGGGTCATTTGCGTAGTAATTACCCATAGGAGTTGGTGTGTGGCATAACGGTTAGGGTGTTTACCTCACAAACAAATGGAACAGCATTTGATTTTCACCACTGAAGGGAAACTGGCTAGGCTTAAAATGGCCTGCAGGGGCAGTTAGCCTAGTATCTACCTATGAACCTATGACCATGCTCCCCTTGGATCCACATAAATGTCATAATGAAATAAATTGGTCATGCAAATTACTGAATCATGAAATGTGTGTCCAAAGTGCTCCAGGACAATCCAAGTTGGTTTCAAATGAATTATACTTCAGAGTAACATTTTGGCTGGTACTGCCCATGTCAGGGAAAGGTCACTGTAGCCCAAATCAAAGACGGACATGCCTGCTATGGGAATGTTAAGAGAGGAAAAGGGACGTTCACTGTTAAGCATAGGTTTTAAACACCCCAGAACACACTTTGCAGCTGAAGAAGAATAAGGAGAAATCCTTTGTATACTCCTGATCAAAAGCAACTTTCATTTGACTAAATAGTTCCACGGTTTTGAAAGGTTACAGACAGTAACAGTTGTGACCAGCGTTGATGGTACCACAATGGAATTTCTAAAATGACTGCAGACTGGGCAGTGTTTTCTGTTCATCCATTGATGCAAACCAGCTCCTATAACGGCTTGAATATGAACATACATGGTGTATAAAAAGGGTCTCAAACCAAATAAAAAAATGTGCAGCATGGTAGTGTTTGACAGAAAAGCTGCTTGCATCTCATATGTTATAAATGGTACTCCCATTCAGACACACATGTTCATAAGAGACCTGGGCACTTATGTGGAGACCTGGGTACCTACGTAGAGACCTGGCTACCTATATGGAGACCTAGGTACTTATATGGAGACCTATGTACTTATGTGCAGACCTGGGTACATACGTAGAGACCTGGTTTGTTATGAGGATACCTAGGTAATTATATGGAGACCCAGGTACTTATGGAGGCATGAATACTTCTGTAGAGACCTGGTTACTTATATGGATACCTAGGTACTTAAATGGAGACCTGGTTATGTATGTGGAGACCTGGCTATTTATGTAGAGACCTGGCTACTTATATGGAGACCTAGGTACTTATATGGAGACATGGTATCTATGTACAGACCTGGTAACATATGTGGAGACCTAGGTACTTACATGGAGACCTAGGTAACTATTTGGAGACATAGTTACTTATGTGAAAATATGGGTACTTGTGTAAAGACCTGGTTACTTATATGGAGACCTGGGTATCTATGCAGAGACCTGGGTATCTACACAGAGACCTGGTTATATGGAGACCTTGGTACTTATACGGAGACCTGGCTACTTATGTGGAGACCTAGGTACTTATATGGTGACCTAGGTACTTACAGGGAGACCTCGGTACCTATATGGAAACTAGGTACTTATATGGAGACCTGGTTACTTATATGGAGACTTAAGTACTTATGTGGACAACGCTCTCTTATTTGATAATCAGGCTTCCATCACAGCCAGGAAATTCTTCTATATGGCCCAGTTAATTTCCATGGGAATGTTTTCAAGATATCAAGAAGTGACATTGGCACAGTACTAAAACCGTCAGTGTACACAACGCCCCTTTGGTATGTACACTGCCACTGTACTAAACCCATCATTGTACACAACGCCCCTTTGGTACGTACACTGCCACTGTACTAAACCCATCACTGAACACAACACCCTTTGGTATGTATACTGTCACTGTACTAAACTCATCATTGTACACAATGCCCCTTTGGTATATACACTGCCACTGTACTAAACCCATCACTGAACACAATGCCCCTTTGGTATGTACACTGTTACTGTACTAAACCCACCATTGCACACAATGCCCCTTTGGTATGTACACTGCCAGTGTACTTAACCCATCACTAAACACAACGCCCAATTGGTATGTACACTGTCACTGTACTAAACCCATCACTGAACACAACACCCCTTTGGTATGTACACCGCCACAGTACTAAACCCATCACTGAACACAACACCCCTCTGGTATGTACACTGCCATTGTACTAAACCCATCACTGAACACAATGCCCATTTGGTATGTACACTGCCACTGTACTAAACCCATCATTGTACACAACGCCCCTTTGGTATGTACACTGGCAATGTACTAAACCCATCACTGAACACAACACCCCTTTGGTATGTACACTATCACTGTACTAAACCCATCACTGAACACAACACCCCTTTGGTATGTACACTGTCACTGTACTAAACCCATCACTGAACACAATCCTCCTTTGGTACTGTCACTGTCCTAAACCCATCACTGAACACAACACCCCTTTGGTATGTACACTGCCACTGTACTAAACCCATCACTGAACACAATGATCCTTTGGTATGTACACTGTCACTGTACTAAACCCGTCATTTTACACAATACCCCTTTGGTATGTATACTGCCAGTGTACTAAACCCATCACTGAACACAATGCTCCTTTGGTATGTACACTGTCACTGTACTAAACCCGTCATTTTACACAATGCCCCTTTGGTATGTATACTGCCAGTGTACTAAACCCATCACTGAACACAACACCCGTTTGGTATGTACACTGTCACTGTACTAAACACATCACTGAACACAACACCCCTTTGGTATGTACACTGTCACTGTACTAAACCCATCACTGAACACAATGCTCCTTTGGTATGTACACTGTCACTGTACAAACCCGTCATTGTACACAATGCACCTTTGGTATGTATACTGCCAGTGTACTAAACCCATCACTGAACATAATGACCCTTTGGTATGTACACTGCCACGATACTAAACACATCACTGAACACAATGCTCTTTTGGTATGTACACTGTCACTGTACGAAACCCATCACTGAACACAACACCCCTTTGGTATGTACACTACCACTGTACTAAACCCATCCTTGAATACAATGCCCCTTTGGTATGTACAAATCCAACTGTAATGCTCAAATGAAAAAGCCCCAAACATTTCTAACCAAGAAAATTAAATGTCTAAAATCCATCAACTATCCTGACAGATTAGTATGACTCACCTTATACTCAATGTCCTACAGGTTGTTGTCTCACTTTTTGAGCCATGAAAGGCCCAGTCCTATATGTCCACCTATTACTCATAAACCAGTGGTTCTACATGCACCAACACTAAGGATTTAAATCTACACCAACAAATAAACAAAACTCCCAGGAAGGATAACTCAATGTTTTTCTAGCCTATGGAATAAATTATCACTACAGGTCAACCAAAGTACTACTTTGGCTACCTTTAACACTAATCTTGATGACTAGAGGGATAGGCGCAAAGTTACACTAGGGTTATCGCATGGCCCTGCTCAGTTTGGGAGATGAGCACTATTAGTTCCTTGAAAAGGGTGGCAAGAAATTTTAATTTTGACTGCTTAAAGGTACATATGGCTAGGTATCTTATGGTCTGAATGTCTGCTTGCCTAGTATGTTCCTAAGTTCTTATTTGTGGGCCCAATTGGGGGCATCTCTTGCTTCCAGCTTTTTAACGGTATGGCCATCCTCTTAAATAATAACTATAAGGAATCTGCCTTTCTATTTCTAAATAAGTGTGGTTCGAGTGTGGGCACCCAGCCAACA
The DNA here is from genome assembly GCF_019279795.1 of Protopterus annectens. Lineage (NCBI taxonomy): Eukaryota > Metazoa > Chordata > Ceratodontiformes > Protopteridae > Protopterus > Protopterus annectens. The sequence continues at coordinate 1,656,216,165 of NC_056729.1, forward strand.
TCCAATATGTGGTGTTGAACCTGGTTTTCAGACTGGTGGGATGTGCCCTATTAGTGGAGGCTGCTAAGACTGGTGGGATGTGCCCTCTTAGGGGAGGCTGCTAAGACTGGTGGGATGTGCCCTCTTAGCGGAGGCTGCTAAGACTGGTGGGATGTGCCCTCTTAGGAGAGGCTGCTAAGACTGGTGGGATGTGCCCTCTTAGGGGAGGCTGCTAAGACTGGTGGGATGTGCCCTCTTAGGGGAGGCTGCTAAGACTGGTAGGATGTGCCCTCTTAGGGGAGGCTGCTAAGACTGGTGGGATGTGCCCTCTTAGGGGAGGCTGCTAAGACTGGTGGGATGTGCCCTCTTAGGGGAGGCTGCTAAGACTGGTGGGATGTGCCCTCTTAGGGGAGGCTGCTAAGACTGGTGGGATGTGCCCTCTTAGGGCAGGCTGCTAAGACTGGTGGGATGTGCCCTCTTAGGGGAGGCTGCTAAGACTGGTGGGATGTGCCCTCTTAGGGGAGGCTGCTAAGACTGGTGGGATGTGCCCTCTTAGGGGAGGCTGCTAAGACTGGTGGGATGTGCCCTCTTAGGGCAGGCTGCTAAGACTGGTGGGATGTGCCCGCTTAGGGGGAGGCTGCTAAGACTGGTGGGATGTGCCCTCTTAGGGGAGGCTGCTAAGACTGGTGGGATGTGCCCTCTTAGGGGAGGCTGCTAAGACTGGTGGGATGTGCCCTCTTAGGGCAGGCTGCTAAGACTGGTGGGATGTGCCCTCTTAGGGGAGGCTGCTAAGACTGGTGGGATGTGCCCTCTTAGGGGAGGCTGCTAAGACTGGTGGGATGTGCCCTCTTAGTGAAGGCTGCTAGAGACCTTGAGACAGATCTAGGCAATAGAAAACAACAGTGTCAGGGGCTGTTCAGGAGCGTCCACAGAATTCGATCTCACTTGTCTGCATGAGCTGTGGATAAGGGACCCATACATAAACACTAGCATTTAACTGCATCTGGTTGAGACAAATCTAGGCAATAGAAAACAACAGTGTCAGGGGCTGTTCAGGAGCGTCCACAGAATTCGATCTCACTTGTCTTCATGTGCTGTGGATAAGGGACCCATACATAAACACTAGCATTTAACTGCATCTGGTATTTACAGCAAAGTTCAAAAACTAAGTGACAAGTCATTGAAAACCTTGTGTTGAGTGACTGAAACAACAAAAATATGAGACCCACAAACGTAAGTTATACAGCTTGCATGCACTGAATAGAGATACACAATCCAGTTTCTTGACTAAAATGCAGACTAAATCAACCTTCATTTTAACTTATTGTTGTAGTTTTCTATATAGAAAACGTTAAGTTAGATCTTTTAACGCATCTAAATATTATTAATGCAATATATGTTTTTGGACATGCATTACCTAGCATGACAATGAATTATTCATGCCGGCTTTATCCAGAGAGCACTTTCTAAGTCAACATTTCCACTTCAGTATTTCCCACTGGCTAAATCAACACACTGGCAAGCAGCAAGGAGAAACTTTCTGAACCTGTATGCATGCTTAATTTATAAACAGCAAATAAAAATAAATAAATAAATAAATACATTTTTTTTTTACTTTCTAAATGCCTTACTTTCTTTCCCACAAATTTTCTCAGCAGTGTAACAACACACAAAATTAGTAATGCCCAGATTTTTTTAAAACAAAATAACAAAACAAATCAAGAAATCCAGTGGACGTATGCCTGTCGTCTGAGTAATTTCCTGGGTGATAAAAAGCTTGACTGTTTTTCTCTGTCAGAGAACAGTAAGATTTGCATAAATAAAAATATTTTATGTCATGTGAACATGAATGTACGTCACTTTACTCTGCAGTAAACAGAAATCCTACTTTAGTTTTTCAGAGAAATATAAAGAAATACAAAGAAGTGATGGTTTTATTTTCATGAAAAGAACTGCTAATGCAAAGGTCCTCTGTTTTAACAGCTTAGGAATTTTGAGCAAAGCATGGAAAAAAAAAAAAAGAAAGATAAGCAATGAAAAATAAAATAAAAATTAATGAACTTTGCATAATGGGTTTAGATATAGAAAATGAGCATTTCAGTAGTGTCAGCTTCTAGTACTGTTTTTAAGGCATGATTTTTTTACAGTTGTAGAATGCAGAATCCACTTTATTAACTTCAGAACATAAAAATCCAAGGATGAGCACTTTTGTCCGGAAAGCAATAGACTTCTTCAGACAATTTACCCCACATAGTTACTTCCTTTTTATACAGTTCAAACAGGAAGTTCCACCCAGTTATAAACTAATCAATTATGTCATGAAAAGCACAATATTTACAGTCACTGCATTTAAAAAGCAGACAAAATATACAAACTGAAAAAGTTCATGGAACACATCACCCTAAAATACACACTATATATAAGCACTGCTTCATAAAATGACAATGTGCAATCAATATTTAAATGTGTTGAATATGTTAAAGCAATAAATATGTGTAATTAAGTACTAAAAACTAGATATAGTAGAAAATGTTAAGAGAAATAAATACAGATTAACATAATAAATACTGAACATGTGAATTATTTAAAATATTAAAATACATAATGGAGAAATATACTTTTTATCTTTCCAATGCCTAAAGTTTTAAAATTGGGCTAATGGAAACATGCTCATTCAGGCCTGGCCAGTTCCCAGCATTCAAACGTAATTGCCAGTATAATTCTCTTTTCTCAAGTAATAGTGACCATGCACCACCCCTCATGTTGGTACTGATATTGTCTATAATAAAAAAAAATGGAACTTATGGTCACTGTACTCCAAAACATGTTTGCTAAGAGAATTAGTTTCTTTTTTATTCCTTATATCATATAGGTGTTCATATATGCAATTTTTTAACTTTCTATCAGTCTTACCTATGTAAAAGCAAGAACAGGTGGTATACGTGGCACAGTAAATCACTTTCTCCGAGTTACAATTGTATTTCTGATTGATATCTGATTTTGATATTATTGATGTCAAAAATACTGCCTTCTTTTATGTAACTGCAATAATTACATCTGCCACATTTGTTCATAGAACCTGACCTGTGGTTTGGGTAAGAGTTACTGCTCTCAAATATGTTTTTCATATTCTTGCCTTTCTGATGTAGTCCTATTAGTGGTCTGATGTTCTTATCATGTCTCAAAATAGTCAATTTTATCAGCAAACCCAACAACGTAATTCCACAAGATGTAGTACAGGATGGCAGAGCTCGATTTATTTATCCAATATAAAATACTCCAATGAAATGCTTCCGTGACAAACACAAGACAACTTTTAAAAAAAAATGTATAAAACTTGACGAGTTAAGTGCTTTCATCTGACAATTTGCAGACTTCATCAGAACTGATGAAGTCTGCAAATAGTCAGATGAAAGCGCTTAACTCATCAAGTTTTATACGCTTTTTTAAAAGTTGTCTTGTGTTTGTCACTACATTTCATTGGAGTATTTTATATTGATAAATAAATCGAGCTCTGTTCGGCTGTACTATGTCTCAAAATAGACCAGTTTTTTGTTAAGATGTTTCTTAGTATGTAACTATCTTGAGTGAATACAGTGATGAAAGAAGTCTTATAATCATTCTTACTTGCAACATTGTTAGTTTCCTGATTACTAGTGGAAGGACCACTGTCAATCATATTACAAGAAAGTAAAGTACATAAAACCCACACTCTCTCTTGTTAACCACCTCAATCATTATATCACTAATGAACTTACAAGGATAGCCTCTTTTTTGAAACATATTTTTCAAGTTGTCACATTCATCTAAAAATTCATCAATACCAGATACCATACGAGCTGCACGCACAAACTGTCCCTTAACTATTGTTTTCTTTTGTTTGACTGGGTGTGTGCTGGAAAAATGCAGTAGTGAGTTTGAGTGAGAAGTGAGACCAGTAACCCTGGTCAGGTGTTTTTAGACATGGAAGAGTTTCCCCCCTTGAGATGCTCAGAGCGTCTGAGGAACAAGGGTCCCCAGGGGAACAACAATTGGGATATGGCCCCGATGAACAGGAACAACCATTGGAACGGGGAGGGATGATGAACAGACAGAGGAAGAGGTACCAGTCCTTGAACAACAGGATGTAAATGTGACTTTAACTAACTTGTTGCATTCACCACCAAACAATTTAGGTGATGACATGGACCATTTACTCCCACCCTGCCACATAGTTACCAACACTTTAGATGACTTTAATGCACAGAATCTTTCCAGCATTGCTGTTAATTCTGAACACAGTGATTTGTTTGCCAGAGGATTCACCTTTGTACCCCCACAGCCCCTAGATGTTTCTAATACTCTTATTGATTTAAGACTGTACACACGAAAGCTGAACTTGAATATTCTTTTTAAAAACTCTGCACCTGGTTCCTTTGTCAACCCTTTAGCCATTTCAAGTACATATAACCCCCCACTTCATCTCATTATCCAACTTTTTGAGAACATATGTTAGTTAGATATACATAACTCTAAGCTTTCTAGTAGGAACTCTGACATGAATGAGAAAAAGGTAATGGATGAAATAAAAATCTTTTCACAAACTATTAGAATTATGAAACCCGATAAAGATGGAGGCATTGTCTTGATTGACTATGAGGACTATAACAAAAAATGCTTTGTATTCTAGAAGGAAAACCATATTTGAAATCATCCATTAATGAACTGAACACTTCTTACCAGCATATAAGGAATGAACTCCAAGATTTATTTATAGAGGGTTCAATTTCTATTGATGTGCTTAATTTTCTCTCTGTTCCCTACCCTAAAATATCAGTCATGTTTGGGCTGCCAAAATTGCATAAAAATTTTAGCCAACCACCAATGCGACCCACTGTAGACTCCAAGGGGTCCATTACCCACCCCCTTGCAAGATATCTAGACAATAAATTAAAATAATACATTTTGAGTGAGACACATGTCTGCAAGGATTCATGGAGCTTCTTAGAAGCTATAGATGAGATACCTTTCAAGGACACTTTTGTTTTTATTACTATCGATATTAAGGACCTTTATTCAGTCATACCTCACACAATCAGTTTGGAGTGGTTTACAGATTTCTTGTATGAAAATGATATCTCACACTTCCAGATCTTGATCTTTTACACAACTGATGGAAATTGTCCTTAAAAACAACTTCATTTTGTTTAACAAAGAAATTTACTTACAACAAGAAGGGGTGGCTATGGGGTCTGCATGTGTTGGTTTATATGCAAATATTGTAGTTAGGCAATGGGAGAAGAAATGTATTTTTCCTTCATGTTATTTTGAGCACATCAAATTTTACACCATGTTTTTGCAGGATATATTTGTTCTGTGGGATGGACCTGTTGATGATATTGATGATTTTATAAACTATACTGGAACCACCACAGACTTTCTAAAGTTCACCTATACCAGAGACCTTGACAAAATTTCCTTTTTAGACATCTTACTGGAAAAGGATTATGAAAATAAGATGTTTGTTTCAAAACTCTTTAGGAAAAGCACGTATCCAAACTCACTATTGCATTTTTCTAGCACACACCCAATCAAACAAAAGAAAACAATAGTTAAGGGACAGTTTGCGCGTGCAGCCTGTATGGTATCTGGTATTGATGAATTTTTAGATGGATGTGACAACTTGAAAAATTTGTTTAAAAAAAAGAGGCTATCCTTGTAAGTTCATTAGTGATATAATGATTGAGGTGGTTAACAAGAGAGAGTGTGGGTTTTATGTACTTTACTTTTTTGTAATATGATTGACAGTGGTCCTTCCACTAGTAATCAGTAAACTAACAATGTTGCAAGTAAGAATGATTATAAGACTTCTTTCATCACTGTATTCACTCAAGATAGTTACATTTTAAGAAACATCTTAACAAAACACTGGTCTATTTTGAGACATAAGAACATGATAAGACCATCAGATCACTAATAGGACTACAACCTATTATGGTATACAGGAAAAGCAAGAATATGAAAAACATATTTGAGAGCAGTAACTCTTACCCAAACCACAGGTCAGGTTCTATGAACAAATGTGTCAGATGTAATTATTACAGTTACATAAAAGAAGGCAATATTTTTGACAACAATAATATCGAAATCAGAATCAATCAGAAATACAATTGTAACTCGGAGAAAGTGGTTTACTGTGCCATGTGTACCACCTGTTCTTGCTTTTACATAGGCAAGACTGATAAAAAGTTAAAAGATCACATATACGAACACCTGTATGACATAAGGAATAAAAAATAAACTAATTCTCTTAGCAAACATGCTTTGGAGTACAATGACCATAAGTTCCAATTTTTTATTACAGATAATATCAGTACCAACATGAGGGGTGGTGCATGGTCACTATTACTTGAGAAAAGAGAATTATACTGGCAATTACATTTGAATGCAGGGAACTGGCCAGGCCTGAATGAGCATATTTCCATTAGCCCAATTTTAAAACTAAAGGCATTGGAAAGATAAAAAAATATATTTCTCCATTATGTATGTTAACATTTTAAATAATTCACATGTTCAGTATTTACTATAAGTGTATTTATTTCTCTTAACATTTTCTACTACATCTAGTTTTTAGTATTTAATTACACATATTTATTGTTTTAACACATTCAACACATTTAAATATTTATAGTACTTTGTCATTTTATGAAGCAGTGCTGATATATAGTGTGTTTTTTAAGGTGGTGTGTTCCATGAACTTTTTCAGTTTGTATATTTTGTCTGCTTTTTAAATTCAGTGACTGTAAATATTGCACTTTTAATGACATAATTGATTAGTTTATAACTGGGTGGAACTTCCTGTTTGAACTGTATAAAAAGGAAGTAACTATGTGGGGTAGACCATCATCTGCTCAGCCCAGTCCCTACCCAAACTGCAAAAAGTCACACAGGAAGCCTTTTCCTCTGTTGAAACATGGTTATCCGATGCCCAATTAATACTCAACCCAAACAAAACTAAACTACTCATCTTCCAACCTACCAAACATACTCAAAACAATTCTCACTTTAACATCACAGCAAAAGACAACACCACTATATACCCGACTGAACACACCAAATTGCTAGGAGTGGAAATAGACAATAAACTAAAATTTGACATTCACATATCCATGACCATAAAAAAAGTCCACAAAAAACTATGAGCGTTATACAGAAATAAGCAATTTCTCACCAAAGCAGCAAAGATTTCAATAGCAAATTCCCACCTTATCTCCACCCTACTTTATGCCTCTCCAATATATACCAACCTAAGGCAATGTGATCTAAACAAGCTAGAGACCTGCTACAACAAAATCGCCAAATTCACCACAGGGGCATCCTACCGTAGTCACCACTGTCTCTCACTTGCTGAACTGGGCTGGCTTGAACTCCCTCACCTCCTTCAGTGTTATCAACTCTCACTCGCCCACAAACTAGTAAACCATCCACTAAATGTCCCATCCCTCCAGAATCTACTCCAACCCTATCACACCACCAGACCACTAAG
>NC_056729.1:1656228668-1656318668 GCF_019279795.1 Protopterus annectens
TTCATATGGATGTCACAAACAGAAGTCAAAGACCTACATGAGGCCAAATACACAGGTTTGCAATACACTAAAAAGAGTGACAATAACATATATGAGTAAACTACAGAACATGAAGGAAAACTTACTTACTTAACATTGTGGACCAGGAAAGTCCAGCTAGGAAAGAGACTATTTTCAGCAGAGGCCCAGGGAGAAACACTACAGTCATATGCCTTCAGAATGTGGGAGGAAACCAGATTACATGGAGAAAACCCAACCGACCACAAGGAGGACGTGCAAACTCTGCACTGATGGCACCCCAACCAAGAATTGAACCAGAGAACCTCTTGCTGTGAAGCAACAACATTAACTGCTATACCATCCAAAAGGAAAATGGATTTTTCCACTTAGCAGTGGTTATCTTCTATGACTCCAAGACCTAACAGATGTATTTTTCTTCTGTGCATTCAAAACAAAGCCATATAGGTTCATAGGTAAGTATTAGGCTCACTGCCCTTGTTGGCCATTGTAAGCCTATCCAATTTCCTTTTTCAAAGGTGAGAATCAAACCCTGTACCTGGTATCTGTGATGTATACTAACCCCAATCCCATTATACCAACTCCAAAAATCACTTTGTAAATTCTTGAGGCTGACACAAGGGAATAATTAAAGGTCAGAACCAAAAGACACTGCCTTTTAAAAGACAGAGAAATTTACTGGTAGCAAACAATGTATGAAAATTTGTAGTAGAAAGTTCCAGACATGTATGGGGCATATAAACACCCTAATGGGGGTATAAAGGGTTGGTATCGTGAAGGGAGAACTAGGAACGCACTTGACACCTTTTCATGTGATACTAATGCATACAGGAAGTCATAGGGAGTTTTTCCCCAGGGGATGCCATTATTTTACATTATCTCTATGCTCACCATTTATCTGTGAAATAAATAAATAAAATCTACTGAGTAATGGAAATATGTGTGTGAGAAATTCCAGATGTGGTTTACTGTCAGGATAAGGTATTGTTTTCCAATTAGCATTTGGCAATGGGGTAGCCGTGCATGCAACATTTCTCCCCCACAACAATATTTGTACCATCAGACAAAAGAATGACTCACTTTATTCACCCAGATGGTTGCGGCCTAGGTCAAGATGACTGTCATGCAAGGGTTTTTTCCTGCTCCGTGCCATCAACCTCAAAAACTGAGTTACAAAGAATTCATGGCAGGCAGATGGCTGGAAAGCAACACCTCCAACTGAGCTTTTCTCCGTAAGAGTGAAAGACTACGGACAGACTAATGTGTCCAAACTTTTCAACACATGATGCCTGCCGGCATAATTGACCAAAGAACTAAATACTTGTCCCACTGTTTCTCCCTTGCAGGGAGGGGGGATGATCTTTGGAAGATGTTCACAATACAGCTCCAAATAGTTTATTTGTTTTCCTCCACGGAAACATTCATCTAGTCACATTGCCACAGCTGAGATCTTAAGTACTCAAGGAATATTTTTTTTTCTGCTTCTGAAATTGAAACATCAACAGAAGAGGTGAAAGTTCAACCTACAATGGGACAAAAGTAAAACGGAGTTTAGCTAGATGAAAACCACAAAACATAGAATGAATAAATCACTGCACAGCAGCTGGATTTGAACAATGCCTGTTTTTTGATTTTCTAATCTAATCTAATCTAATCTAATCAAAGTGTCAGGCTATAGCACAATATTTTTTTTGATGTGTATAGTATTCTGTTTCATCAGTCCTTGGTAACCTAATGCTCTGTGACTGACAAACACAGCTAGGACTCTTGATTTAAAGAAATGTCATTCAGAAAAAAGCCACAGTCATCACTTTCAAGCAAAAAAGGTAACACTCTAAAAGAAACAGAATATTTAAAGTTGGAAATAATAACTACAGAATTTTCCATTCTGTTAAAGTCTGTAAATCAACAAGGTTAGACAGTATTTCTGTTACCCCTCAATAACTTGCTGTAGGACTTCATAAAAATCTCTCCTGTGGCTGTCTTACTTTACAAGACAATACCAAATGATGATTCACATTAAACAATAAAGAAGAAAAAAATCTCTCAGTCCTGTAATTCTGCTATATAGAACTCCTACAGTAAAAAGCAGCAGAAAAAAATGCTCCGACCTTTAAATAGCAAAAACAGTAACTGGATGCCATGCCAATTGCCTCTTACTTCCTAAAGCGATAAGAATAACTTCATGACACAAATGGGGAAAAAGTGCACTAAATCCTGTGTGTATATATATATATATATATACACACACACACACACACACACACACATATATATATATATATATATATATATATATATATATATTTATATGGGTCTACCTGATAACACCGACACTCCAAAACACCGACAACAAAATAACCAACACAACAAAACCAAAAGAAACCTAAAGTTCAAAAACACGAAACTTCACATGCCCGACAAACCGCAATCCCGACAATCAACAAAACAAATACCTTTCCCGAAAAACACACACACAACACAAGCACACCAAAAACCTTACAAACCTACACTAAACCTTACATACACAACTATCGATGCACTAACCTTAACCCAAACTCTAACCCTAAGGTCCGTCACTATCGCACACTTACCTTACCCACACCCTAACCCTAACCCACTTAACCCGTCCCTAAACCTAAAGTCTGTCACTATCGCACACTTACCTGACCCGCACCCTACCCTAACGTCCGTCACTATCACACACTTACCTTACCCACACCCTGACCCTAACGTCCGTCCCGATTGCACACTTACCTTAACATGTCGGTGTTCTCAGCGTCGGGATTCTCAAATTTTGATCATCTCCGTTGTTGATCTTCTGGTGTCGGTGTTCTCGTTGTCGGCGTTGTGGACTTTCGGCGTTTTCAGGTAGACCCATATATATATTTATATATATCTATATATATATATATATATATATATATATATACACACACACACACACACACACACACACACACACACACACACACACACACACACACACGTGTATATTCACACTTCACAGTTCCAGACCACAAACACTTTACACTAAGTTACTGAGTGGGGCGACTCTCGTGTTCGCTCACTGGCAACATCACCATGAGAACGCACATGGAGTATAGCAGTCATAAGCATATATAATTTCAAGCACTGAGCTGCTCATCTCAGTTTGAGAATAACTGATGCAAGACAGCAAAATATTTTTTGCATTCCGCCACAGAATAGAAGTGATAACCACATTTCTCAATAACGTGGCAAGTTCATGAGCTATTTTTAACTTTCATGTAGCATTTTTTAGGGTTTTAACTATAATACCTAATAAGTGGCTTTCATCTGTTTTGCCACAACAATCGCAGTAACCATCTTTCTATTTTTATTACCGAGTATTTAAAATGCCAGTGGCAGCCATGAATGTGTCACTATCACACACTTACCTTACCCACACCCTGACCCTAACGTCCGTCCCGATCTTATATCAGCAAGAAACAGTGCAAAGTCACAGTGTCCTACCAGAGTTTCTACCCAGCTATAATTTCACAATTTCAGTTTTGTACCTTGACTTCAGATTCAGGTATTCCAAGCCAAAATGTCTTGTCACATACCAAATTTGCTTGGACAACCTACAGTCCTCTGAGCTGTGATATTTCTAGAATTACTGGTGGGGAGCTACATGGTAAAACACGAAAACTTCTATCTATGTCAGCTGTTCTGATTTTGGCATAATTATTGACGTCCAGCTAGGTAGGGAAGGATATCAGTGGGCACGCAGCATGACATTTTTGTTTCTGAAATATCTGCAAGCTCCCCTGTTCCCAGTGAAACTACAGGGTTTGTAGCAAACAGGAAAAAAATGTGTTAGTTTGGGGGAGGGGGAGAAGACCCACAGCAAGCTGTGCATAATGAGGCAAAATTTCTGTACTGCTAATACCAAAAAAGTCACCTAAAAGTTCCTTATATCAGCAAGAAACAGTGCAAAGTCCATTGCTAAAGCTAAGATAAAAGATTCCTTTTTGAAATTCATATCACATTTATATAAAAATATGATATCACAGACTTGAGAACCAATAGGAAACACAGGAAACAGGCTAAACTTCAAAATGGAGAACATACTAGAAAATAATAAACATCAACCAGGAATATGGTGCAATTGTGAAACTTCATCAGCTTCCACGATCAAGGTCATTCCTGTTAGTCAAAGCTATAATGCTATGTATGCATTTGGCAAGGATGAAGACAGTAGTTTCCTAGCTCTGAGTTCAAACTTGAAGGACAGCACACAACAACACAATACCCCCCCCCCCCACACACACACACACACACACACACTCACACTCCAAGCACAAAAGAATGACAGTAGGGAAATAAACACCCAAAACAAAATAAACACCGAAAACAAAGTGGACTTCTTACAGCTTGAGATATAGTGAGCACCTATTTGTTGTATTTGATTTCAAAGGTCCTCAGCATCAGACAACCATTAGGAAGTATCATAAGCTGTGAGAAACAGCCATCATGAGAGGCTGTTGATAGAGAAAGGCAAAAACACAAACATTCAGAAGGCTGAGACACAAACCACAAAGATTCGAAAAGAGGTCCTGCCATGCAATTACTTGAACTGCATATCGAACAACAATGTTTTTTGAAGGAATGAAACAAAGACCATGTGGTTGCAACACCAATAACACAATGGCTGCAGTCCAGAAGAAGGCAAGGAAAACAGACACTCCCCTAATAAAGTGGCCTTTGACAGCATCATTTGCAGTGAATCATTAGCCAGTTGGTGGCCAAATTCAACATAATTAGCAATCCACTAAGATATGATGTAGTGGGTGGAGAAGAGTGTTAGGATGGATTTGTGACAGACGAGTACCAGTAAGAGTGAAATGGAAAGTCTACAAGAGGGTAGTGAGACCAGTTATGTTATATGGGTTGGAGACAGTGGCATTGAAAAAAAGGCAGGAGTCAGAGCTGGACATGGCAGAGTTAAAGATGTTAAGATTTGCACTGGGTATGATGAGGGTGGACAGAATTATGAATAAGTATATTAAATGGTCAGCCTAGGTTGGAAGGTTTGGAGACAAAGCCAGAGAGGCAAGAATACGTTGGTTTGGACATGTGCTGAGGAGGGATGCAGAGTACATTGGGAAAAAGATGCTAAGGATGAAGCTGCCAGGTAACTGGAAAAGAGGAAGGCCTAAGATAAGGTTTATGGATGTGGTGAGAGAAGACATGCAGGCGGTTGGTGTGACAGAGCAAAATGCAGAGGACAGGAAACAATGGAAACAGGTGATCCGCTGTGGTGACCCATAATGGGAGCAGCTGAAAGAAGAAGATGCAATCCACTAAGAAAGAATCTGCTATCCACTGTAAAACTCTTACCTAAAGCAAAGGACATGCACAGAAAAAAATTGTCTTCCTGGAGTTATATGCCCTCTTCAGGTTAACAATAAGCTGAGTGAGCATATCCAGGGTATGTAGGGGTCTTTTTCTCAGTGAGCATATCCAGGGTATGTAGGGGTCTTTTTCTCAGCGAGCATATCCAGGGTATGTAGGGGTCTTTTTCTCAGCGAGCATATCCAGGGTATGTAGGGGTCTTTTTCTCAGTGAGCATATCCAGGGTATGTATGGGGTCTTTTTCTCAGTGAGCACATCCAGGATATGTAGGGGTCTTTTTCTCAGCGAGCATATCCAGGGTATGTATGGGTTTTTTTTCTCAGCGAGCATATCCAGGGTATGTAGGGGTCTTTTTCTCAGCGAGCATATCCAGGGTATGTAGGGGTCTTTTTCTCAGCGAGCATATCCAGGGTATGTAGGGGTCTTTTTCTCAGCGAGCATATCCAGGGTATGTAGGGGTCTTTTTCTCAGTCAGCATATCCAGGGTATGTAGGGGTCTTTTTCTCAGCGAGCATATCCAGGGTATGTAGGGGTCTTTTTCTCAGTCAGCATATCCAGGGTATGTAGGGGTCTTTTTCTCAGTCAGCATATCCAGGGTATGTAGGGGTCTTTTTCTCAGCGAGCATATCCAGGGTATGTAGGGGTCTTTTTCTCAGCGAGCATATCCAGGGTATGTAGGGGTCTTTTTCTCAGCGAGCATATCCAGGGTATGTAGGGGTCTTTTTCTCAGCGAGCATATCCAGGGTATGTAGGGGTCTTTTTCTCAGCGAGCATATCCAGGATATGTAGGGGTCTTTTTCTCAGCGAGCATATCCAGGGTATGTAGGGGTCTTTTTCTCAGCGAGCATATCTAGGGTATGTAGGGGTCTTATTCTCAGCGAGCATATCCAGGGTATGTAGGGGTCTTTTTCTCAGCGAGCATATCCAGGGTATGTAGGGGGCTTTTTCTCAGCGAGCATATCCAGGGTATGTAGGGGGCTTTTTCTCAGCGAGCATATCCAGGGTATGTAGGGGTCTTTTTCTCAGCGAGCATATCCAGGGTATGTAGGGGTCTTTTTCTCAGCGAGCATATCCAGGGTATGTAGGGGTCTTTTTCTCAGCGAGCATATCCAGGGTATGTAGGGGTCTTTTTCTCAGTGAGCATATCCAGGGTATGTAGGGGTCTTTTTCTCAGTGAGCATATCCAGGGTATGTAGGGGTCTTTTTCTCAGTGAGCATATCCAGGGTATGTAGGGGTCTTTTTCTCAGTGAGCATATCCAGAGTATGTAGGGGTCTTTTTCTCAGTGAGCATATCCAGAGTATGTAGGGGTTTTTTTCTCAGCGAGCATATCCAGGGTATGTAGGGGTCTTTTTCTCAGTCAGCATATCCAGGGTATGTAGGGGTCTTTTTCTCAGTGAGCATATCCAGGGTATGTAGGGGTCTTTTTCTCAGTGAGCATATCCAGGGTATGTAGGGGTCTTTTTCTCAGTGAGCATATCCAGGGTATGTAGGGGTCTTTTTCTTAGCGAGCATATCCAGGGTATGTAGGGGTCTTTTTCTCAGCGAGCGTATCCAGGGTATGTAGGGGTCTTTTTCTCAGTGAGTATATCCAGGGTATGTAGGGGTCTTTTTCTCAGTGAGCATATCCAGGGTATGTAGGGGTCTTTTTCTCAGTGAGCATATCCAGGGTATGTAGGGGTCTTTTTCTCAGTGAGCATATCCAGGGTATGTAGGGGTCTTTTTCTCAGCGAGCATATCCAGGGTATGTAGGGTTTTTTTTCTCAGCGAGCATATCCAGGGTATGTAGGGGTCTTTTTGTCAGTGAGCATATCCAGGGTATGTAGGGGTCTTTTTCTCAGTGAGCATATCCAGGGTATGTAGGGGTCTTTTTCTCAGTCAGCATATCCAGGGTATGTAGGGGTCTTTTTCTCAGCGAGCATATCCAGGGTATGTAGGGGTCTTTTTCTCAGCAAGCATATCCAGGGTATGTAGGGGTCTTTTTCTCAGCGAGCATATCCAGGGTATGTAGGGGTCTTTTTCTCAGTGAGCATATCCAGGGTATGTAGGGGTCTTTTTCTCAGTGAGCATATCCAGGGTATGTAGGGGTCTTTTTCTCAGTGAGCATATCCAGGGTATGTAGGGGTCTTTTTCTCAGCGAGCATATCCAGGGTATGTAGGGGTCTTTTTCTCAGTCAGCATATCCAGGGTATGTAGGGGTCTTTTTCTCAGCGAGCATATCCAGGGTATGTAGAGGTCTTTTTCTCAGTCAGCATATCCAGGGTATGTAGGGGTCTTTTTCTCAGCGAGCATATCCAGGGTATGTAGGGGTCTTTTTCTCTCAGATTCTTCCCACAAAGAAAACAAGGAGATCAACAGAGAGTCCTTTATACCCGAAGACCAGCAGAGATGACGTCGGGTGAAGTGCGACACCAGCCGAGGCCAGACCCAGACTTTGGAATCCGGCCGACCGAAGGGCTGCCTGACGACAGGACAACCCATTTGTTATGACTGCAGATGCATCCTTGAAGGACATCAAGGAGATCAACAGAGAGTTTTAAGGACAGATCTGAAATGTTCAGGCAAAAACGTGGGCTAATCTTAAAGAACATTTGATAGCTATGAAAGACTAAATATATTTCTCCATAAAAGGGCCTGCAACTTAAAGAACCTGCAGACAAAGGCCATAGCTCCAGCAA
Source organism: Protopterus annectens (assembly GCF_019279795.1). Lineage (NCBI taxonomy): Eukaryota > Metazoa > Chordata > Ceratodontiformes > Protopteridae > Protopterus > Protopterus annectens. The sequence goes on from NC_056729.1 coordinate 1,656,236,743, forward strand.
TAGCATCATCAAAGAGAAAAAATTCGTAAACCGTGAACCAGTTCTTGAAGGTGCATCTCTCTCACTTAACTCAGTTGATCCTTCATTAGTTGAACAAGAGCTCATGAATGACTAAAGGTCATCTTACAGACAGACTTTGGAAGATGTCTGCTTCTTGTTTTTTTTTTTACTTTCTCACATCAGTCTGGCATTAATCCACCAAGGACCCTCCTGTCATTTCCTGCAGTGGCCACCATCATCAGGCACATGATGAAAGCTTTACGTTACCTGTCATGGTCGTCTGTGGGTAGCTGAAATCTTTGGACAATGTTTGCGTGGGACAACGTTTCATACAGTGTGCCTTTTGTAGGCACTACAAACACTACCATTACATTTTCTAACTTACGATATGTCAACTACATGAACACTTAGGAGATTTTTGTGCTTTATACATCAAACATGGGTGCAAGTGATTTCACAACACGTACCACTAAATGGTGCAGATGTCCCACAGCTCAGTTGCTAGACCAAGGCCAGAGTTACATATAATTATATATATATATATATATATATATATATATATATATATATATATATATATATATATTTTTTTTTTTATATGGATAGATAGATATAATGAAAAACAAAAAGAAAAAAGAAAAGTTAAATACAGTAAACTCTCACAAGCAACCAGCATTCTGAAGCAACCGGCAAAAAAAAAAAAAATCGAATACATACAGTATAATTTTCATGTGTTGCACTTTCTGCAACCCCCCCCCCCCCCATAGACACAGAAACATACATTACATTTTTTTTTGTTTTAGAGTTTTAAAAAGAAAGCTAGGGATAAATTCCCTCTCTCCCCAACTTGAGAACAAGTTAAACCAAACAAATAGTATATCGTACAATATTAGTCAGGCCTATTTTTAACAGTAACTCTCAAGCAACCAGAAACTACAGTTATCCAGCATCTACCAATTCCCATGCGTGCCAGTTAACTGAGAGTTGTCTGTACTATGAGCTATTGCTTTATAAAGATTCAAAGTGCTGTTAATCTACTTCACTACCAAAATAATAAATAAATAAATGTGTTTATCTCCTGTTCCACCTCATCAAGGTAATTAATGTAAACAGCATGCCATTTTTTTGTCGGCCTCATTTTATAAATCATGTAAACATTTTTTTAAATCGCATACTCTTTTACGTAAGAGAGCATTAAATCAACTGTGTCTAAGTCAATACAGCCTGTACTTACAAGTCACAGAAGTGACCTTGCTGGATGCAGCGAATGTTCCATTCAAGTAAAAAAGAGCTTATTTTGTTCATGGATCCTAATGTCTGTAAAAATCATAAAATAATGCAATTTTCCAATGACATGCTCTCTAATTTTAGTTACAATTATAGTATGTGTTTCAGATGGCCTTATAGTGCTAATCTGATAACACAGATGAAAAATAATACCAATATAACAGCTGATCACCGTGAAATAATATTGGCTTGGATTAAAACAGGTGATTTAAAATGTCTTGTCTGCATGCATGGTCTAAATTACTCAACTATATAAATTGTTCTTACCATGCATGCAAATGTGGTTACTATTAATAAATTGATGTAGCAAGAAACTATTTACTAAGGAAAATGGAGACATTACACACAAGAGCTGCTTCTCCAAATTTCATAAAGTTTAAAAGACGGTACAGGAAAATTAAAGTCGTGCAAAAGCTTACTGCCACAGATCTTCAGAAATTACTCTTACAGCTGATGGCAGAGACAGGGTGTAGCCACTAACTTCAAGAACCCACATAACTTCCCTTACCTAGTCTACAATGGGTTGCTTGAGCTGAAAACAACTGCTGATGTTAGCTAATACTATAAAATATCATGGTTTAAGATCGTGGTTTCCTATTTTTTAACCAATGTATTAACTGGAAAGGCCCAACTCTCCAGTTCTGTGTGCTGATAATTTTATTTACTTATTAAAAAGTAAGCCTGAGCTAATACAACTAACAGTTTCTTCATTATTTATGATTTCCCAGACTTTATAAATCTTTTTATACAACCTATAGTTCTATAACTATCATTAATCGATTGATATGATTAGAAAAAAAATCAAATCTGGATCTACCTGTATACCCAGGTCATTAAACAAATCTAAAGTTTTAATCACTGTATGCTGTATTAAATATTAACTTTTCATTTTATGTCTCCCAAATCTCATACGCTTAGTTTTTGATGTATTTATCAGCATATTATTCTCCTGTGCCCAAATGGTTAATTTAGTCAAGTTCTATTGCAGACATACCTTATCTGTAACACATGTAATCACTTAACTCATCCACATAGGAATCAGTTTTGTCTGTTACATATTGGAATTATCAGTTTGCTAAACATAAACCTTGTAACCTCCTATTAATTACTTCTGTCTCTTGTATAATATTTTCCAACTGTTTTCTAATTATTGGACTGTTTTGTGCTACACAGTGCAGTTTTTCTCAGTTATTTAACTTGGTTGTGTTGGAAAAAGGCCCTTATGGTCCAGGCTACCTGCCCAAAATCAATCAAATAAGTAAATAAAGTATTAATTATCACAAATATAAGTAATATAAAAGACAGCTTTGGGGTGCAGACGGATGTGCAGAGACGTAAGATGTCAGTGCTGCTGGGTTCAAGTAGCAGGCTCTCCACTGATAGGCTCCAACTAAGGGCGGTAGTTAACCAACAAACGGCAACTCACCTGCTTTGAGAGGCAGGAAGTGAGGAGCCTTTTATGCTACATGTGACACCTGGCATAATCCAGGGCAGCTGCCTCCCAAAATTAATAGATCCAAGCCAGCGCTGCACAGCAGTATAGATTCATAGGTAAGTACTAGATAGGTTACCCCTGTGGGCCATTGTAAGCCTAGCTAATTCTCCTTTCAAAGGTGAGAGTCAAACGCTGCACCTTGTGTCTATGAGATAAACACCCTAAACTTTATGCCAGACAGTGTGGGCATGTGTGTATAAGCATGAGTGTACATAGGTGAATACCAGGCTAATTCCCCTGAAGGGCCATTTTAAGCATATCCAATAACCTGAGGTCAGAATCAAACCCAGTATCTTGTGTCTATGAGATTGTGACCTTGATCATTATGCCAAACCCACCAATGCAGCATGCAGAAATTCCCACATGAATGAAGACCAGCATACTCTGCATTCTACAGTTCAGGCTTGCAAACATGAGTGGGGACATTAGATGCATAGGAAGTAAAAGCTACATCAGATGTATCATGGTCAAATGGCAATGACTTCTTATCCTCCACTACCTGAGGATAAATTGCGATTACTGATAAAGAAAACATTGTGAGATGGAGGGCTAGGAGGGTTGCATAGGCAGGCCGACAGTGGCAAAATAAAGTTGCATATTTAACTGATTAAAATGAGTAGTGCACTGCATTTATGCAAATGAACGTGAACCAAAACACTATGAGACATCAGAATGAGCACAAACAAACATTAAATCATTCAATTAATTGTACAAATTTAAATACTTAAGACATTTGATTTGAATCATAGCGAGGACTTGCTCGGGGTAACCACAGTACTGGAGTGCATGGACAGTTTCAGGTTTGCGAACTGTTTCCCAGTGGTGTGATTGATCCATGAGATTTCTTACTTTCAGAGTGCATGCATTTCAACAAACTTTAGTCTTCATCTTATTTGTATAACTTAGTAATCTAATTTCACCTTTCAAAAGAGCAAGACAGCTTGAAGTTTATCCACTATGCAGCAAAATCAGTGCTTTCATGGGAACTCTGCACCAGCGCAAAGCTCATTCACTGGTCTGGATACAGTCCAATATACATCAGCTACACCAACTAATTAGGTTTGGATGATTCACATTTAGGGTTAATGTAAACGCTGGCATCAAACTCTCTCTTTGTTCACACAATGTGGTATGCATGTGTTTGTCCATTTGTGTGTTTTTCTGAACAGTGAAGAAAACTTGGCTGTATTACTGCAACTTTCTGATACATGCAGCACAGATCTAACAGTAATACAAGATTTTACTATTTTCAACAAAGTCTGGCATTAAACACTAGTGACTGATGGTGTATCTTCGTCATTTTTTCTGCTCTATTTTATGTCAAGTAAAAACTGAAAAACGTTGCCCCTTTCAAAACTAACAGCAATATTTCATATGCAAATCTGAGTGATGTGGTGGAAAGGTGAGATGAGCCAACACCATGTGACACATCACAGAAAGTCCTTGAGAACAACAAGAACTAGGTTCCAGTCCTGACTCTGCTAATTGCTGTGTGAACTCAAAATCTTCACCTGACATTTGTAAACCACTTCCCTTGCTGTAAAGCTGAGAGATGAGCTGTTATACAGTACATGTGTAAGTACGACATTGAACATAGTTCACTGAGACAGTGGTGTACGATGAAAATATGTGAGAGAATGCTGCTCTTAAAGATTCCGCTATGACTTGTCAAGTTATCATTGAACTAGGAATGAATCTGTCAACCAGAACTGGTTAAGAACTTTATCTAGTGAGTAAATTAAATTATTTATTGTAGGGGACAAGCCCCAGTTCACGCCCATGTAGAAGGAAAGCCACATCCCCATATTTTATATATATATTTATCAATTCATTCATACGTATTTATCAGTGATGTAAAGTTAATCACTCCTCTTTTATCATTAATCCGAAATGCTACAGATTTTACTGCCACCTGCTCTGCCTCCCTTATTTCTAAGTTGCAAGATATAACACAAAAATCCTTCACCTTCATAAAATATTTTTATTTATTAATATTTAATATTTATTTATTTATTGGCATTTGTTTACTGGGAAAGTCCACTTGGCCAGGAAGAACCCATTTTCATTAGAAGTCTGGGGAAAAAACCTCCACAAGGCAGTTAGCATGAGTGCATATATTTTTCAGAATAGTTACTAGAAACAAATAACATAGTACAAAACACAATAGTAAATGTATTATAATACAAGTAATACAGAAAATGCAATTCGTCACAAAAATTGGAAATCTTCACATAGTCCATCTTTTCAAAGATCTTCTCAAGGATGTTTCTAAACTCAAAATGTTGACAATTAGATCTAAATCCTCAAGGAATACAACATATAAATATTGGAGGAGTATATCTGAACTATTAGAAAACCAATAACCTGAATGTAAAATCAAATCCTTTTTCTATTAGCCTAACAGTAATATTTTATTCTTGTACAGTGAACATTTCTGTATATAGTTTATGGTATTATTGTTTATTACACCATTCTTTTTTGTATTTTTATTTAATGTATCAAAAATCTGTACAATTATTTTAATAACTGTGTATATTTCAGTTCTGATTTCAATAAAAATGTTATTAAAAAAAAGAAAATGCAATTCAAGGTACAAACACATTTCAAGAAACATATAATAGATTAAGCAATTCTATTACAAAAACAAATAGTAGAGTAAGCCAGTGCAATATTACAAGGCATGAGTACTGAGCTTAGGGTATCCATTAGGTAGAATAAATAGTTGTTCCTGTAGTAGTAAGGACAGATTAGAAGGAAGGAAGATGTGAATACAGGTGATATTAGTTGAAATATGGCCAAAAATCCAATCTTTTACCTAATCCGAAAAAATAGCATAAGACATTCACTCCTAAAACACTGTCCAATAACAAAAATAACTTTAAACTTGCACCATTTGAAAACAACACTACTGAAACACTCCCCTGCACAATTCTCATTAGAGTTGCCATAGATGAACACCTAACATTAACCTAAATCATCAAAAAATATGTTTTTGGAGTCAAAACATAGTAAACTGATGCTGCCCGGAAAAAAGAAAGTACAGTTGTGTACCTACCATAAATGTATATTTTTTAGTGTATTCACTGTTGCAGTCATTACACTTGGGTTATCCTGCTGGAAGGCTACCCGCAGTCAGCCTGAATTCCAAAGTCCTGGTCCGGCGTCGGTTGCTGTCGCCTCTTCCCTGACATCAGTGCACCAGGGATATAAAAGATGTAGCCGACGCCATTTTCTTCAGTCTTACTTGCCGCGCATTACAATATGGACCCACCTATTTTTTCTCATCCACTGCTAAGACAGTTTCTCAGAGGGTTCAAAAACATAAGACCTCCAAGGAGAGCCCCAATACATACATGGGACCTCAATGTTGTCTTGGAAAAACTCACACCTCCTCCTTTTGAGCCTGCCAATACAGCAGAGATAAAATACTTGTCATGGAAAACCGCTCTTCTCCTAGCAATAACTTCAGCAAGAAGAGTCTTAAGAGTTACAGGCACTAATGGCTGTGGAACCTTTTATTATTTTCCATCAGGACAGGGTTTCTCTAAGGACAAACCCGACATTCATTCCTAAGGTAGTGTCCAGCGTGGCTCTTAACCAAACCATTTATTTGCCTACCTTTTATCCAAACCCACAAAATAAGGGGGAGAGACTTCTGCATACTTTGGACATACACAGACAGCTACGCTTTTACTTGGACAAGACTAAAACTTTCAGAAAGACTGAGCAACTCTTAGTGGCATATGCTGCAGGTTCCCAAGGAAAATCCATTTCAAAACAGACTATTTCAAAATGGATAGGCCACTGCATTCGTTTCTGCTATTCACAACATGGCAAATCAGTGCCCAAGGGCATTAGGCCACATTCTACCAGAGCAGCAGCCACTTCAGCAGCCTTCCTCAGAGGAGTACCAACCAAGGATATTTTGGAGGCTGCAACATGGACTTCAGTGCACACTTTTACAAAGCACTACCATTTACCTCTCTACTCTAAATCCAGAGCAGGCTTTGCCACTGCAGTTCTGCAGGGCCTCATAGCCACTCCAAACTCTATTTATGCCCAGCTGCCTAACCTCAGATTTGGGATTCAACCCAAGTGTAATGACTGCAACAGTGAAAAACGATGCTGGGACTTATCTGTACCTATCTATTCTATACAACCTATGTGGTGTATTTGTTTGTAGATGAACGTTATGTGCATGCTTTTTTATGATCATAATTTTTACAGCCTACCCTTTTGGGGGCACCTGACATCTGGGGCAAGAAAAACTGAAGAAAATGGCATCAGCTGCATCTTTTATACCCCTGGCGCACTGACGTCTGGAGCAAGAAAAAAGTTTCCCCAATGGGGTACGTAGCGTTATTGAAGACTTCGGATCTGTAATTCAATTTCGAAAAACTCAGGAGTCGACCAACCGGCAGTTGTGAACTGCTTTTGCTTCGAGCACCACGTGGCAAGAAAGACTGGAGAAAATGGCGCCGGCTGCATCTTTTATAAACCTGGTGCACTGACGTCAGGGAAGAGGCGACAGCAACCGACACCGGACCAGGACTTTGGAATTCAGGCCGACTGCAGGTAGCCAGCCTGCCAGCAGAATAACCCAAGTGTAATGACTGCAACAGTGAAACACGATGGACATCAGCATCGGCATACCTACTACCTAGATTTCTCTTTCCTGCCACTATCTTCACTAATTTATACTCGAATCTGTACATAAGCTAGTTTTTCAGCCAGTCTAGCAAACAGACTGCATCACTGTTTATCTGTTAAACAACTGCATTGGCTAGAGTTTTGCAACTATCTAAATTACATCCAATTAACAACTGCTCATAGGTTCAAAGGTAAGGACTAGGCAATTTGTCTACAGAACACTACAAACCTAAATCCTCTCTTCAAATGTTCCCCCTGGCCTCAAGGAGGCCAAAATAAGACAGATGTTTGGATAATTTCAGGCTGCCCATCTTATCTAAGTTTACCTTAAAGGTGGCAAGGGTGCTGCTCTGCTTGACATTTAGTGGAAGTTTGTTCCAGAGATGAGGGATACATTGGGATATGAATCTATTACACTAAAGCATTTTATTTATTTGCTGCTGATGAAGGTTTAGTCCTATTAAGCAGGTATTTTAAATACCATTTGTCCTTTGAAGGAATAGGAGGTAAAAAGAGGACTGGATCTTTCATGGCCTGAAAGGATAGACACAAATCTCCACAAAGTATGTAAGAGACTAAATATAGAGAGTGGGCTACCAATACGTCCTAATAACTAATATTTTTATGGCCATTGATCTTTTGAGTTATGAATATCTGAGATTTCTGAAGTTGAGGGATATGTTTAAACAAATACATGTTGAAAGGTGCATTACATTCAGTAACAGATCTGACAAAATACAGGTAAAGAGGAATTAAGACTTAACCTTGGATCAAGTGAAGATTGCCTTTGATAATTAGATGAAACGTCTGTACCATACTGATAAGTACCCACCTCTTAATACTACTGTCCAATCATACGCTTCTTCTAGAACTCTTTGATCGTGGAACAGATATCAAGCCTGCACTGTCAAATATCTTAATTTGCATGGAGACACACTTCATTCAATTACGTTGCAAAGTTCTGGAGCAAAGCACCCTCTGCCATAAAAATGGATTAATACCTTTAACTGTTTCAAACCCAAAGTACTATTCTTTCCGTTTAACTCATAGATATGACCCTGCAAATCACCCCCTGCATAGGTCAACACTTTTATATTCTTTATTCCACTCAGGCTTTCGGTTTCTTTTGAGTTCTATAGAAAAGCTGATATACTCTGGTTAAAACATGTAACGGTTCTCCATCCCTATAGTTTTCTTGTCTACATAGTGTATTCATTTATTAATTACTTTGTTTTGTTCTACTTGTGCAGTTTGTTATTTTTGTTTCAATGATCAATAATGACTGTAGATTTACTGCATCTTCAAAGTCTAAATAACTATTTTCTGTATACTTAACGTCTCTGGTACACATTAATGTCTGTTCTTTCATTAATTACTGACGCTGTGTAATTTTCTTCCAGGATTTTTTGGACATTCACAGTAAACAACTGAAAATATGTAAAGAAATATATACACCAACTCTATGATCACACCAACACAAAGAAAAGGTAAGTCTGTGAAAACAAAATAATCACTGAAGAACACAGTTGGAAACTGCACAGGCAGTAACTACCTATGGAAAAAGCATTTGAGGAATTCAACATGATCCGTCTTGTACTTGATGTTGTTAAGTTGGTCATTTTCTAAAATGATCAACCACAAAGAACCATTTATTAACAAAATTCAGTCCTAGTCAGAAAAAAAAATTTTACCCACATGAGAAAAGGACCACCAGTCATATCAGAGTTGGCCAAGGAGTTAAAGACTACTTCATCAATACTACGACAATGTAGCATAGCGGGGAAAACACCCTAAATTTAACTCAGACATGCATGCCGGAGGAGCCTTTGAGAATACATGGGAGTCAGAGGCTTGACTGCTAGTTCACAAATCCTGGGAGAGTGATTCTTCCAATAGAAGAAGGTGGTTTGGAATGACCTGATTTGATGGGGTATTATATACATAGCATAAGCAGAAAGCTATAATTCAATGTGGAAAGCGATGATAATGAAATCGGAGAAAGCTCAAGAAACAAGGACAGAGATTAGCAATAACCACACAAAATATTATATTCATAAAGTAGCAGAAAGTATTCCAAGAACTAAGCCAACAAGGGAATGGAGAAAGGAGATTCCGCTTATAGTGCTGACTGCAATTAGGGATACGGACAACAGACAAAATGGGGCTGGAAATTTATTGGAGAAAACTGGCAAAGGAACCAAGGTATTGGGAGCAAATAATTAGAGAGGGGAAGGTAACAGAATGGGAAGAAGCCAAGAATGTATTTGGACTGCAGGCTAGAGATTGGCTTCCCTATCAAGGACTGACATCAGAGTATAGGCAAAGAGAAATAAATAAGGGGATCCTAACCAAACGGCCAGCACTGGTAGAGTTTTTAGTAGAATCTAGAATAGAAGCTGCTGTCGAAAAAGGGATACTTAGTACAGCATATAAAATATTGCATGACAACTATACGAATCAATCAGAGGAGGTTGAGAAGCCAGATTGGATGAGCAATTCACAAATAAACAATGAGGGGATATCTCCATGTCTCCCAAATATGCAACAAGGTCTAGAGGATTTAGGATCTTTTCTTTGAAATTTTTACAAAGGTATTTTAATATCACACATAGACTACAAAGAATTTTTTGTCAGGTAGATGGCACATATTGAATGTGTGAAAAGGAAGAAAGGGATAATTGGGAACATATTTTATGGAGTGCAATGAGTGGACAGACTTTAAAAATTCCCTGCAGGCTGCTCTGTCAGAAATATTGGATGAACAAAGTGGTATAACTAAGGACATTATTTTTTGAGCTGTGATACATAATCAGAATTGCCTAGACAGAGAAAGGCCTTACTGAGACTAATTATGGTGGCTGTCAAAAAAAAAGCAATTACTAGAAAATGGAAATTAAAGTCTAAACCAACTGTACTAGAAGTAGTGGATATAGTAACAGAAAAAAAATAACTGGAAATGGGATCTTTAGAGAAGGGTAGGAGAAAATGACATAGAAAAAATGGAATTATGGTAACAATACATGTAGAATAACATTTTGAAGGATGAATACATTTTAGAAGAAGGTAGGATTTCAATGAGCTATGTAATGTTTGACTGACAATGACTAGATAGATTATAAGTGATGTTTAACGTTTACAACTAAAACTATGTCAGTGTAATTTGTTTTCATTTATATAAATGTATGATTGCTTATGGCATAAGTGATAATTTAACAAAGATGTTTCTTGTTTAAAAAAAATACTGGGAGAGTGGATATAAACTGCCCCACCCACTCTTACACAGAGACAACTCAACAATATAGGGTCACTTGGGAGTAGAACAGTCATTGTAGTTGGGTTCTAAAGATGCAGAAAAGCATGTGTCAAGGGCTGGGTGCAGGAAACAAGCATATGGCAAGGGCTGGTGTTGCATGTCCCTACCTTGGTTGTCTGTACTCTAGGTCTGCAAGTTAAACAGTAACATCTCCAGTGAAGCGCTAAATGTTAGGTTGTATCACAGCTACCATTCTACTGCATTTGTCCTTGGCTGTCAGCCCCCAATGGGGCAGCACCTCATCTTTTGGGGGCTAAGTTGAACCCTAGCATGGCAAGGGAGAAGGGGGATCTGGTAGTCTGGCTGATGATCAGAGCTTGACTAGGGGTACAAAGACAAGGAAAAAGAGTGACTGAACAAATGATGCTTTGATGAAGCATTTACGTTTTTTTTTTTTTGGGGGGGGGCTCCTCTACTTCCTGTGTAGGGGTACATCTCTTTACTTACTATATCTAACTCCAGTGTCACCAAACCTAATATGAAATTATAATTTGGAATATTAAAAGTTTTGTCAAACTACAGTTGAGCTTTTCAATTTCAAACAAATGGCTTTTACTCATAGATCATAATTAAATAACAGTTTCCTGAGACAAGCCTTATATAATGGAGAGGAATATTCCAGCTGCCTGACGGAATTAAATAGTCACAGGCCTCCCATTACTTCTCTAGTCTACACATCTCTCTTTCTGGGGAAATTCTGTCATCTCTGATGAATTCTTCATTCTCTTCTGCTCCATTCCCTTCCTGTCTCATTTTTTCTATTTCACTACCCAGGTGCATTTCCTATATTCGCTTACAACATAACTCTTCAGTCTCAGAACATCTAAACTCCCGATTCTAGAGTCCTTGTAATTCCCAAATCCTACTTTCTGCATCCTCTTATCTTCATTACAAACTTCTGTGTCATACTCCCTAACTTCTACATTTGTTTCCCGTTCCTTGTTTTCAGAACGTTTTCAGAATAGTACATAACTTGATGAGACTTCTGCCTTGCTTTTGGTACATCATAGCTTTGCTAGTAGCCAACTAAATCACATTTGCAGCCACTACATGTTACTTTAATGTGTATTTTATAACCCTACTCCACTGAGTTATTCTATGTATCTACATTCTATTTCTTAGCTTTGGGCCTGAAACTGGCCAATTTTTGATCACTGCTTTATATAACAAACTTATACAATTGTAATGAGCTTACTAAATAAAAATCTGCGTGCTTCTCTTGACACATGCAGCATAATTTGGTTAATTTCTATAAAACAAAACGCTGCAACTTTTGTGAATGAAGAACATGTACAACTATACGTATTTGCTTCTAACAAACAGATTGGCCGGGCCCAAGTAACACAACTTTAATTCACTTCACTGTGAAATACAGTTGCCAAGCTGTGTGACACACTTTTTAAGCAATTTTTACACACCTAGAGGGCAAATGTTACTGTGTGCAAAGTGTCAAGAAAGGTACAGACATTAATGTTTGCACCTTGGAGATATAACTGGAAGAATTACTACCTTCCTCCCTCAGCACAAAGCCGCTGTTCACTTTGTTTGCTTCATACATGCTTACACTGCCTAGTGACAACAGACACCATTTATAAAAGAATCAAACCTGCGAAAGAATGCTTTGAAGTTCTGAACAACTTTCCCCTATGCACTTTACTTCCAAAGAATGCAGATAGGCTGTCTCTCACTGCCAGCTGCTAAGACTATGTAACAGGCAGTCCTTTACCTCTCTAAAATTAACTCAGAGTTGTGTTTTACAATGCACTTAACTCCTAGCCAGTGTATTTTACAAAGAAGTGAAATTACAAGGCAGAGAAAATATTATGCTGAAATCAGCTTCAGCTGAAAGAAAGCAGTGCAGTCAGAATTCTGTAACAATGATAACTAGACAGCAATCATGCAAGTTTTCAAACTACGAATGTTGCAGTTTATTTAATTCACTAGGTGACTTTTTTGATCCAAAATAAGTACCCTAATACAGCTGTAACTTGGAGCAAAAGCCACAGATAATTTCTGTCCAACCAACAATTCAAGTAAAAAATATGAGAAAAGTAATGACCTAATCTATCTGGGGTAGAGCACAGATCGACATGGACTAGAAACTGAGATAAAGCAAACATGGAATAAAAAAGAAAATCTACTTATTTACTTAACTACTTATGCATTTTGGGCAGTTAAAGCTAACTCTCCTTGGAGAAATGCCTCACTAACCTCGATTCTACTCTGACACAACTAAATAGAGCCTCCTTGCAGCAACAGGTACTCTGGTTTAATTTCCGCTGAGGCACCTACTGTGCAGAACATGCATGTATGACCAGTGTCTGTGTGAGTTTTCTCTAGATGCCCCAAGTTTCTTCTTTCTTTGCAAAGGCACACAGCATTGGGAGAATTGCCATTTCTACATTATTACTTAATGAGGATAAGAATATTTTTTGCATTTTTTGCACTATTACTTGCAAACTATTTTTCCTTTAACAAAATTAATTCTTTCACCGTGACACGCTTAACATATGATGTGATCACCTGTTATTAATTTACTACATAAATGTACCCTGAGTGGTGATTCTTTTTAGCTGACAAAAAGCCTCTTGCCGAATCTTGTATAGTTTTTTCTTAGTGCTTCTTTGTTACGAATGAGTCTGCTATAATTGGGGATCTTGAGTCCTTTTAGTGCTCCCTTCTAGTTTTTTGTGTACCTACTCCTGATACTTTAAGCGTTGTCGCCTCAAAGTTAGACATTGCCCGTTCGAATCTCAGTTATAGCGTCTTCTGTGTGGTGACACATGTGAATGGGCGTTCCTTTGTTGAAGGTTGTGCGTTAGGCCCGGCAAGCCAGCACGTAAAAATCTACGGCCAATCATTAGCGGACCGGAGTTCCGCTGAGGCGACCCCTAACCGGGAAAAGCCGAAAGACACAAACAAGCTCCTGATACTTTAACTTGTGTGCGATTTATCATGACTTGCTTCTTTGCATTTGAGTGCTGGGTTCATAGTTTTTTTTCGCTTGTATCTGTGTCATATTTGTCATTCAAATGATCCATCTTAAGATGTCTTCTTGAACTGTGACTATTCTCTCTCTCCTGTATCTCACCTTCAACTGATGATGCTGTATTTGTCACAAATATGACATGTTGTTTGATTGATATGATTTTTAAACCCATAAACCACCACATAGGTCCCATACCAGCTCCCGCACCAACCTTACCCCAGTACATGGTACCCTGATGCATCCTGTTAAGGACCTTCATCCCACTGTGGCGGCACGTAAACTCTCTAGCATCTCACATTCTCACTTGTCATCATTTCCACGCATTGGTAATGCTTCCACCCACACTCCATTCATAGGGTCATAGGTGTGTACTAGGCTAATGGCCCTGGGGCCTTTACAAGCCGAGCCCATAGAAGTCCCCTGGCATCGTGCAGCCCGACATTTAGTTCCTAGTGCCTCTATCAAGTAGCTCCACTGCAGTGATCCCCGGGGTGAACTTTCTATTTCTCATCCACTCATCTAGATTTCTCTTGAAAAGGGCCAATGAGGTGCTCTGCTTGACTTGTATGGGAAGTCTATTCATAGTTTCATAGTTTAGTACTAGGCTATCTGCCCTGGGGCATTTGTAAGCCTAGCCATAGTGATGTGGCTTTCGCCACCCCATGAAATGGTGCAAAAATGCACAGAATAGATTTAGAATACTGTGCCTCTGTCTAGTAGTGACACAGTGAAGGTCCCCTTATATAATAGAATTAGTTTACTGTGCCCCTGTCTAGTAGTGACACAGATGTGACCCCTGGGGTAAACGTACGATCTCCTATCCACTCATCAAGATTTCTCTTGAAGAGAGTTAGTGAGGGGCTCTGCCTAACATGAACTGGGATTTTGTTCCAGAGCATGGGAAGCCTCTGGGTTATGAATCTATCCCTCCAGCATGTCCTATTCATACTTGTGCCGAGGTTTAAGTCTTTAGCTCTCATGGTTCTGATGGATTTGGATTTTTTGAGGTGGAGCATGTCCACCAGTTCCTGATTGGACATGGCCTTGTACGTCAGGCACAGATCACCTCTGAGCAGGCGGTATGCTACTGAACAGAGCTGGAGTTTCTTTAGTCTGGCAGAATAAGACATATGTTGGAGACCCTTGATCCTCTTGGTGAGGTACTTTTGCGGTCTCTCCAGCTGTTGCAAATGCTGGGAGAGGTACATACCAAATGGGGCATTGTACTCAATCATGGGTCTGATGAGGGAGGAGTATAGGGGTACAATGGCATCCTTGGATCTGGATGTGAATCCCTTCATGATAAGGTGTGCAAGGTAGAATGTCTTTCTAACCACTTTGGCAACGTGGGTGTCAAATGAGAGGTCGCTGTCGACTTGGGTCCCTAGGTCTCTGATTACTTTTTCCGTACTCAGTGGGTTGCTGTCTATGTGATAATTTGTGGGTACTTTGTTTTTCCCAAAGGAGATGACTATACATTTTTTGGCATTTAGTGTAAGACCATGACTCCGGCACCAGTTGTCCATTTCTGTGAGGCCTTTTTGTAGGATGTATGTGTCCGCTGGTGTATCGACTATGGCGCCTAGTTTGCAGTCATCTGCAAACTTTGTCAGCCACAACCCTCCCATGTTTGCTTTAACATCTGTGAAATAAATGCCGAACAAGAGGGGTCCCAGGACAGATCCCTGTGGGACACCACTTGTGACTGGCTTTGAGTCTGACATTGCTCCAGTGATTTTAACTTTATGGGTTCTGTCCTTTAGCCAGTTTGCAACCCATCTAGTGACATAAGGGTTTACATTTAAGCTGTTGAGCTTATCTATGATGCCTGAGTGGGGTATGGTGTCGAAGGCCTTAGAGCAAGGGCAGGTCTCTGGGTGAGGAACCTGTCCCTCCAGCATGTTCATAGGTTCATAGGTTCATAGATTTATACTAAGCTATCTGCCCTAAGGCATTTATAAGCCTAGCCCAGAGTTTTTGTGGCTTACGCCACCCTTTATGTTAAAAAATACTGTGCCCATTAGTTTGTTGTGCCTCTGTCCAGCAGTGACACAGAGATGATTCCCGGGGTAAACCTACGATCTCCCATCCACCGGTCAAGATTTCTCTTGAACAGAGCCAGCGAGGTGCTATCCCTCACATGGACCGGGATTTTATTCCACAAGATAGGGAGTCTCTGGGTGACAAATCTATCCCTCCAGCATGTCCTATTTATATCTGTTCTAAGGTTTAAGTCGCTTGCTCTAGTGGATCTGGTAGATTTGGATTTTTTGAGGTGGAGCATGTCCATTAATTTCGGGTTGGACATGGCCTTGTATGTCAGGCACAGGTCACCTCTGAGCAGACGGTACGCGACTGACTAGAGCTGGAGTTTCTTCAGTCTGGCAGCATATGACAGATTTTGGAGTCCCTTTATCCTTTTGGTGAGAAACTTTTGGGGTCTCTCCAATTGCTGCAGGTGTCGGGTGAGATACATCCCGAATGGGGCATTGTACTCGATCATTGGTCTGATAAGTGAAGAGTACAGGGGAACAATGACCTCACTTGATCTGGATGATAATCCCTTCATGATCAGGTGGGCAATGTAGAAGGTTTTTCTAACCACTTTAGCAATGTGAGTGTCAAAAGAAAGTCCACTGTCAACCTGGGTCCCCAGGTCCCTGATAACCTCTTCTGTGCTTAATGGATTGCCACCTATATGGTAGCTTGGGGTTACCTTGTTTTTCCCGAAGGGTATGACTATACATTTTTTGGCATTTAACTTCAGGCCATGGCTCTGGCACCAGTTCTGTTGATTGTGGTAATGAGGTTGAGGTCTCTGGAGCATGTGGTGCGGACGGATTGGGATTTCTTTAGATGTAGCATTTCTAAAAGAGCTGGGTCAGACATGGCTTTTTAAGTCAAGCAGAGATCGCCTCTAAGTAGGCGATATGAGACAGAGAATAGCTGGAGTCTTTTGAGTCTGTCCATGTAGGACAAGTGCTTAATGCCTAGGATCCTCTGTGGCCTCTCCAGCTGTTGCGGGTGTCTAGTGAGGTACATGCCAAATGGGACATCATACTCAATGATTGGTTTAAAGAGGGAAGAGTATGGGGAGACAATGACCTCCTTCTTCCTGGATGTAAAACCCTTAGTAATGAGATGTGCCACACAAAAGGATTTTCTGACCACAGTGGCAATGTGGTGGTCGAAGGAGAGGTAGCTGTCAACCTGCATCCCCAGATCTGTTATAATGCCTTCAGTGTTCAGTGGGCTCCCATAGATGTGGTAATTAGAGAGAAATTAGTTTTTACCAAAGGGAATGATGAAGCTTTTTGGCGTGAAGCTTAAGGCCATGGTTTCGACACCAGTCCGTCTCAGTGAGGCCTTTCTGTAGGATGTCTGCATCACTTGGGGAGTTAATAATGGTTCTCAGCTTGCAGTTGTCTGTGAACATGGTCAGCCAGAGTCCCTTTGTGTTGGCCTGGACTTCTGAGAAGTAGATGGGAGGGTGACCTAATGGTTAAGGTGTTTGCCTTGCAAACACAAGGTACAGGGTTTGAATCTCACGGGGTATAATTGGCTAGGCTTAAAATGACTCGCAAGGGCAGTTAGCCTAGTATTAACCTATGAACCCACTATGAACAGGACAGGACCCTGGACCGATCCATGTGGGACTCCACTTGTGACTGGTCGGCAGTCTGACTTGGAGTCCGCTACTTTCACACTGTGTGTTCTGTCTGTAAGCCAATTTGCAACCCACATAGTGATAAAGGGGTTGGTGAGTTTATCAATAATTCTTTGTGACTCTAGCAAGCTGAACACATCAGCAGTCAGTGAAACCTTTTAACCAAGCACTCAAGTTACAAAGCTGCATTTGCTAGCACCTATCAAATAATTTCTACCAGAATTACTTCCAGTGCTGTTTTCATAATCCCACCATCATATGAAATAAAAATGGCAAGAATTTTCATATTCTTCAGGGAAGTAATTTTTGAAAAACAAACAACATTTTCTTTCAGGACAGAACAGCTTAATGGCTTTTAATAGCTCACGAGTAAGCAATCCCAGTGATGGCATGATAAAAGCCTTTTGACAAAAGGGTAAAAACATGAAAGTTCACAGACAAGACAAAAACGCCTATAGAAATTCATTGAAAATGCAAAGTCTGATGAAATGAACACCAGAATTTCCCATGTTTTTTCACAGGCTACAGGTTTTCCAATTCAGGAAACAAAGATAATTCTGAATCTCCAGTATGCCATTTTGAGTGGATGCGACTGAAGATACTGTATGCAACTGACAAATATGCTGATATGAATTTTTCTTCATGAGAAATCTGAAAGATAAACTGTGGTCAGCTGTCTTGTTTAGGGTAGTATACCAGAGAATTGGGTACGTGCCAGTTTCCCTAAAGGAAAAAGCTAATGACTCACTATGGATGGATACCTCAGTATTTACCACACGTGAGTTTGCTGGAGGGTAGTGCCCCCCCAAACATCCCCTACTTAATTATGCTAACTCTCAGATCACACTACAGTGGGGAAAAGGAAATATATCCTCATGCCCACTGTAATGTGTAATGTGCTTCCGTAAATCAGCTTATGCGAAAGTGCACTGTCGATGTAGTGCACATTCCCTTACATGGGTTCAATCTTTTGTTTGTCGAAAAAGTGTGTTTTCGACAAACAGAAGTACACCCATATATATATATATATATATATATATATATATGTATACATATTTATTTACATTTATATATATATATATATATATATATATATATATATATATATATATACACACACACACACACACACACACACACACACACACACACACATATATATATATATATATAGGTTCATAGGTAGGTACTAGGCTATCTGCCCGAGGGCATTTATAAGCCTAGCCAGAGTGTGTCGGCTTTCGCCGCCCCATTGATTAATTAACTGAGCCTCTGTCAAGCAGAGACAATGAAGTGATCCCAGGGGTGTATTTTCTGTTACCCATCCACTCGTCAAGGCTTCTCTTGAAGAGTGTTGGTGAGGGACTCTCCCTAATGTAGTTAGGAATTTTGTTCCAAAGCATGGGGAGTCTCTGTGACAGGAATCTATCCCTCCAGCATGTTCTATTTATTGTTGTGGTGAGGTTTAGCTCACTAGAGCGCGTGGCTCATAGCGACTTGGATTTCTTTAGGTGGAGCATGTCCATCAATTCTGAGTTGGATGTGGCTTTGTAAGTCAGGCAGAGTTCACCTCTGAGTAAGCGATATGCCACTGAGTACAGACGGAGTTTTTTTTCAGTCAGGCTGCATAGGACATATGTTTGAGGCCAGTAATCCTCTTGATGAGGTGCTTTTGTGGTCTTTCCAGCTGTGAGGTACATCCCAAATGGGGCATTGTACTCTATGATATAGATATATATATATATATATATATATATATATATATATATATATATATATACGTGTGTGTGTGTGTACATCTGTGTGTGCATGAATGCTTGTATTTTTGTTTGCATCAATGTGTGTGTGTGTGTGTGTGTGTGTGTGTGTGTATATATATATATATATATATATATATATATATATATATATATATATATATATATATATACGCATGCGTGTGCATCTGGCTGTGTGACTGAATGACATAAAAATAAAAGAGAAAAGCTGTAATGAGCAGGTCCACCTGTTCTTTATCTGTATTTAGCTAGTTTTACAGCAGACTATCTATCCATGGAGAAATCAATCCAGGATAAATTAATGACCTGGGGGCCTACTGCACTCCATCTTGATACTTGAGTGTTGAGATAGTAACCAAGCAGTGGAATTAAGGTACAGTCTCTCTTCCTTCTTGTCACTCAAGGTTTACACGAAATGCTAAGGCAACACACCTATCAGGTGGAATAGAGAGTAGCATGCCTTATGTAGATTTATGCTGCATCACTAAAAAGCAATTCTGCATTAGTGGTATAATATCCTATTACAAGTGGAATACAAGATTCAGTTACCAAACAAGTGCAGAATGAAAGAACCATGCAAATCATTTCTAGCTCCTCGGCAAAAAAATATAAACTGTACATTACCAGTCGTAAATGTACTGTGCTGCAGGAAATCACCGCTGCATACGTAATTGGGCCACACCTGCAGTCATACCTCTCAAACTGTTAGCTCAAGAAATCTGGACAAAGCCAAAAATAACGTAAAAACAAAGGTCCAAAAATAAGAGCAATTTTTAAATATTGCTCTGGTAAATTTGGAAAGTTGATACAATAAAAGGTGTGCATTTTCTGAAGGGTATGAAGTCTGAAACTGTTCTCAATGGTTTGATGGAAAATGACAAATTTTATGAAGAGCAACCCAAAAATTTGAGACAAAAATCTGGATATTCTGCAAAAATCTGTATAGTCAAGATTTGTGCTCCTGACATTTTTTAGGCGTGTTGATAATTTGGAAGAATTTGGAGGTTCTGTCAGTTTGTATGGTAGCAGTTTTCTCACTAAGGAACACTCCTGCCATGAGCAATAATTTTTCTGGTGTTTTTCTGCTCACAGCAGTCTCGTTAGCTGAATGTCAGGGGTTTTCTTCACATCACACAGAAAGTGTACAACAGAACCGCTCACCCACAACACACGTCTGTGATTCAATTCACACAATATCAGTATTATCAGCAGCAAAAGAAACCACAAAGTCAGCAAAAAAATTAATTGCATCTACAGCAAACTATGGACACACAAAAATAATTTTTGCTGAGTGGAGGTGTATGCTGTTTTAATAAGGGGCAGGGCCTGACTAGCAAGTCGTTACTGCTAACTCGTTATAACCAGCGGGGGGGGGGGGTTAAGACAACACATCCCCCCATACTTAACCTCACTGACGTAATTAATTCTGTGACATCAAGAGAGTGACAAAGTCCAGCTGTTTCACAATTCCCCTAACATCATTATTGAGCTGAGATCAGCTTTTTCTATACAGCATTGCAAGCTTTACAGTCTGATACCATTTGCAAGGCACTAAGTAGAAAGGCACTGGCTGACATGGTCTTGCAACACAGCAGGACTACAAACTGAGTAACAATAAGAGGTTTCATAACAGGTGCAAATTTACCTGCAACAAGCTGTATTTAGAAAACTTTCAAGTTCTGACTATATATTCACTGCACTGTCAAGCAAAACTAATACAAGATTAGTCTTTCCAATGGACTGGAAAATCACAAGCCCTAACTGCCTGCACCTTGAAACTGTACAAGCATTTAAACAGCTGAGCATTTAATTTTAAACATAATATCTCTTCTCCTTTTCCTCTTGATTAAGTAAGATTCAAACTAGAAAACACATTAACGTTTGCTCTAAGGACTGTGATTTCTCTGCATTACCCCAGGCTGACACAAGGGAAAAATGAATTAAGATTTCACAATTTAAGTATGTGCTCACAAGGAAATGATCAATGCCTGCAGAGCATTCTCACAAAATAACTCATGTTGTACACCACTGTAACTCCTTTACGATAGTTGGTTGGCGACCTGTCAGAAAAATAGCGGACCATCACAGGTGTGGAAATTTACAAATAATTTTACCTTAAATTGCCTAGTAACGCTAAATTATTACACCCAGGTCCTGGCTGAAAAGGGTCCGAGGACCTGCTTATTTATCTGCAAAGTTATCTATTGTATACCCTTGATCCTACTTCTATTTAAACCATCTTGTAAATATGTGTATATCTTTAAATATCTGTTATGCTGTGTCACTACACTGCTTAATTTAGTTTTAATCTTCACTGCTGTTACTATGTATGTAAACTGGTCTGTGCCTGCATATGGTCAAATACGATTAGTGCTCAAGCCTGATAAACCAAATAAAGTAGATAAAAGAAAAATAAATAACTAATGCCCACCCCCCAATAAACAAGCAATTAATCTTAACCCAGTCTATTCCCAAAGAGCTGGTTAATGTCGATCTCCTACAACCATGTGAATGACTTGAATAAAAAGACAAATCCTTCTTCGATTTGGTTTTTTGAATCATGAGGCTAGTTTAATGAGTTTGAGGCCAACCCCTAACCTCAAGACTACGAAAACAAAGGTTTCTGATAACAACTATTCTGCAAGGGTGTTAACACTAGCAGACCTATTATACCAAGCAATTTAGCATCTGGACAAGGAATGTTACATTGCTTTAGATCAGAGCTTTCCAGCCTTCCTCAGTTAGAGCATCTTCTGTGTGTCGACATGCGTGAATGGGCGTTCCTTCATTGAAGGTTGTGCGTTAGGCCCGGCAAGCCAGCATGTAAAAATCTACTGCCAATCATTAGCGGACCGGAGTTCTGCTGTGGCGACCCCTAACCGGGAAAAGCCGAAAGAAGAAGAAGGCTCAGAGGCCACTTACCATACTCAGAAAGTTTTTTGAGGGGGCCACAATATCATGTCTACCATGTATCTGTCCATTCAAAATAGTTTGTTGCAGTACATATCAAGGGTCAGATAAAATGCTTTGGTAGGCCAGATTATACCTAGGCCCATCTTTGAACACCCCTGCATTAGACAATGTTCATCTCTGTTGTTTTCAATAACCCTTGACAACATTGTACAATACACAAACCAAGAAGGAACATACACATATATCCTAGATCAGTCATTAAATGCAAACTATAGTTTCTATTAATTCATTTTCTAAGGGGGTTTGGTGTCTCTTCAAACCCTGTCTAGCTAATATTAATTATTCTATAAATTATTGTCCTTTCCCGTTATTAATACTACTGATCACTGTTTTGCTTTTGCTAAAATGCTAACATTTTCTGGTAGAATCTACCCATCAGCGGTTTGTTGATCGTATTTCTGTTTTATCTGCTGCTGTCTCCAGTCATCTGAAACTGGTCTGTAGATGTTGTCAAACTGCCTGGACATTGTCAGTTTTAGAAGGAATCTTTTGTATCCTGCTAGTCTGTTGCGTGTCTTGTTGCATTTGCACCTGGCTTACATTGTGATGCAGAATGTTCCTCTTTAGATCAGTTCAGTCACCTGCATAGCCAAAACAGGTTAATTGAGTCTTGTACATTGGAATTACATCAGCTCAAGTTGCCAGTGTTCCAGAGAAGAATGTGGCATGCTCCCAAAATAAAGGGTTATCTAGAAAATGCTCTAAATAAAAACGTAATGTGATATCTGCAAGCGAAAAGCTATATTGTAATTTTTATCACTGCTAATGCTTGGAGCTTTTCTCCCCGGGCCTCTACTGAAAATGGACATATATCCAGTTAGACTAGCCTGGTCAACAAATGTAAAATAAAATAAAATAAAATAAAATAAAATAAAATAAATAAATAAATATGCTGTAGTGTAACATGCATCAAGTATCAGCAAGAAGAGTTTAAAAATGTAATACATGTCTAGCAGTTGGAGAAGAGAGTTAAAGCTGAGAAATTGTAGTTCCTGTGGTACAGGGTTTGATTCTTTAACCTTCATTTGACCACTGTGTTATGTTAAGCAAGTCACTTAACCAGACTTTGCTCCCAGTTCACCCCTGAAAAGCGAATGTATATGGTTAGTGGACCTACCTTGCTTAACAATGGGTGTTATAACTAATAGACTCTACAAAATGTGTCACCTTGAGCAGACAGGTGCGAGTGTGACACCGAAATGTGCTATCTGTAAAAGTTAACAAAATCAGAGTTTGTGTGTGAAATGTTTCATATTTAATATGTGTCAAAATTAGAGACTCATAGTGAAATAAGAAATATACAACGGCACTGCAAAAATGTGTCATCTGCAGGTAGAAGTAAGACTAGGATGGCATGGGGAAATGTCACAATGAGACTTCCACAGTAGGGAATATGGACATCACAGTGCCATTACATGTGACATTTTGTCCCCATTGTCACATTGTGGTACTACTAATGTGACAGCTGGAAGTAAGGCAAAATGGAGTAAAGTCTGGATAAGTGTGCAAATATATGTGTGAGCATTTGTCTATGTGTGTTGCTACAAATGTGTACGTGTGTGTGTGTGTGTGTGTGTGTGTGTGTGTGTGTGTGTGTGTGTGTGTGTGTGTGTGTGTGTGTGTCTATGCATGCACGTGTCCGTGTTTGTGTGTGTGTCCATATTTGTGCGTGTGTGAGGGTGGGTGTCTGTGTGTGAGTGTGGGCATGTGTGCGTGCATTTGTGTTTGTGTGTGTGCATGCATGTGTGTTTGTGTGTGTGCATGTGTGTGTGTGTGTTTGTGTGTGTGTGTGTGTCCGTATTTGTGCTTGTGCATGTGTGTGTAAGTGTGTGTGGTATGTGCAGGCGCACGCACATGTGTGGTATGTGTGTGTGTTTGTGTGTCTGAATTTGTGTGTGTGTGTGTGTGTGTGTGTGTATGTGTCTGTGTGTGTGTGTGTGTGTGTGTGTGTGTGTGTGTGTGTGTGTGTGGTATGTGCATGTGTGTGTCTCTGAATTTGTGTGTGTGTGTGTGTGTGTGTGTGTGTGTGTGTGGCATGTGTGTGTGTCTGAATTTGTGTGCATGTGTGTGTTTGTGTGTGTGTGGTATGTATATGGTGTGTGAAAAGTGAGACTTGCAAACATTTTCTGTACACTTACACTCCCTCCTAATCCATTTCAAAAATAAGGCAGCAAGTCACACTCAGGCAAGGTGATCTTCCGTTGCATCATGTCTTCCTGCACTAATACCATCAATGTAAGTTTAATGCCATTTTAGTAACTTTCATTAAAATACAGAGAACATAATGCTTTTCACTCTGGTGTGACGTGACTTATTTCCTCAGATGTATAGTCCTGGAAAAGCATGCCACACTTGTCAATGACGAAGATAAATGGAGATGAGAAGACATTACTACTCCGCCTGAACAAAGCCTCTAAATAACAAGATACAAAGTATATATTAAATTACAAGCCAAAAACTTAAAAGGTTTGTGCAGATGCTCAGAGCCTTTCTAAATATACATCCACATTACATCAATAAGAATGAGGGCCACAAATACTTGGAAAACACAAATAAGACTGCTTCCAAAACCTGTCATCAGCCTCAGGTGATGTACATTCTGAGCTGCTTGATTACTTCCCTTAAGTGACAACATCAAAAGCAAGCCACAAGCTTCTGAACTGTTTGAGAGCCTTCCAAACAAGATCACTGTGATAACTCAGTCCCACAGGAACTTCAAGCATTTATGACCACCACTTGAAACAGAAACTGTAGGGTGATGGTCAGTCTAACAGACGATTATGAGAATATGAGAGCTCATAAACTGGCAGATGAGATTTAACACTCACAAAATTGGAATACTGAAGGCTTAGGTGTGTTACCCTGACTACTTGGTCACATAAAAAGAAGGGTTAAAGTATTAGCCTGTTGTCACCTGGCATACTCACTACTACTTATTGGGCAGATCTACAGGCCAAGGGATGCATAACTATGTAGGAGTTTTAAGTATCTGTGCAACCCACCAATGTATGTCCTGCCTAAGATACCAGAAATGGCTGTAAATGGGTTTGTTTTGGCAGAAAGAACATTTAGTAAACATGTACGGAAGAGAGAGAACAGCTGTTCTCCAAATGCATTGTCAGAATTGTATTATATGCTGCTGTAATAATATACGACACAAGGCAAGGGAATACTCAAATTTCAAAACTACTGTTAGCAGCAAAACAAAGCATCTACAGTGGCAGAAGCACATTGATTAGACCTGAAGCATGTTTTCCGGCATCAGTGTGGGTGACACAGTGCAACTGTGTTTGTGAGTGAACTTACATATACCTCACATTAAACTGACACTGTTTCTGATGTAGTTGTCTATTTAAAGGCACACTAGCAGTTGTTAAAATGCCTTATTAGTTACCTAAACAGGACTAAGTTGGATGCCATCATGAAAACAGCTTTTTTATACTAGGCTTCAAGTATGCTGATAACATCTACATGAGGAAAACCACAGTCTTAACATGTGTTCTACTCAGGTAATTATGTTCAAAGTAATGTGATCACTGCATTAACATTGTTACAGCTACAAAGCTTTATATGTATTTATTTATTACTTTTATTCATTGGAGTAGAGGACTTATTTAATGTGGACCCATTTCAGCCACAGCCCATAAAATTACAAAATAGTACTCATGTTAACACCTGGTATGTAGAATTTGCTCAGCATATTAGTTTTCAATGTGCAACTCCCAACAACACATTTTGAGAAGGCACTTCAGTGTTTTGTTTTTATAAAAAAGAACACTGCATTACTGACAGTTGACAAAGTTGAATAAATACCTATCTGAGGACTACAACCTGACAAAAACATTATATGACCATGTTAATTTATTTACTACTTTCTTTTATATCTGCTTTATCCTGTACAGGGCTGAAGGAGACCTGGAACTTATCCCTGTAAACTACGGGTACAAGGCAGAGGACCAGTTCTGGATGGGATGCCAGAACATTGCAGAATGGCTGTTTCAAATGTGTTTGGAGATGTGAGGTGAAACATACATTTAACCAACTCCATAATGTCCCCCTTGTCCTCAGTCTTTTGAAAACATTATAAGCAGGGGGTCCAAACAGCAAATCCTTACCCAGTGAGGCATTACATCCCTTAACATACTCAGACAGAGGTTGTTAAAAGTCCGGCTGCTATCAATCTGGGTGCCCAAATCCCTCACGACTAACTGCATGCTTAGAACGTTGTTATTAATGTGATAATATGTGTGGACAGCTCTCTCCTCAAAGAGGATGATGATAACATTTTTTTTTGTATTCAACTTGAGGCCATGTTTCTGGCACCAGTCATTGTTTGGGTGAGACCCTCATGGAGGATGTCCACGTCACTAGGGGAATTGATGACAGCTCCCAACTTGCAGTCATCCGCAAACTTGGTCAGCCATAGCCCACTGGTTTTGGCCTGTACCTCAGGAAAGTGTATCCCAAATCTTAATTTATTTGCTTTTTCCAGGGGCACTTTGTCTGGATCTGCAATGTGTTTTATACAATAATGTATGAGGATCCTGTACTCTATAAAATTATCAAGCCTCCTAGGAGTGAAGGTTTGGGGTCCATATCCTAGGATGTAGTTTCCATGGACTGGATGTACAGCTGAACATATAGGAGACCCTATTCTTATAAGGTCCATGTATGTTTTCTGGGAAACAGAGATCTCTAGCTGCTACCAAATTATGCCCTCCCTCATAAGTGAGAGAGCATCACCAAATCACGTAAAATGCAAGGGGAGGAATCAGACACCAATGTGCATTCACTGTCTGTGTAACAAGCTGGGGGTGTTTAGAAAGCTGTGACTTCTAGTCCAGTTCCTCCTCCTCCTCAGATTCACTGGAATTTGAGTCTCACACAGGAGAGACCACCTTCCCTCTCCTTCATGGTGGAGGGGAATGAAACATAGACATCTTTGTAGAATCTGGCTGCAGGCTATGTAAAAACTGAAACAAGCCTGAGCCAACTTAGCGCAGTCTGGGAAGGAAAGCTGGGTAGGGCGGAGATATGTGGCCAACCTAGATGCATAAGACTATGCTTGGTAAGCACCTGAGCCACAGGAATCTAGATACTGAATGGATGGGTGGCTGCCATGGAGTGGTGAACCACAATGGGATTTCCCTGGGTTCAGATATGGGGACATCGATGCCTTCCAGAACAATTACCAAAAGGAATCAGCCCTCCTTTTCTTTAATAACTAAGTGCTGCTTTAAGGCAAAAGCCTGGGAACCAATATCTGACAAGGACTTCACGGCCTAGTCTTTGCTGCAGTAGGACATCCTTTTGCACATTTTCATCACTTGTTAGGTCTGACCATAAGGCAGTCTCCTTAGAAATA
Organism: Protopterus annectens; assembly: GCF_019279795.1. NCBI lineage: Eukaryota > Metazoa > Chordata > Ceratodontiformes > Protopteridae > Protopterus > Protopterus annectens. Next base: position 1,656,264,260 of record NC_056729.1, read on the forward strand.
AAACTGAAACCAGAGACTCCTTCCACCAAAGGTTCCTTCAGAAATGTCAAGACAAACTACCTACTCCTAAGTGATACATTGGTAAGTTTCAAATTCCAACCAAACACAGTTAACACCAATGAATACATAGAAATGTACACCACCACACTGTACCAGCAAGTAAACAGCTGCACAGATGCAGAAGTACCCCATAGGAACAAGTGAAGCGCAAACCCTTTAAACAAAGAGACAAAATGATTGACTTCAACAATTGGCTAAGCTTCTGGTGTCATCCTAAGGGGATCCAGTATTTGTCTGCCTGGGACGACATGATCGACAGTCCACGATGCTTTGTCAGAGATGGCCTGCACCTGTCGCCCTTAGGATTCCGGATACTGGCTAAGACTCTTGCCACCCCTATAGTGCCTTTTTTAGGCAAGGTTCAAATGACAAATTCACCACTGTAAAAGGTACAAGCAAGCAAAATCTGAGGGTAATGCTACTCAATGCTAGAAGTCTCAACCTCAAAATGCACTCACTCGAGGCACTCCTTAAAATGGAGAACATTGACATCTGTGCAGTGACAGAGACCTGGTTCAAAGCTCCAGAGAGCACCCCTGCATTACCAGACTTCAATTCATACCACACCTTTCAGCCACCTAACCCAGAAAGAAGCACTAAAGGCAGAGGCGTGTCCATATTCATTAAGGATATCCACACCTCCAGGCTAGTTGCACAGCATAATGCATCCGAGATTATCCAAGTGCAACTAACTCTGGGCAAGACCGCAATCCAAATTGTAGCTTGCTACAGACCCCCCACCATGCCCCAGGATTCACACTCCTCATTTCTTGATACACTGGAAAGTATTAGGGTACAACCCAACACCCTAATAATGGGCGATTTCAACTACTCCACCATTAACTGGGAAACCTACTCATGTACCAACTCTTTTGCTCAACGTTTTCTAGAATTCATAAATTCCAACGCCTTGAATCAACTTATTCACACCCCCACCAGGGGCAGCAATATCCTAGACCTGGTCATTACAAACATGGGAAACCGGTGTTCCACACCAGAGGTCAATTCCTCGTTGGTCAGATCCGACCACAAGCTAATCAGCCTAGACATCCACATCCCACCCCCAGCCCCAATTAGGGAAACCATCGTAAAAAACTTCTCAAAAGCCAACTTCACACTTCTTAAGACAGAAGTAGCAAACTTCATGACACCCATGCAGATGGACAATAGAGGTATGACTCCGAATCCTACACAAATGCACTTTATAAGAACTTACACGAGTACATGGATCATGCTATCCCTAATAGAACCAAGATGTTATCCTCCAAAAAAAGGAAGCCAATCTGGTGGTACTCTGCCATAAACAAACTCTACAACAGAAGAAAGAAACTGTTGTAAAAAAGAGTAAAATCCCATGACTGGAGGAACTCCCTGGTCAACCTCAGTAAGAAGCTGAGATCCCTCATAAAATCCTCCAAAGCTAGTTACGAAAACAAAATTGCCACTGACTCTAAAGGCAACCACAAAGCATTCTATAGCTATGTCAAGAATCTAAATGGGAACACTCAGATCTGCTCTGAGTTACAGCATAATGGCACTAAATATACAGAACCAACTGATATTGCCAACATCCTAGCAGATAGGTTCAGTGCTAACTTTACCCCCCTGTCACCCCCTACAGGGCCCATCTCTATACCGGAAGAATGCAAAGTTCCTATAATCACGGCTGCACAGGTAAAAAACACACTCTCCAAAGCCAAGAACACAGCATCCATGGGACCTGACAATATCTCAGGCTGCGTTCTACACGAACTACAGAATGAACTGGCACCCTACGTAAGCACCATGTTCAGTCATAGCCTCACCTCAGGCTTTGTACCCACTGAATGGCGCACTGCGACAGTTATCCCACTCCACAAAGGGGGAGCCATGACGGACCCTGGGAACTACCGTCCCATTAGCCTGACGAGCCTGGTCTGCAAGGCCATGGAACGTATCATCATGGAACTCATAAACAAAGACATTGGTAATCTCCAAACTCTGGACCCTACTCAGTTTGGCTTTGTAAAAGGCAGACCATGTCTACTAAACCTGATTGACTTCTTTGAAGCAGTCACCAAAGCCATAGATGAGGGTAAAATGGTTCACACAGCTTATCTAGATCTCGCCAAGGCTTTCAACACCATCCCCCACTCTGGAATTATAGATAAGCTCACTAAACTAGATATAAATCCCTATGTCACAAGATGGGTTGCCAACTGGCTCACGGACAGAACCCACACTGTGAAAGTAGCGGATTCCAAATCCAACATCAGACCAGTGACAAGTGGAGTACCACAGGGTTCAGTCCTGGGTCCTCTCCTGTTTGGTATCTACTTCTCTGAAGTGCAGGCCAACACAGAAGGTCTTTGGCTAACAAAGTTCGCAGATGACTGCAAACTAGGAGCCATAATCGAAACTCCTAACGATGTGGACAAACTACAAAAGGGCCTCACTGAGACAGATACCTGGTGTCAAAGCCATGGCCTGAAGCTCAATGCCAAAAAGTGTATTGTCATCCCCTTTGGTAAAAACTGTACCCATGAACTACCACATAGCTGGTAGTCTACTTAATGCCGAAAATGTGATAAGAGACCTTGGGACACAGGTGGACCGTAGTCTCTTCTTTGATAATCACATCGCCACAGTGGTCAGGAAATCCTTCTACGTGGCTCATCTCATCACAAAAGGATTCTCATCCAGGAAAAAAAGAGGTCATTGTTCCCCTCTACTCATCACTCATTAGACCCATTATAGAGTACAACGCCCCTTTTGGTATGTACCTCACAAGACATCTACAACAACTGGAAAGACCACAGAAATACCTCACAAAGAGGATTACAGGCCTCAAACAAATGCCCTATGCAGACCGTCTCAAAAAGCTACAGCTTTACTCCATCGCATATCGCCTACTCAGGGGCGATCTCTGCCTAACATACAAAGCTATGTCAAACCCAGAGCTTTTGGACATGCTCCACTTAAAGAAATCCCAATCCCTCCGAGCTACACTCTCTAGGGACCTTAACCTTGTCACCACAATAAACAGAACATGCTGGAGGGATAGATTCCTGTCCCAGAGACTTCCCATACTCTGGAACTGACTACCTATCTGTGTCAAACAGAGCTCCTCATTAGCACTCTCCAAGAAAAATCTTGATGATTGGATGGGAAATGGGAAATTCACCCAGGGGATCACTTCTGTGGCTCTGCTCGACAGGGGCACAGGAAAATAATTTTCTTGGGTGGCGAAAGCCAGGGTACATTTTTTGGCTAGGCTTGTATGGGCCCTAGGGCCGATAGCCTAGTACCTACCTATGAACCTATGAACAAGCCCACATAGTGGAACAATAATATCAAGAAACTATAGCAAAAGGAAAATCATTTTTAAACACTTTTATTGAATTACCACTTGTGACATAGGCAAATTTACATTTATATAAAAGAAAACAAACTCTATTAACATGTTCACTGTTGCAAATATTATACATCACATGTACTCTTCTGTACAATAAATCAATCCACCATTATATAAGTTGGTCAAGTCCTTCCTTCCCTTAGACCTCATTCCACCTCTATAACACTTTTCTGCATGCATTGTACCCACAATTTCCATTTGTCTATGTGATTTGCACCTACCCTAGTCTAAAGATCCCACTTCCAATAATTTTAACAATATTCACCCATTAAAATATGGCTGGTTTAGACTTTGACTTCCATTTTCTAGTAATTGCTTTTTTGGCAGCCACCAGGATTAAACTTAACAATGCCTAGGCAATTCCATCCTGTATCCAAAAGGAAAATAATTTTACACAAAAGTAAGAAGAGTAATTCCCAGAATGTTAGAGCCCTTGTCACTGAAATAAACAAACAGCTCTGGAGCTCAATAAAATCCATCAAAGCCAAGCTTGTGGCAAAAATAGCTACCAAAGCCAACGACAATCACAATGCATTTTTACTTCTGTTTGTAATCTCAAAAGCACAATGAAGGAGTGTGCTGAGCTGATTGTGAACAATGTTACCCACACTGATACTGAAGACATAGCGAGCCTACTTAAATTTAGCTCTAACTTAACTTCTCTCTCCCTTCCAACTGTCCCTCAAGCTACATCTGAAACTGGCTCACCTCCAGCTATCACACAAGAGTAAGTCCTACAAAGGCCTATCAAAAGCTAAAAATACCACCTGATAATATCCCTGGATGCATCTTTGTGACGTCCCTGCTCTGGGCCAGTAATCAAGGAGTCTCAATCCTCACCATGGACACTGGTGAGGGACATTCACTTGAAACAAAAACGGATACACATAGTATTTTCAGATGCAGCTTTCTGCACCAAGCACAATTTCCCTTAAGAGCACACAAGGCACACACTCACGTTCTGGGGCTGGGTTTCCCTCTCTCTCACCAGGCCCCAAATAAGACTCCGCACTGACCACAGCTGTAAAGAGTTGAGTCCTCAGTTGACTGTTCCAAGCCAAGTCCTCCATCACCCTCTCTGTGAAACCAGTGTGCTCTGTGTCTCTGCTCCCAAGTAGCTGGCACACACATCCTTTGAGATTTCATTTACACACACACACACACACACACACACACACACACACACACACACACCTGGAAAAGGCTGACACAGATATACTAGCTATGCCCCCATCTGCCCGGACTATAAGGTACTTTAAGGCTGTTACAAAAGTACCCAGCTATACTGAGTGAAATCAATACTAATACCAATGGCAGTGTTTGACCAATGAAGCAAGGCTTTCAGAAGCAGCCACAATGTTACCAAATAAATGTAAGTACTCTCAAAGGTTAAAATATTCTCTAAAAGACCAGCCACAATGAAAAGTTTAAATATACTTAATAATAAATAATAAAAGAACATGGAAATACTAAATATTTACAATAAACACCAGAATTTCAGTCACAGGAAATATCAATAATAACATAGATGGAAAGATTCACACTGATACAGAAGAACAATACTTAACTAATCTCACTATATTTTCCTGGCTGATTTAAAAAAAAATGCTGTTTCCTACTTAATAAACCAAAGCAAGACGAACTGGGTGAGTGGCCCTTCTTTGTCAAATTTCACAAATAGGCTGCTCTGAGACTTCTGTCTCATCTAGTATTAAAACATCATTTCAGTACAGGATTACAGAATGATGTGACATATATCTGGTCACCTGGCTTCTGGCTCCCACGCTACCCCACTTTAGAACCAGAATCTAGCACATAATGTGCCACCATACACACACAGAACTTTGCTAAGATGTGTTATAGCATCTGGAAGCTATAAAACCATTTCAACAAACTTCCACCCTTCCAGGGTAGCAATTAGTTCAGCCTTAAGGACAATACAGTAGAATTCCTAGTCCTGGTTTTCACATACATTTTGTCTCTGGCTTCAATCAGAACTGTAAGATATAATATTTACGGCCTAAACCAGGTAATTTAATTTCAGACTATTTTTCAAAGTTAACTGGACTAAGATTAACCTCTTCTCTTCCAGTACACTCTGTTATAATATATTCATTTCAACAGATACAGTACAGCCTGACATACAGGTGTATTTATTTTCTGTCCAGCAGGACCTACTGTTGGTACATTTTTAACACAAGCTGCTTTACAAATACATTTTCAACACAAGCACCTGTACAAATCAGTTTGATATACAAATAACATATAATTATTTACAAAACTCTAGCTAGCTATGCTGACATATGTTACACATCCACTGCCCTACTTCTCCTGGCTTAGCTGGCAATACCACAAATCATCACAAACTTAAATAGCATGAAGCATGATTTTCTCACACCCCATAACAACACTATTCTAGTCCAACCTAAATACACATCCAGGCAATTACAGACCCATAAGTCCAACCAGCTTCATATCAAAAGCCATGGAAAGACTTATCATGGAATTAATCAATCAGGACAAAGGGTACCTCCAAAAACTGGACCCGTCTCAATTTGGATCCTTCAAGGGCAGATCATCTTCACTCAACCTGGTGCATTTTTTTTTGAAAAGGTCACCAAAGCAATTGATGAAGGCAAAATGGTACACACTGCACACCTCAACCTGGCCAAAGCATATGACACAATTCCCAACTCAAGCATACTAGAAAAGCTAAGTAAACTGGGAATAAACCCCTACGTCACCTGTTAGATTGCCATCTGGCTCACAGGTAGGATACAGATAATCAAAATAGGAGAAGTTACCTCCACAAAAAGACCAGTTACAAGTGGAGTCCTCCAGGGTTCTGTGCTTGGACCTCTCCTGTTTGGCATCTACTTTTCTGAAGTAACAGCCAATACAAAAGGGCCCTGGATATGTTTGCAGATGACTGCAAGCTGGGAGCAGTCACTGAATCCCCCAATGACTTAGCCATCCTGCAACAAGATTTGTCCCAAATATTGTGCAAAAATCATGGACTGAAACTAAATGCCAAAAAATGTATTATTGTATCCTTTGGGAAGTCAACTACCCCAGAGAACTACCACACTGACATTAAACCCCTTACAGTGGAACCAGTTATTCGGAATCTGGGAACTTATGTGGACATGTGTCTATTGTTGTAAGAAAGTCCTTCTATATTACACAGCATATAAACTGTCAACCTTTACTCAGCCCTCATTAAGCCAGTCATTGAATATAATGCCCCTTTGGAATGTATCTGTCCAGACACATGCAACAACTGGAATGACCACAGAGATACCTTACTAAAAGGATACAAGGCCTACATGAACTAACTCAAAGCTGGGTCACTATACTCGGTATCCTACAAACTGCTAAGAGGTGACCTGTGTTTGTCATACAAGTTATCCACTGACCTATTACTGATGGATTTACTGCATATCAGTAAGTCAAATATCATCAGAAATACTTGTACAATGGATCTAAACCTTTTCTGCAACATCAAGAGAATGGTTTGGAGGGAAAGGTACATCTCGTAGAGGAAACCGCTGCTATGGAACTGATTCCCCATTGACATAAAACAAAATTCATCCCTGTTCATATTCAAGTGCAACTCTATGAATGGGAAGGGAAAGATTTATCCCAGGACTGTCCCTTATACTACCAATGGACAGTGACAGTTGCTAATTGCTTTATCCCATGTATGGGTCCCATCAAATTATCTCTGGTATGATCCCAGTTATTCGCATTAGGGGTAATATATAATTATCATACATGTACTGGGTGAGATCAGTCTATAACCAAATGGGGGAGGTTATCTTGAGCACAAAAAGGGAAACTGGCCAGGCTTAAAATGGCCTACAATGGCAGCTAGCCTAGTACTTACCTATGAACCTGTGAAATGTCAGGGGTTGATGATGTGGCAACCTTCAAAGGGGTGACACCCATGACCTCTGCAGTAACAGGCATCAAGGTCTGGGCTGATGGAGTGCCTACAATGCTGATGCCCTCAGATCTTGGAGCCTCTGATGATCTTTTAAGTTCAAAGACCTCCACAGCCTTCTATTTTTGCACATGCTTCTCCTTGTCTTTGTATGTAGGGGCATCTATGCAACCCTGCTGCTCCTGGTCTACAGACATTGCACATCGGCTTAATAATGCCACAAGATGCTTTCTGATCTGGGTCCACCTGGAGATCTTCTTGTTTTCTTCTGAACAAGAACTCTGACCTCTACCACCACTGACACTGTTCTTAGAACTAAGACAGTTAACATACCGGTCATGGTTGTGAGGTACCTGATGTCTTCAGGCACAACTATTACCTTGTTTGACGTGGACAGTAAATGGCATTCACTATCAAGATACCCACTTCAAGAAATTTAATAAGCACAATAAACAGTAGTTGTGAGTTAGAATAAAATATTCTCCCTATAGGGTACTTATCTCCTCAATGCACTATAGTCATTCTCTTGATGCGGACATGAAACATGGCAAGAAAGAAAGAACTAGCAATGGTATGAGTGGATACCTTTATAGATTAGGTATGTGAGAGCATCTGAGTTTCCATGACATTGTCCCAGCTATGGGGGAAAGGGTGCTTCACTCTGAAAGTCAAGCTGGATGTCAGATTTGGAAAATGGGACCGGTCACATCTGAAATGACTGTGTCAGTGACTCATGTCAAGAACAAACTGGACATTCAAACTGCATTGACATAGTGTTATAAAGAACAAAGCTAGGAGAAGGGGAGAAATTATGTTAAAAATGTCATTCAAATATCCTAAGGAAGAGTAACACCGTCAGAATTAACAGTGAATGTTAAATCCTTAAGAGCAAAACTGCCTTAACTTGCATGTGATCTAATATTTTTACTTGCATACAGAAAAATTTCTACAACCTTTGGGTACAAATGAAGGGTATAAAACTTCTTGAGTTTAGTAATCATTCTGCAATTACCTGATATTGACTGAAAACAGCCAGGGGCTACAGAAGTTAGGCATTACATTTTTAAGATGAATTGCTGGTTTAAAATAAGGACATTGATTTGAATGTTTCTACTAATGTTTTCAGGCTGAGTAAATTGTACTTGACTTTTAAAGCCTTCTACAATGTCATTTAATTTTAGAAAAATGCAAAAACACTGAAATACAATGATATGGGAGATTGCTGAAGTTTGAAAAGTTTAAATTATGTAAACTTTCAACAGAAATGGTACATGTGAAAGTCTATTTTTTTCATGTAGTGCCAATGTTTAAATTTAGCATTCTTTATGACTTACAAATTTTAAACTCAGACTGATGTACAAACACATCTAACAGAATACTGAAAGGGTTACCCAGACTAGAACGTTAAGTCTGTTTTTCCTCATCTTTCTCATAGTGTTATATTGCTGGCTGAAGCTACTAAATGCGCATGGGAAATAAGCAACTTTAGCAAAAGAAAGAAAACACACATGCACACACACACAGACATGTCACACACACACACACACACACACACACACACACACACACATATATATATATATATATATATATATATATGTTGTTTGTCTTTCGGCTTTTTCCCGGTCCGCTAATGATTGGCAGTAGATTTTTATGAAATGCCGAGGTGCCGGCTCGACACCCAACCTTCAACGAAGGCACGCCCATTTACGCACGCATGTCTTTCGAAAGAGGCCCAACCGCGGGGAGGACATGCAGACTCCACACAGAAGGCCCTCCCAAGCCATGCCGAGAATCGAACGGGAGAACCTCTTGCTGTGAGGTAACAACGCTACCACCATACTACCGCAGCATCCTCTATAGATATATATATATATATATATATATATATATATATATATATATATATATATATGTTTAGAGAGAGAAAAGCATAAAGAAACAGTGTAGCCTCTTACTACCCACGGTTGGTCTCATATACATACTAGGCCAGATTTTCAAAGTCCAGCAGTATATATTTAAAATACTGTTTTGTCTGTGCTACCCAATGACATCATATCTTTGTCAGTTTCTCATTTTTTTCACTGTCTCCTAACGTTCAGAACTACTGGGGTGAGGTGAGATCTGACAACTCTAGCAATCACACTTGCAAGATTAGGTGGCTGTGCATGTGTGTGCCTAACTTTCTCCTCAGTGTTAGCCTGCAAGTACTGTACTATGCCATGCCAGCATGAGTACATGCTTCCATGTATTTTCACACTTGCCGATAGTACTGGTGCATTATTTAGAGGGTTCATACATGAGTGTGCACAGGAGTTGTGCAACTGGTCACTTCCAAGATGGTGCTTCAGCAGGGCTGGGGGCTGCACCATCACTCCCCAGGATGGATGGCAAAGCCAACATTGGTTGTTCACTACTGTTCTTCCTAAGTGGTCACTTAAACAATCATGTCCACCAGTTGAATCCATTCATGGAACCAACTACTTACTTGTAGTGACCATGTTGTGAGGTGGAAAGTCCAAGAGGGTAACTGAGAATATTCTGATCATCTCCATGTTGTCACACTTAGTATCCCTGGTGAACCAAGTCTGTAATCTGCTGCAGCAATATGGATGGAGTAGAAACATTTCCAACTACAGGTGGGTCAGTTCTCTCACACTAAACTGACAGCACAGCAGTTGTTCCATTCCAGAAGCCTAGAATCGGACTAAATTTCCAGCAACACCCAGACACAGCATGCAGGCCTCAGAAACTTAAGCACCTTTTCTACCTGAAGCTGCAAGATTTTCCAGTTTAAAGTACCAAAATACTGTATCTAAACTATCAAAAGTACTGAAAGGGCAAAGTACAGAGCCATTTCTAGTAAACCTGCTCATATCTTAACATAATCAAAATAATGCAGTGAGAATGAACAATAATAAAACTTTGGTTGCTTTCCTACCTAAGGCATGTGCCACTGCAGAGTTAATTACCATGACATTTATGAAATTCTATGGCGCTCTAAGAGTTCTGAGGTGAGAAGACAGCAGTCATGCATTATTACATTATGAAAAGTCTAAAGTAGAATGAAGAAGCCTTGCAGATGATATGCAGTTTTCAGCAGGACTGTTAGCCAACAAAACGGCACAGATGAATTGGGTATTTAAAAAAAAAAAACACACAATGCACACGATTTACTAAAACTGGTCCACTTCATAATGATAATACTGCTCTCCTGAGCTGCTCTGCTCTGCACTAAATGCCCTTCACAGTGATGTGTCGAGTGCACCTGAGGTGGGTTAATATTCTAGCAAAATAATACCCACTACATTAATGCTTCAGGTATCATTACAAACATGCTAACAGGCTGAAGACGGAGCAAAGGCACACGGAGTACACCTGCTGGGTACAGATGTGTCCACTTCATCTTCTTCATTATGCACGTGTCTTTCTTGGTCCTGTGTGAGGCTTCATTTCCTCCATAATCTAACTTGTTTTCAAACATGGAACCAAAAAAATCAGCAACCAAAACTAGTAAAACAAAAAAAGCACAGCAGTGTGTAGAATCCCAGGACACCAACTTTAATGAAAATAAGCGCTTTCATCAGGTACAAGAACCAAACTTCTTCAGATGAAGAAGTTTGATTCTTGTACCAACGAAAGCGCATATTTGAAGAAGTTTGATTCTTGTACCTGACAAAAGCGCTTATTTGAAGAAGTTTGATTCTTGTACCAGACGAAAATGCTTATTTGAAGAAGTTTGATTCTTGTACCTGACGAAAGCGCTTATTTGAAGAAGTTTGATTCTTGTACCTGACGAAAACGCTTATTTGAAGAAGTTTGATTCTTGTACCTGACGAAAGCGCTTATTTGAAGAAGTTTGATTCTTGTACCTGACGAAAGCGCTTATTTGAAGAAGTTTGATTCTTGTACCTGACAAAAGCGCTTATTTTCATTAAAGGTGGTGTCCTAGGATTCTACACACTGCTGTGCCTTTTTTGTTTTACTTGTTTTGTTTTACTTGTTTTCAAACACTCCTTCCTTTAAATTATTTAAGGAACTGCTACCTTTGTGAAAAAAAAAGCAGATTTGAGTTCTTCAGGCTCTACTCATGTCTTCATCTACCACTTCTGCCACTCATCTTCAGTTCATCATTCAGCACCCCCCCCCCCACCAGCTATGCAGTGTATTTATGTCATGCATCTAAGCACCGCCTGCTTAAGGGATAACATTCCCCAGTGCCCCTCCGTCTTTTCTCACATTGCCCTACACCCTCATCATTCATGAGGTTTCCTTTGCAAACCTCAGTCCAGCCTGATGTCAGTTTCTCTCTCAAAGACTGCTACACTGGAATCAAGTATTCTAGTTGGGGCCTCATTATGTCAGCCTTCACAGTCTATCACTTTATTAAGTATTCCATAGTCCTGATATGTCAGTACCTTCACAGTCTATCATTTTATTAAGTATTCCATAGTCCTAATATGTCAGTGCCTTCACAGTCTATCACTTTATTAAGTATTCCATAGTCCTGATATGTCAGTGCCTTCACAGTCTATCACTTTATTAAGTATTCCATAGTCCTGATATGTCAGTGCCTTCACAGTTTGTTTGTTTGTTTGTTTGTTTGTGTCTTTCGGCTTTTCCTGGTTAGGGGTCGCCACAGCGGAACTCCGGTCCGCTAATGATTGGTAGTGAATTTTTATGTACTGGGTTACCAGCCCTGACGCACAACCTTCAACGAAGGCACGCCCCATTCACGTATGCCTCCACACAGAAGACGCCCTAGCTGAGAATTGAACGGTCTATCACTTTATTAAGTACTCCATAGTCCTGATATGTCAGTGCCTTCACAGTCTATCACTTTATTAAGTATCCCATAGTCCTGATATGTCAGTATCCACAACAGTGGTGCAAAAGTGGATAAAATGCCACAAGTAAAATCAGAGAAATCCACTCTGGAGCCGATATACTACAACCCAAAATGAAAATTAAAATTTTCGTTTTGGGTTGTAGTATATCGGCTCCAGAGTGGATTTCTCTGATTTTACTTTATCAAGTATTCCATAGTCCTGATATGTCAGTGCCTTCACAGTCTATCACTTTATTAAGTATTCCATAGTCCTGATGACTTCAGTCACAGTACTCACACTGTATTTGACAGTTACAGCTAGGGAGGACAGTCACACTCAGCTGCTTGTAGTCAACTATCTAGTGCTGTTTGCTAATACATTTAACTTATTCTTACTGCTGGGCTAAGTCGGGTAAAAATGTCCTAAATAGCACTAGCCTAGGCACTGAGCCTTGGGACATGCACTGGGCAGTCAACACCATCTACTTTCTGTCCTCCAGCTATACCAAAAAGCATCTCAGCCTCATACTATCAGCTTCATTATAAGCTTACCGCAATGAAGACCTTGCTGTAATCGGAACACATCACAGCTACCGGCTTCTCCTTAGCCACGTCTGCTGTTGCCTACTCATATCAAACTGGAATGACAGCGCCTCATTTCCACAAAGATGTACCCTACATATTGGCATTTAGAAGTTTCCCAGCCTGGCCATTACTACCCTTTCCGTCAAATTATTAGAATTCAGATACTTGGTAGAATCATTCAAGATACTGAAGGATGCTAACATGGTACCTAGCTCACAGTGGCCTGGTGTGACTCACAGATCTTAAGAAAGGAAAGGCCATAGGAGTTTTTATGACTGAAAATATGAGTAACACCATCTGTATGGCATACCAGTCTTTGGAGAAAATCAAAGTTCCATCATAAGATACATGTAGTTTGGCTTTGTAGCCAGGAGGCATACATCCCTGACAGTGGTCCAGATGAACCATTATCACGTAATGGTCCAGTTGCTGCAGTTGCCAGCTGTGGATGAAGATGATGATAGCAGTAAACAAACATGGAAGAGGTAGTCTGCAGTCTGATGCTGGATCGAAACCTGCAGGTCAGACCACAGCTGCACACTGTGATAAAAGGCACAACATGAGATCGCCATGGACAGCATCACTCTCTAAGAAGCTATAGCACATGTGAAGACACACACTTATGTCGGGAAGCCCAACAGAGCAAGCATTGCACTGTGCTTGTTGACCATCTGGGGGAAGGGTAAGAAGCACAAGTAAACGTCCTGAATCCAGTAAGATGACAGCCTGTTATTCCGAGACTTGCCTCCTGTGCCTGGTTTCATCAGATATCAGGGATGCATGGAAGTGGGAAGAATGGGGGGGGGGGTTACTGGGGAGAGGAAGCTTTATGGTCACAGAAAGACTGGGTTTGGGGTCAAAAACAGCACACAGAAATAAATAAATGATTCTAACATGTGCTGACCTTGACAGCAATATTTTTTTGCCTATGAGGATTTGCAACACAATAAATGTTATTCTTCAAACTACAAAAGCACAGTGTTGTACTCCTCAGGTGTTAAGTATTCCATTCAGCATAACTTGATTTCATAAAGAAGTCCATAGAGGAAAAAAGTAGCTTCTTTCACAGAAAACTGTAAAAATGCTTTTTAAGATTCAGGTACACGATGTCATGCTTAGTATTTTGGCTTAAAGGGATTCACAGTCTATAAAAATAAAGATATTCACCAAAAAAAAAAAGCTACAAAGAAGGATACATGTTTCTTTCTCTTCCAAAGACCATCTGGCTTTGCTTTGAAGCTTAAGAACAAAATACACCTGCAGAATTCTCAAAGACCCCACCTGTGAAGGGCACTTTGGTGGGCCAAGAATTGGAATCTTTGTTGACTGTTCCTGCAGAGGCATGAACAGCAGGACAAGTGAGTAAAGCTCTTGTGAACAAGTGCCTCTCCCACAATTCGCATGCATAAGGCACACCAGGTGGTCTGAACTTCTGAGGTATTTTCCACAACTTTTAAGCAACTTCAGAATACATCTCATGCAGATACTCCTCTTCATTCTGATAATGAAAAGAACAATCTTTGCCTCTTCATTCATGCCCACATTTATTTTAACTATTCTCCCTTTGTTGTAGCGAAAATAATAGGACAGCACAGATGTAAAAAAGTGCCCCGATCAGTAATTTAACAGAAAGACATCTAGCAGGGTACAATATAGTAAAATATTCCTGGAATATTTGGAAATAACCTTGAGCATATTTTTTAAATCCAAATCAAAAGGAAATGGCTTAACATTTAATCAATTGCTGCACTAATAAATAGCAATTAAACTGTTAACATCCAATTTTCATACATGAAGAAACCAGTGATGTCCATTGTAATTAAAGGTCTTTAAGGCAGAAGGTCTAGGCATTCAGCACAAATCACCACCCACTGTCTTCCTCACGAACTCATAACCCAGTGACAGAGAAGATGAATGGTTCCTTGAAGTCTCCAGTTCTTTCCCACCAAAAGTCTCAGAAATGAAGGCAGAACAAGAATACACAGCCAAAAATAAGTACGTTTTAGCTAATGCAGAAAGTCTGACATCTAAACTTAGTCAGTGATTCAAACAAAATATACTGGAGAGACAGATATGTGCGTCAGACTTTGGAAATGCTTCCTATTCACATTAAGCAGAGCCCTTCCCTGGCCCTCTTCAAACACAGTTTGGATCACTGGATGGGAAATCGCAAATTCACATCTGAGGTGGTGCATATGTCCTTTATGGACATGGGAAATCTGTAAGATACTCAATGCACAGGCACAAATCAATGCCACCCTCCTCCCCCTAGGGGCCATATACTGGGTACAATTGGGTTATATTGGCTAGGTTTGTTCAAAGGTTCATAGTTTAGTACTAAGTAACTGCCCTTGCAAGCCATTTTAAGCCTAGCCAATTTGCCCTTGTGAGACTCAAACCCTGCACCTTGTGTTTGTAAGCAAGCACCTTAGCCATTAAGCCACCCTCCCACCCTTAAAATCTGTGGGACTAGAACCTACAGCCCTCTCCATCAAGATGCAAGGATGCTACCTGCTGTGCTACTAACACCCCTTAACCAGTTAGCTTAGTAATCTCCTATGAATCTATGAACCTATGAAGATGGCATTCTGCATTAAGTATTCAGAACATTATGGCCGAAACCGGTATGGATTATTATTCTTTCCATTATTTCAAGGATGACAGAGAATATGGCAAGAAATTATCTTAATAGCACAGTTACAGCACAAATTTACATTAGAGCTGGAGGGGTGACTGCCCAAAGATAAGAGAGCATTACAAGGAAAAAACAGCAATAATCATTCATCCTTTTGGGCAGAATCCACAAGAACAGTATATGCCACATAATCAGCTATCCATGATAAAAGAGCTTCCCAATTGTCTAGAGTTCGTTGACAGATCCCTATTGAAATGTCAGCAGTCCAAATGCTGAGTGCCAACAAGCCAAAAAAAAGGCCAAAAACCCAGAGAAGAGTGAATCTCGAAAATCAATTCTGTCCTTAAAACTTCTTGCTGAGAGTGGGACTTGCACCCCTCTCCCTGAACTTATATACACCAGCTTCAAGATCACTATACCTCCAAAAAAAGGGAATATTCTGAGAAATGGCACATTGGACTTAATATATGCAAGTCTGTTCTTTCGTCCATTCAGTCTCCATGTTTCAGGATTTTCGGTAGCAGGTACTGACATTTCAAATGGTTACTCTCAAGGACACATGAAATAAATCCATGTGGAACCATGTCAGGTCACCAAAGGTAGTTTTGGTGAATGTAAATACATCAAAGTTAGTGCACCTAAGCAGCATTCATGACCTTACCTCTCAACTGTCCAGATTTTTGTCTCGTATTTTTGGTCTGTTCCGCATAAAATGTGCAATTTTTTGGTAAATCACAGAGGATAGAAGTCTGTACATAATAACATTCATTTGAGTTTCAGACTTCACATCCTTCAGAAAATGCATGCTAATGCAAAACCTGTTCTAACAACCTTCTAAGTTCATAAAACCAATATTTAAAATCTGTACCTATTTTTTGGACCTTTGTCCTAACATTATTTTCTCTTTGTCCAGATTTTTTGTGCTAGAGGTATGTTCTCGACAGGGGAGTTTATCTTCTTCTCTACTTCTGTGCATCCTTGAAGTTGGTGTGTGTGTGTGTGTGTGTGTGTGTGTGTGTGTGTGTGTGTGTGTGTGTGTGTGTGTGTGTGTGTGTGTGTGTGTGTGTGTATATATATATATATATATATATATATATATATATATATATATATATATATGGGTTTCGTTCAGAAGCTCGAAATATTGAAATCTCGAATTTCAGTATTTCGAGCCCAAGAAGCCAAATCCACATAATAGCGAATGTTTAGAAGCGCGAAATTCAAAACCTCGAATATCGGAGGTTTTGAATTTCGTGCTTCTAAAGTTCCGCTATGGTTATGCATTCAGGTAAGTGTGTGTGTGTGTGTGTGTGTGTGTGTGTGTGTGTGTGTGTGTGTGTGTGTGTGTGTGTGTGTGTTAAGGGGTTTGGGTAGGGGCTGTAGTATGTGTCAGTGTGTTTTGTTGCTGTGATGTGTGTGTGTTCAAAGAGAAAGTAGCTTGTGTGGTGGTGTTTTGTGTGTGTTTGTATGTAGTGCAACCACGGAGTGAGAATATTTAAGTAGGGAGGTGTGGGGGGTGCAGGGTGCTTGCCCCCCTGCTTTCATGTAGTAGAGTGATTGTGTGTGTTTGTGTAGTGGATGGTGTGTGTGTGTGTGTGTGTGTGTGTGTGTGTGTAGTAAAACCGCGAAATTCAAAACTTCTGGTATTCGAGGTTTTGAATTTTGCAGTTTTTAGTTTTCGTTGTTTTGTGGATTCCACTTCTTGGGCTCGAGATACTGAAATTCGAGATTTCAGTATTTCAAGCTTCTGAAGTGAATCCATATATATATATATATATATATATATATATATATATATATATATATATACATATGGGTCTACCTGATAACACCGACACGCCAAAACACCGACAACGAAATAACCGACACCACAAAACCGAAAGTTCAAAAACACGAAATTTCACATGCCCGACAAACCACAATCCCGACAATCAACAAAACAAATACCTTTTCCGAAAAACACACACACAACACAAGCACACCAACAACCTTACAAACCCACACTAAACCTTACATAAACAACTATCTGTGCACTAACCTTAACCCAAACCCTAACCCTAAGGTTCATCACTATCGCACACTTATCTTACCCGCACCCTAACCCTAACTCACTTAATCTGCCCCTAACCCTTATGTCTGTCACTATCGCACACTTACCTTACCCGCACCCTAACCCTAACTCACTTAATCTGCCCCTAACCCTTAAGTCTGTCATTATCACACACTTACCTTACCCACACCCCGACCCTAACGTCCATCCCTATCTCACACTTACCTTAACATGTTGGTGTTCTCAGCATCGGGATTTTCAACTTTTGGTCTTCTCCGTTGTCGATCTTCTGGTGTCGGTTATCTCATTGTCATTCTTCTGAGCTTTTGGAGTTATCAGGTAGACCTATATATATATATATATATATATATATATATATATATATATATATATATATACATATATAAGTTCAGGATGTTTGTATGTGGCGAGAGTCCCTCACACGGGGGCTGTAGGGAAGATTGTCTCCACTCTGCAAAAATACCTGTTTTTTGTCAATGGCAGTTTTGGCAAACTTTTTAAAATCTATATCCATTCACCAAAACAGCCTTTGGTGAGTGGACACAGACACACTTATTTTAGTGCAATGAATTTGAGAATCAAACATAAAATGACAGGGCTATGAAACTAGAGTGTCTTATTCGACCATACTAATGACATGTCTTTCAAAAATATCTCACCTCACTGAAGTGGAAGGCAAGACTGTTCTGAAAAAAAAAAGAAAGGTTCTGTTTCACTGGCACTTTGATGAGTTGGGAGGACAACAAAAGAACATCCCTTTACAGTCTGCATAAAATTAGTCTGGTCATAAAGTCCAGACTCTGTCCCCACTGAGCAGCACCGGAGAAGTCTGATACTTCCAGCATGTCATTAAATTCTCAGACTCTCATCAGCTCTTACCACAGGGAGTGGCGAGTGTTTCCTGTTCTTTGCTGAATATGATCAGGACCTAATCCTTGGCAAGGTTTAAACGAAAGCCTACCACAGCATAAAGAACCATTGCCTCCATCAAAATGGTATGGAGATGAGCTTTGACAAAATGTCAGATTCCCTAAGATTTTCATCCTCAATGGCAGTAGCCTCCTAATTGTGCCTCCTAGTTCAGGGGTAGTGAAGCAACAGGTAGCGCACTCACTTTTTGTGCAGAAGCCCATGGGTCCTATGCCCACACCAGGTAGATAGATTGCTGGGCTCCCTATTATGCTGTCGCAGATGCAGGTAGTCGAATGAGTCTTTGTCGAACTGAAAAGCGCAAAAAGGCAAAATAGTGAAGAGGTTTTTCAGCAAATTCTTTCCCTGGGAAAGAATTTGCTTGGCCACTTTTGCTATTTTGACATTTTCTGCACTGTAGTGTGATCGCGGAGTAGGTATATTTAAGTAGGGGGGATGTGGGGGGCTTCGCCCCCCACATTATGTAATGTTTTACAGTTTTTTTTTGCCAGAAACAATGATTTTTTTCCCTTGGAAAAAAATCGCTGTTCTGAGGTTTTGACGTTGTAAACTTTCACTTACATGGGGTCGATTATGTGTCGTTCACTCTTCTGAGCATGCAATATCCTAATATAGACCCGGACTGCTGACACTGCAGTACAGAGTTGGTGGTGGCTCATATGGATATGAAAGCTCCCACAGCATCTATCAAAAAGAGTAGAGGAAGTTCCCTGATGTCCTGGCCAATTTTCCCCTAGTAGTATAAAGCCACTGTAGGTCTCCCATGGAAAGAGGCCACTAGCTTATGTGGACTAAAAAAAATAAAACTGTCAGTAGCCCAACCAGTAAATAAGTTAAATTAATACCTGGTAGGATAAGAAATTAATGACAGGCACTAAGAAAAATTTTCTGAAAACACACACACACACACACACACACACACACACACACACACACACACACACACACACACACACACACACACACACACACACACACACACACACACACACACACACACACACACACACACACTTCTGGATGTGCAGTTTGCTTACTAAACATATAAACTTCATGATTTGATGTAACACTAAAGCGAGGCTACTGCCTATGAGACTTACTAATCTTCCAGAGGTCTTAAGAAAGTGCCTTATAAGTATTATTGGGGAGTCCCTGACAAGACCTGAATGTTTCACATGGTGAAATATGTCCCTAAAGGAAGCATATTCTGTACATCCAGTGGAACTAAACCATAGCAGGCACGAGGCAGTGGATGTGGGGGCTGTCTGACAAAACGTTCTGTGAATGTTCTTGCTACAGAAGTTACACCTCCCAAGTTCACATAAATCCAAAGAGAGGAACAGGAATCTTTTTAACAGGGATTCATCACTTTCACATTCTGAACATAGGCTGCATACATTGACCTGCTTATCACAAGGCACAATCTTTCTGAAGAAACAGAGGGAAAAAAAGTTTCTGAAGGAAACATGAACATCAGAGGAAATATACAGGAAAAGCAAAGACGACTCATGCTTTTATCTGATGAAAACTAAATTGTTTATTTTTTTTCTATCAAAGATAACCAACAGCATCAAAGAACTAGACAAGAATGATCGCCTTACCACTTCCACAGGCAGACAGACAGACAGACAAGCAGGCAATATTGTCAGCTTGCCGGGGTACAGATGAATGGAACTGCCAAACAACACAGCAGTCCAACCAAAGGTCTCTCCCACCAATCATCTCAGGAAAACAATCACAGTCTCAACATGTTAGAGCTCAGAAGGCTCTTAACGAGACACCAATTTTGCAATAAAGAAGATTGTTTCCCATTTTCCTTTACAAAGAATAATTTATTAAGAAGCAAACTTGAGTGGAAAATGCTGAGCTTTTACTTTATATGACACTAAAACATATAAAGGTCATTCCCTGTTTATCTTCACCCCATCACTTTCACTGCATTTTTACATAACATTGTCAAGTTCTATCTTTTTAATCAATTTATGCTAGTGATGTTTTAAAATTGTCCTGTACAATTTGTCCTAGTTACGTCATGAATATTTAGCCTCAGCAGCTAGGGAGCATACTAGAAAATCCCCAAATACAGTAAATCCAAAGTAAGATGCTAGCACCAAATACCCATTGTACCCTAGGACTTAGGCCCTCTTAGCAAATAAAATCGCACAGCCAAGTCACACACAACGCAGAAAGACACTTATTCACACAACTGTTGAGTACTTTGTATTCTGTAATAAAATTTGACTAGTAATGTGTAGATTAGTGGTTCTCTATGGATGTGGTACCACAGTGGTACACGTGGAAGGACTCACACACTGTCTTCTCAAATATGTGACAAGATAAGTGGCATAGTCTTATGATGTAGAAGGAATGTTTATTCTGGGATGTCATTGATATAGCATGAATTCAGACATGTATGGGCACTGACTACAACAACGGAACACCAATACAAGGATGAAATAAATGTATGTAAAATAATATGATTAATAAATTATGAAAACTTTTTCAGATGTAACAAGGTAATGGATAGCTGACAGGACACCATTTACTCAAGTATAATGCAAATTACATGACCTATATTTTTCAAGATCCATGCAAATAAAGGGATACATGAATAAAGTCAGTAAAGAAACATTCAGTGATGGAACAAACAAAAATAAGTGGTATTATTTACTCCGTTGAGACAGTCTTTTTTATTAGCTTTTGTTTATTTCCCAGCATTCTTTTGGTCTTCACTTGCCTTCATCCATGGTCATTATCTTTGGGCCTCTTGGCTACCCAAAGAAGTGATAATCTATGTTCTTATATTACAAGAAAGGGAGCAATGAAGCAGGAGAACATCACTCATTGTTCTATATGCTAGTCTTTATACTAGGAACCATCCTGATCTGGCAATTTCAAAACTGTGTCAGCAGCCTCAAGCTTCTTTCTTTACCTGTGAGAGGCTACAGTGAAGCACCGGCTCATGTTACGCTCACTGCAAGACAACAGAAGTAGGGCTGCTGGAGTCCTGGCTAGATAATTCAGAAGTCTACTGAGTCGAGGATATCACAGAAGCAGATTATGGCAGTTATCTTCTACAGAACTCCTCCAAAGTCACATCCACCAAGTCCTGTTTTGGACGTATCCTCAAATGATACAGTGGGAAACAATCCCTCCAGTGACATATAGGAAGTACATTACCATCAGTTTGCTACTGAAGCTGTACTTTTCATTCAGCTGGTATACAGGCAGACAGTCTCCTAGTAAAAATGCAAACATTTCACAGCAGATACACAATACAGCAATCAAGCACTGCGAAAGGACATTTGTTTGAAACAAGTTTTATGTGGCAAGCAACATGCTGCACCCCTGTGTGTGAAGTGAAGTTTCACAACCCATACCTCATGTTTCTATAACTATCTTTGCAGTCAACATTTTCCAAAGAATGGCAAATAGTGGATTTTACACAATAATACACTATTTGTGTTTTTCATTTCTTTGGCCATTTTCATAATGGACAGCAGCATTTAGAAAATGCTGCTTGAATGTTTTCTGATATGAGCACTTGTGTTTTAGAAAACTAATAACTACTGCTTTACGGATACCTGTCTAACGACAATGCAAGCTAAACACTGGTATTCTTACAAGATAGGCAGGTAGATTAAGAAGATGAGGCTAACAGTTTTTCCTGAACTGCTGCACTAAAATTACACAGGTTTACAGCAAATAAACAACATGACATCATGTGTGAATAATATACCTAAAAATTAGAGTAACGATTCAATTAAAATGACAAACAATGAGCTCTCGTTTACTTTCACTTAATTTAACATATCTGAACTGGGCATAGAAATAAATAGATCCATCAACTCAAAACTCTGTTAAAGACAGAAAGTAACTTTGTGTTTTCCATACCATTTAACATATGTGAATTGCAAACCCTTGAGAAGACGAGGTAAGAAGTTTTATTTCAGTGGGCAGAATGTGAGTACAAAGTGGTTCATTTTAAGCATAACTTGTACCATTTCAATTCTCCAGTGTAAAGCTCTCACGAATAACTTGGGCAAAATAGTAACAGAACACCTTTTAACAGACCTAAATGTATTCTGCAGATGGTCTAATGTATTTCTGTTCATTCACTATGTGAAAGTTATTATTTTATCTGGACTATCTAGCCGGAGAACCACTGTTGCCTGTTTTTATTTTCAATTTACATTCTTAATGTACTGGAACATGTCTGACATCTGCTGAAGTAAGACACCTCCATTATGTAATGCCCCACCCTTTTCCAATTACAAGGCTGGATTAAAAGGCAACCCATTAAGTCAACTTTCATATCACTTGTAATTAACAGGGGCAGTAGAATGCCTGAAATAAACTATGGCCACTTCAGTCATTATTATGGCTAACCATGTCTTGGAAATGTGTTTGAACGTTAGATGCTGAAGCCATTGGACTCAAGCCTATTTGATTTATGTGGCCTTTATTCAATAGAGCACAAAAATTGGTGCTGTATTCCAGTATATTTTACTGAATTCATTTTATTTATAAGTTCATAGGTTCATAGATTAGTACTAGGCTAAGTGCCCTTTTAGGCCATTTTAAGTCTAGCCAATTACCCCATGTGAGAATCAAACCTTACACCTTGTGTCTGTAGGGTAGGATTAGAATGAGTGTTAGACAAAGGCCTCTGAGTTCTTTTTCCCCTTCCCCTTATTCTGGAAAGTATTTCAACTTTTTGCCCTTACCATTTTCAAAGTAAATTCAATTAATTTAATGGGCAGCCTCAAATTCTCCTTTGTTCTGCCTTGTGTTGCCTTCCTTGAGGCTGGTGAAATTTTAAAAAAAAATGTTTTACTATCTAAGCTTGTAATGGTCTGTAGAATAAATGCCTAGCACTTATCTATGAACCTGTGATTAAATTTATGAAGATGTTGGGTATTGCTATTTAATAGTTGTGGGCTATCAAAAAGACGTAGTGTGAACTTGCATGAATGTCTTTACTATTTGCATAATTTTCAGGAAATTTACCACAGTCACTTAACTATCAGGATTTGTCTGGTGGGGATACGTATCCCACTTATTCAGAACAAATTCACATCTGCTGTCACCCCAAAACCTTGAACTGCTTCTCGTAATTTAATTCATGTTACTCATTAAAGAGGCCATAAGAAGTTAACAAACAGACTGACCTTTTCTGATCACCACTTCTAGACAACACAGCAAAAAAATGACAGTGTCTTATGTTCATATGTAAGTACTTGGCTAGCTGCCCTTGTGGACCAACTAAAGTCTAGCGAATTTCCCATTTTAAAGGTGAGAGTCAAACCTTGTCCCTAGTGTGTGTGAGGTAAACGCCTTAATCATTATATCAACCCCCAACTCCTGAAGGATTGACCTCTGCATCAACATCTCGACCTGAAAAAAGGGATATGGACTTTAATATAAGGCTTGTAAATGTGTTTGATCATTAGATGCGGAAGGACTCAAGCCTATTTATTTTACCACGAGAAGTGACACGTTTTGTACATTAATTTGAAACTAAGAAGAAAAAAAAGCAAAAGTTTCTGTAAACTCAAAAAAGTGACAATTTGTATAACAGTAGCAGTAAAAAGTGTGCAGCTTAATTAAAAAGCTAGGTGGGAAAGAATTTTCAAAATTAAACAATTCTATCTAAAAACAAAAGATCTATTTCATTGCAAACAAAGCAGATCAGACTCTTTAGATATTTTACAGATTGCCAGAGTAATGAACAGATGGTTTTAATGCCAATTACTGAAAAATAATGTATTATCTTTAGTGAGTAGACATTAATCAGCAAAAAAATAACATTATGTCTATCTGCAAGAGGGTAATAGGTCTGTCAGGCTAGATTTAATCTAGCTTTGCATATCCCGTGTACGGGAACTTTTACAACCGGAAAACTGTACCTTCTAATCCATTCAATGTAACTCCCACTCCCAGACTTACAACTGCCTACCTGGTTCTAATAACTAGTAATGTCTAAATAAAAGAATGTTTTTGAGGCTCCAGTAAAACAAAGAGACAAAGCCCTGTTTCATGAAACTGAGATAGCTGAGAAATGAAGCAGGAACGGGATCAATTTCTCATTTGCCACATGAAGTCAATCTTTTCCCTTCGTATTCTGTTAGCACGTTTTCACTTTTTGAACAACAGTCACAGAATTCAAAATACCCAAACACATTCTACCTTCATGTCTCTGTTCCCTTCATTATTTTTGGAGATGTTAATTAATTACTTTATTAGTTAACCAGACAAGTAAACAAGTCTTTCTTTGACTCTTTTCAGCCATGACAGGGTCACAAGTTTGTTTGTTTGTTTGCGTCTTTTGGCTTTTCCCGGTTAGTGGTCGCCACAGCAGAACTCCGGTCCACTAATGATTGGCAATAGATTTTTACGTGCTGAGTTGCCAGCCTTGACGCACAACCTTCAACGATGGTATGCCCATTCACGCATGTCTCCACACAGAAGACGCTCTAGCTGAGAAGCGAACAGGACAATGTCTTACTGTGAGGCGACAACACTACCACAGCACCACCACCACAGCATGACAGGGTCACAAGTGATAAAGAAAATTCATTGCATTGTTTACCCTTTACAGAGATACACATAAACAAAAATGCCAAGTGTAGATGTGCAGACCATGTAGGGATGTATCCATGCATGTCTGTGCCATTCCAATAGTGTATGTGTTTGACAGAGGGCATCAGATGAGTGCACAGCAACTGGAGACAGCTTTTCTGATGTTAGGTCTCCCTGGCTAGAAGAGGAATAGTTCCTCTTCCAAAAAATCACTGATGCACTGACACCAAAAAGGCTGATTCTCAACTTGCTAAGAATGATTACATTCTAACAGTGAGCACTTGGAATGGGTTTTCTGGTTCAGAATCACATATATCTTTACAATGCCCATGACTCACTTTCAACTAGATCTCCAGGAATCTCATAGCTGAATTGGAAAACATTAGACTGAACAAAGGCCTACTTCTGTACTCATTATCTGGGAATGGGTCTTTTGTCATGAAATGGCTGTCTCAAGGAGGAGATCAGAGGTAACTGCAACCTGCCAGACTCCTCATAAACACTGATCCACAAAGCTTAAATGGTAATAGTATAAGTGAAAGCCCACTTAGGTAACCACCAAACCAAGAACCCATATGGAGGGAGCTGGGAAAGAAGTTACGGATACCCAATTTCTCACTCTCAGAAACAGCAATCCTGTCTGGCGGTTGGTGCACAGAATTAAAGAGCCATTAACGAGCCATGCCCGTGGTCCAGTGGCCAAGGGTTAGATTCCCTCGGACTCTGAGCAAGTCACTTAACCAAACACTGCTCCTAGGATGAGTCTGAAAAAGGTCCATGGAGATCAGTGCCCTACTCTGCTAAACAAAATTAACAAAAGCATGGATATGCAGCATCCCCCAAACCCATGAGGTCAGAGGGACATCAATTAGAACATCTTTTAAAAAGATAATCTACAATGTTATCTAATTATTATAAATTAGAAGAAAGATATAAAACAAATCTAAAATGTAAGAGTGGTGATGGACAGTATTAAGTGGCCTTATCACTGTTATGCTGTTTTTCCAGCAACTAGAGTAACAGCGGATCTACTGCTTTTGTAATGTCTGCATGGGGTAATAGTATCACTGAACACTGTAAAGAAACCTAAAGGACAGAGTATGTCTCTCGTGTAGAAATGAGTTATGGAAGTTATCTACTCCATCTTCCTGCTATACTTGCTGTTAAACACCTCTATAACATGTACATATTAATGTAGCCTGTGAATGTTGGCAAATGCACTCTTTGGTTAACTCACTATCTTATATGTACTATACTTCTATATGAAGTATAAAGATTGTGTACTCTATATTTTCTTTATTGAACCTTTTGGTTAACATGTCTTTCTCTTGTTAATGATTTTACATCTTTGGAGCTTTTCTCCCCGGGCCTCCACTGAAAATGGACATATAACCAGATGGACTCTCCCGGTTAACAAATGTAAAATAAATAAAATAAAATAAATAAATATTGTCAGTGGACTTAGTCACTGTGGACATCTATGGAGCATTTCTCCCTGGGCCTTTGCTGAAAATGGATTTTACCCAGTCAGACTTTTCCTAGTCAACAAAGACAAATAAATAAATGCATAATATTATATTATAAAGAAGAATTAACCCATTAGGATCGCCACAGTTTTTGTAAACTCACCTTGTCCTAGAACTGGGCAGGCACATTCAGATGAAAAAAAAAAATCCCACACTTGTTTACTGCTGACTGACAGTTAATACAAAAAAAGGTTCACATTAAGGAGCAACTTTAAATATTTATACAGAACGAAGAAAACTATAAAAATAACATGCTGCATAAAGTGCAATATCAACTGAAGGAAACAAAGAACTTTAGAAAAATTAAGTCCTTTGAAACTATGGAATTGTAAACCCTTGTTCTCTTGCCAGTAAACTAAACCCGATATTTATTCTTTATGTTTCACTCAATCAGATATCTTACAAAGTGGATTTATCATGATTCATTTCATGCCTTTTCAATCAACATGCAATTAATTTTAACTAAAACATCCTGAGATCAGAACATCACACATTCAGAATGGTGACCCCTCAATCATTGCACAACATACAAAATATTTTTTACAAGGAGGCAAGCTCTCTGCAGCCCTAATGTGGGGCAAGCCCCCACCTATATTACCAGTCTTAATATATGCCTACTCTCAGTTTGCAGAAACATGAAAAAGAATGAGAAAGCAGAAAAAAAGTTTCCTTCTCCCATCCTCCACCAGCACAGCACCTACAACTCGGGTAGCTCCACCCTAATGATACATCAACTACAGTAACCTGGAGATCTTCCTGTGCTGACACATGGAGGTTTCTTACAGCAGTATTTAGCAATGTTTAGGTTTCCCCTTCCTTCTATACTTCTCTTAAACTCTAGATCCCTTAAAGCAAACTTTTCATTGGAGACAAAGCCTCTTCTACCAAAGGACCTAAACTTTATGGCCAGTCACATCCATTCTGCTTCAAATTGATCTATTTTTACATTGCTCAAATTAATTTCTCAAAGTCAAAATCAAATGTTTCTCTTAGATATATGGTAAGGTAATTAACACTGGTACTTTAGGTCTGATGAGGGTAACAGTATTAGCCCAAATGAATATTACTTCTACAACACTCAATAGGTTCATAGGTTATTAATAAGATAATGACCACTAGAGTCTTTATAAGCCTAGCTGCACACCCCAAACCATTTGGGTCCCAAGTATCATACGGGGGTGGTGTGTTAATAGGCAGGTAGCTAAGGATTTGTAGTGGGAGGTTTTAGAATAATACTTTTCTTATTGACAGCCTCTGTTCATAAGGGACATGGGGGCCAGATGGGGGTAGATTTACAATTTCCCATCCAGCTGTCAAGATTTTCTTTGAAAAGGGTCAGGGATGAACTCTGTTTTACATGGATGGGGAGCCTGTTCCATAGTGCAGGGATACTTTGTGACACATCTCTGTCTCTCCATCATGTTCTGTTTTTGTCACAACCGAAGTTCATATCCCTGGATCTGGTGTTCCTGCCAAAGTTTGTTTTGCCCATACGCAAAAGATCCATCAGGGATGAGTCTGAGGAAGGCCTGTAAGCCAGACAAAGATTCCCTCTCAGCAGCCTGTAGGAGAATTAATACAGAGACAAAGCCTTTAGTCAATTAATGTAGGGTAGGGTATTCGCTCCCTGAATTGTCCTTTAGAGAAACCTTTGTGGGCATTGCAACTGTTGCAAGTGTCTGGTTAGATAAATGCCACAGGAGACACAGTATTCAATGACAGGTCTGTTAAGGGCCGAGTAGAGTGGTACTATAACTTCCTTGGACATGGATGCCATACCTTTACCTATAAGTTAAACAACATAGAAAGATTTGTTTGTTTATTTATGTTTGTTGACCGAGAAATTCCGACTGGGCATAGCCCATTTTCAGCGGAGGCCTAGTAAATAAAGTTCCATCACAGTACATTTACATTAACAAGTGAATTTCAGACAGTTCTCAGGACAGCAACAGCTGCATTTCTCATTAAACAACAAACATAATTACAAGACAGGTATGTACAACAAAGTACTTACATCAACAATTATAAGTCTATAAAGTTGCTCCAGCTGTAAGATCTTGCAGAAGTAAATGGATTGATAATGCTGAAGGGAAACTTTACTGTAAAAAAGTTTAGTGTTGTTAAATTTCAGTAAAGAAAGGTTTGCAAGGAGTTCAAGATATGTAATGCAATTAGTTATAACATTATGTTGGAATGCAGATTCTGATATTGTATAGGGTTGTACAGAGTTCAAGAGGAGATATAATAAACTAAGTTATAAACTTACGTAGTGGATAGATATTAGCAGTGTACAGGAGGACAGTAGTAATAACATATGACAGAGAGCAGGGTATAGATTTAGTTCTGTTTGTATAGGACAGTGGTAATAACATATGACTAAGAGAAGGATACAGGGTTACCTCTGTCTGTATAGGACAGTGATAATAACATATAACTGAGAGCTGGGTATAGGATTAGTTCTGTTTGTATAGAAGTCTAAACCTCAAGATGCACGCACTCGAAGCCCTCCTCAGTATGGAGAACATCGATGTCTGTGCAGTGACAGAAACCTGGTTCAAGGCTCCAGAGATCACCCCAGCACTACCAGGTTATACCTCATATCATGCTTTTTGGCCCCAAAACTCAGACCGATCTACAAAAGGAGGGGGAGTATGCATATTCATCAAAGATACCCACACCTCCAGGTTAGTGGCAATGCATGAAGCATCGGAGACCATCCATGTGCAAGTAACAGTGGGCAAAACTGCTTTTCAGTTTGTAGCATGTTACAGACCACCCTCTCAAAATCAGGCTTTCCTGAGAACACTGGAGAATATGAAGGTCTCTCCAAACACCATTATATTGGGTGACTTCAACTACCCAAACACAGACTGGGAGCATTACTCAAGCCCCAACACCCTAGCCCAAAGGTTCCTAGAATTTATAAACTCAAATGCTATGGAACAACTAGTCACCACTCCCACAAGAGGGGAAAACATACTTGACCTAATCATCACCAACATGGGGACTCTATGCTCCATACCAGAGGTATACCCCTCATTGGTAAGATCAGACCATAAATTAATCTCACTGGATATCCACATCCCAACCCCACCCCCAGCCCAGAAAACCACAGTGAAAAACTTCTCAAAAACGAACTTCACACTTCTCAAAACTGAGGTGGAATCCTTCAAGGCCCCCGGGCAAGTGGAAACTACGGCCCAAACTGCAGAATCCTATATAAATGCATTCTATGCACACCTTCAGGAATGCATGGATCATGCTATCCCAAACAAAACCAAGACCCAATCTTCCAAAGGCAGGCATCCAGTCTGGTGGACCCCAGCCATAAATAAGCTGTATAACAGAAGGAGGAAACTACTACATGATAGAGCAAAATCCCTAAAAGGGAAGGCATCTCTGATCAGTACTAGCAAAAAACTACAATCCCTCATAAAATCCTCCAAGGCCAGCTTCGAGAGAAAAATTGCACAGGAAACTAAAGATAATCACAAGGCCTTCTTCAGTTATGTTAGGAACCTGGGATGCAACTCCCAGATATGCTCAGAGTTGATCCAAAATGACAAAAAATACACTGAACCTACGGACATTGCCAACATCCTGGCAGACATGTTCAGTGCAAACTTCTCCCCCCCTTCTCCCCCAAAAGAGCAAATATTTATCCCAGCAGAGTGCTGCCTCCTTAACATCTCAGATGCTCAGGTGAAAGCCGCCCTCTCCAAAGCAAAAAACACAGCATCAATGGGACCAGACGGTGTCCCGGATTGCGTCCTACATGAACTCCAAGAAGAAATAAACCCTCACGTAAAGCTGCTGTACAATCTCAGCCTTACTACAGGTTATGTGCCCAAAGAATGGCATACAGCAACAGTGGTCCCACTCCACAAAGGTGGTGCTTCTACGGACCCCGGAAACTATCGCCCCATAAGCTTGACTAGCCTAGTCCTGCAAAGCTATGGAGGATCATCATGGAACTCATAAACAAAGACATTGGGGACCTACAGACACTAGATCCTACCCAATTCGGCTTTGTTAAGGGCAGATCCTGCCTCTTGAACCTGGTCAACTTCTTTGAAACAGTCACCAAGGCCATAGATGAAGGGAAGGTAGTCCACACAGCCTACCTGGATCTCGCAAAAGCATTCGACACAATACCCCACTCAGGCATCATAGATAAGCTATCCAGCTTAAATATAAACCGCTATGTCACTAGATGGGTTGCAAACTGGCTCAAAGACAGAACCCACAGAGTCAGAATTGCTGGAGCCATGTCAGACTCGAAACCAATTACAAGTGGCATCCCACAGGGCTCAGTCCTGGGACCTCTCTTGTTCTGTATATATTTTTCTGAGGTACAGGCTAACACGGGAGGACTGTGGCTGACTAAGTTCGCAGATGACTGCAAACTGGGCACCATAATTGACTCTCCAGCTGACACGAGCATCCTTCAAAAGGGTCTCACAGAGACGGATAACTGGTGCCAGAGCCATGGCCTAAAGCTAAACGCCAAAAAGTGTATAGTCATACCCTTGGGAAAAACAAAGTGCCCACAAATTACCACATAGGTGGTAACCCATTAAGTACGGAGGAAGTAATTAGGGACCTGGGGACCCAAGTCGATAGTAATCTCTCCTTCAACAACCATATTGCCAAGTGGTTAGAAAGACCTTCTATATAGCCCACCTTATCATGAAAGGTTCACATCTAGATCAAGAGAGGTCATCATGCCCCTTTATTCATCCCTCATCAGGCCCATAATAGAATACAATGCCCCATTTGGGATGTACCTTACCCGACACCTGCAGCAACTAGAAAGACCCCAAAAGTACCT
The DNA here is from genome assembly GCF_019279795.1 of Protopterus annectens. NCBI lineage: Eukaryota > Metazoa > Chordata > Ceratodontiformes > Protopteridae > Protopterus > Protopterus annectens. Next base: position 1,656,295,645 of record NC_056729.1, read on the forward strand.
CACAAAGAGGATCAAGGGACTCAAACAGATGCCATATGCTGCTCGGTTAAAGAAACTCCTGACTAATTTAATGCTCGGTTAATTAAAACAATCCTGACTAAAATTGCGACTTCCACAATCTTTTTTTTTCTCTCTCTCTTTAACACCTTCTTTCTATTCGCTCTCTACTACCTACACTTTGAGAAGTTTCCCTAACAATCTACTTCTTTTACAAGTAGCATCTATTACAATCCATTAAAGAATTTTGTATGTAAAAGAAATTTGCTGAATGTGCTCTACTCTTGCCACAAATATTTTACTGTTACAGAACCTTTCTATTTTGTATTTCTATAACTACAACTTAATTGTTTTCTCTATAGGGTATGTATGTAGAATTCTGTAATGTAGTCTTGAATCATGTTTAACCTGCTACTTATTTTTTCTTTTTATGTATAACGTAACTGTGTTTTGTCTCTATGTGGAGCTTTTCTCCCCGGGCCTCTGCTGAAAATGGAAATATATCCAGTCAGACCAGCCCGGTAAACAAATGTAAAATAAATAAAAAAAAATAAAAACTCCAGCTCTACTCAGTTGCATACCGCCTACTTAGAGGCGATCTATGCCTGACGTATAAAGCTATGTCCAACCCGGAATTAATGGACATGCTCCACCTCAGAAAATCCAAATCCCTCAGAGCTAGGCGCTCGAGGGACTTGAACCTCAGAACAGAAATAAATAGGACATGCTGGAGGGACAGATTCATAACCCAGAGGCTCCCTTCGCTCTGGAATAAAATCCCAGTACATGTTAGGCAGAGCCCCTCACTGACTCTCTTCAAGAAGAATCTTGACGAGTGGATGGGAGATCTTAGGTTTACCCCGGGGATTACTTCTGTGTCACTACTAGACAGAGGCACAATAAACTAACCTTAAAAAGGGCACAGTAAACTCAATTCAAAGGGTGGTGAAAGCCAAACACACTCTGGCTAGGCTTGTAAATGCCCTAGGGCAGATAGCCTAGTATGAACCTATAGGACAGTGGTAATAACATATGCCAAAGAGCAGGCTATAGGGTTAGTTCTGTCTGTATAGGACAGTGGTAATAACATTTGACAGAGAGCAGGGTATAGGATTAATTCTCTTTGTATAGGACAGTGGTAGTAACATATGACTGAAAGCAGGGCATAGGGTTAGTTCTGTTTGTACAGGACAGTGGTAATAACATTTGACAGAGAGCAGGGTATAGGATTAGTTCTCTTTGTATAGGACAGTGGTAATAACATATGACTGAAAGCAGGGCATAGGGTTAGTTCTGTTTGTACAGGACAGTGGTAATAACATATGACAGAGAGCAGGGTATAGGGTTAGTTCGGTCTGTATAGGACAGTGGTAATAATATACGACTGAGAGCACGGTATAGGGTTAGTTCTGTTTGTATAAAACAGTGCTAATACCATGTGACTGAGAGCAGGGTATAGGATTAGTTCTGTTTGTATAGGAGAGTGGTAATATATGACAGAGAGCAGGGTATAGGGTTAGTTCTGTTTAGGCTGCCTGTTCCAAACTGGTGTATCTAGACGGTTTATAAATTGGGTATATGTGGGGATGCATGAGAGGGGCAGAGCTGTGGATAGGGGCAGTTAGAAAAAGAGCAAGATGAGAAGTGTTGTTTAAGAGGGGGTAAAAAGGGTTATACTAAGTCAAGTGCGGGAGGGAAAGTTTTTAAGGGTGTAATAATTCAACTAGAGTAGGAGAAAAAAGTTAGTGATAAACCATAACAAGTTTGTGCTTTTACTAGAGGTCTCGACCAGGAGATGAACATGAGGAGGACCAAGACTGGATAAGGAGTTGTTTGAGCTAGATTTTACAGCTTGGAAGTTTGTTAATCATTTCTACTTGTGTAGGTTTTGATAGAAATGCTTTTCTTATTATCTTAGTTAAATGTTGGTCAAAGGCCAAATTGTTCTCTACATGTTCCCAGATCCCTTACAACTGGCTCGACTCTTAGGGGCATTTTATTGATGGAGCAATTAACTTGCCTTGACAGTTTCCCAGAGGACATTATAATGCACTTTTTGGCACTGAGTTTTAGACATGGTTTTGGCACAGGTCATATTTAAATACACTATCTGAAGTTTGTCAAGTGTACATTGCATTTTTTTGTTATGACTGAAAACCATACTCTTGTAACATGGCGTGAGCATTATTTCTTTGACAGTATGCTGAAAATCACATTCCTCTAAATGGGTAACAGCAAAGGGTGGGGGGGGGGGTCTCCATACACCATGCTGCAGCAACCTAGGAAGTGTTTACAACCACAGCAGGAAAATAAAATCAAAGGCAATTCCAATAACTTTTTTTTAATAAAAACTTTGTTTGAAGAAACTGTTTTCTGTAATCTGGTTAGTAAATCAATAAATAAACATATAAATAAATAGCAGCATTTGTAAGCATATTCGACATCATGGAAAGACGACAGGGTACACAAGAAAACAGCTGGTTCCAGAAGGATTAGCAACAAATGAAGAAAACCCTGCATCATAGCTGGGAAGTTAGCAGATTATATACTCCTCTGTTAACAATCGCATGTTTTCTGGCAGAACTGTGTAATATTTTTTTTATCCTTTGTTGACATCTTTGTGCTGGAGCTACACACACAAAGCATAAGATTGTTTCACTTTCGCTGAATTTAAAAGACAGAAGAGATCAACTTAAAAGGAGCACCTTCTATGTCAATATCAAAACTCATGTCACAGGTGGTACACCTATGGCCAGGTGGTCTTCTGTTGAAAAACAAAATCGTTCATGCTTTTTGGGCGGGCATGAAACTCGAAACAGCATGAATGTTTTCTTGAAGAAATCTTGCAACCCTCCCACTAAGTATCCAAACATATACTTCAAAGAAACTAATCACATCCTTCTTCTATGGCCCCTTAAAGACATGCCTTTGCAGAGTGACAGCTTTATATGCATTTACGTGATAATCAATGGGGGGTTTGTAACAAAACATGCACATTACATTTTATGAAGCAAAAATAGTTCCACCCCATGAAAGACTGTTTATATAAAGTACAATGAATCCCAGAGGGCTTAGCTCTTTACTATGACTGAAAATCTTGACACAGTTTTTGCTATCGTAATCTGTCACACAAAAAGATGAAGCACGCAGTTTGATTCCAGCCTCCAGCAGATGGAAAACACGGACAGAATACTTGTCTTAGGTAATGTCTCTTCACTTTGGGTGGTCTTAACATTCTTCTCTTATAGGTTCACAGCCTTATGGTAAGCCACTGGTACATCAACCACTGCAGGTTTAGCCAATGATGTCATAGAGAAGAACTGCTGAAGGTGATGTCATAGTTCGGATGATGATGGTTAGAGGTATAGTTAAACTGGGAGATGCAGACGTAATTTGTTCAGGTTGGATTATTCTAGAAGGAATGAAAATAGGAACAAGTTGGTGAAAAATGAGGAAAAGAGAAGCAGAGAAGGAATTGGGAAGATTCAGATGTGATAATATTTAGTTAGCTACATTTAGAAATATCTAATCTATTGATTCCTGGGATGAATTTATGGGATCCTATCCACTCATCTAATTGAAGTGTGACTGTTGCTAAGGTTTTACACTGTCAAAAAATGCAGTGTAAGCATATTACAAAGAAGTGAAGTGCTGGGTGATAAATTTATCCTTGAATCACAACTAGTTGATATTTTGGGATACAACTAGGTCTTTAGAATGCGTATTAACAGCCAAGTGCTTCTTTTTGAAGAAAATTATGTCACAGCAGGCTTTGACAAAGGTCAGAAAGCAAGCCAGAGATCATGACGCAAGAGGCCACAGAAGACAGAGACATTTTAGTCCATCCAAATAGGAACACTTATTCAAGCCTTGGATTCTTTTAACTATAAAATGTTGGGCTCTTTTTAGTTTGTTAGAGTTCTTCAGAGATATACATTTCAAATGGATAATTATATTCTAGGATGGTTCAAAGGAAGGCAGAGTAAATGACAATTAAGATGGAGTGGCATCTGGACAAGAACTTATGATGAATGAGATGAGAGAGACAGAACGATTTTCTGAGAATACTGCAGACAGACTCAGTGCTAAGGAACTTGGGAACTCAGGTTGACAGTAAACTGAACTTTGATCACCATGTACCTATTGCAGTGAGAATATCCTTCTATGTGGCACAACTTACAAGTAAGGGCATGACATCCAGATCTAAGGAGATCATAGTCCCACTGTACTCAACCCTCATTATACCAATAATCAAGTACAATGCACCCTTCAGCATGTACCTGACCAGGGATTAGCAACAGCTGGAGAGACCACAAATGGTCCTCACTAAAAGAATACAGCTGTGAACAATATGTACTATGAGAACCACCTCAAAGTCCTGTCCCTCCACTCTCTTCTATAGGATACTGAAGGGTGATCTATGCCTAAAATACAAGGCATTCTCTGATCCAGCCCTGATGGATCTGCTACACATTCAAAAAACAAGCAGCAATAGAATTACATGATCTAAGGATCTAAACCTTGTCTTTGATGCAAATAAAACATGATGTAGGGACAGGTATGTGTCTCAGAGATGGGTCTATATCACAACACCGAAAAGAACAAATCTCGAACAGCTTAAATATCGAAATTGCTATTCATCAAAATCACTTTTGTGGGGGGCTGCAATCCCCCCCCCCACACACACACACCCCAAGCTAATTATATATATCAACTCCGAGATCCCACTACAGTGAGGAAAGGGCAAAATTCCCGATCTTCACTGTATCGAAATCTCACAAATAAATCAATGAACGGCAATTTCGATATTTCAGCCGCTTGAGATTTGTTCTTCTTGCTGTTGTGATACAGACCCCTCACAGATTACCCTTTCTCTGGAACAGACTTCTTATTCATGTGAAACAGAGCACCACTCTAAGCCGACTCAAATGAAGTTTTGATCAATGAATGGGAAATTACAAATTTCACCACGGCTTGTCTCCTGTGGCTCTTATGGGACGGGGCAGTTTGTAGATGCCTAAGGCATAAGCATACACCAAAGCCATTCTAGCCTGTGGGAACTGACAACTGGGAAAATTGGGGCATGAATGGCTACAATTAAAAAGGCTCTAGGGCTGTTAGCTGAGTAACCTCCAATGATCTTATGATCCTATGAGATATGCCAGCTTCCACCAGTGATATATCTGCATAAAGCCCTGACTACAGCCCAAGGGACATTGAGCTTGTTTGCTGTCTCATTTGCTTGACAATGCAGACAAGAAAGAAGGCCGTATAGACTGTGAGAGAAGAATGACGGATCTTCCTGTCAGAAGTCGCTGCTGTGCGAGACAAAATCTGATGGGAGCACAGACATGCATCCAGATGTGGTGAAACAGTGCAGGGAGCATGTCAGTGAGAGTTCCCATGCCAGTGACAGTTATCCTTGTCTGTACATGTGGGGGAGCATGCATGCATGGATACAAAGTCACATGTGCTCAATATGGTGATGCAAGAGCTCATGTCACTACAAGCAGAGGGGTTAGTCCATTTGATAAAAAAAAAAAAAAACCCTAAGTCGAATACTGGCTGGGATGCAAGTAAACCATGTCTGCCTTTATGACAGAATCCCCTCCACACCTGAGGGTTCTCACCACAATGCGTCTGTGAGGGCTCACCACTGGGAAGCAAACAGGTGATGAACAGTGGAAGGGTTGATCATAACAACTAAAAGGCCGGTAAGTCTGAAGACTATGAGTGACTTGCCAAAGATAAACCTCAAAATTCACTTCCTACTTCCAGAAGGGCAAAACGTATCAGACGGGAATGAACTTGCGGGAGCCCATGCAATCATCATGGTTAACCTGGAGGGAAATAAGGGCATCACTCTGTTGAACATGCTGGGGCAATTTGCTCCAGAGATGGGGCAAACTTTGGGTAATGAAGTGGGTTAACAGTTATCAGGCAGAGAGGAAACATAACACAATAAAAACACACAAACAAATAAACAAATAAATAAATCACAATATTGCAGATGTGCTGACTTAAGGACAGCCCATTTATTTGTAAGCTCCTAAATTCCAGATCATGGTGTGTCAGTCTTAAGGCAAATTCTATTTATATCACACTATGTAGAAGCATTAGTTTAACAAATTCGGGTTTTGCACCAGAGTAGCACTTAATTTGTCCTTTTCTCAAATATCAGACCACATCAGAGCATGATCATCGTGCTCTGTGCACTACATTACTTTTACGTACCTATGAAACTTCCCTGCGTTGTCCTTCCACCATACTGAAAGGTACACCTGGGAATACTGAACCTTTACGATAAACAAGGCAGCGGGTGGAAGACTTCCAATGAAGACATCCCAAACTGAGCGAGCAAATGACTAGCATAACAGAATGTAAAGAAACAATAGATAGTTATAGCAGGTGATGGGCATGCATGAACCAAACTGCGCCTGACACTGTCTACTATACACAGTATTGCAAATGACAAAAAGTACAGTTGTGTACACTTACCATAAATATAGATGTTCGAATGTATTCACTGTTGCAGTCATTACATTTGGGTAATCTGCTGGCAGGTTGCCCTCAGTCAGCCTGATTAACAAAGTCTTGGGTCCTGCGTCGATTGCTGTCCCTCCTTCCATGACGTCAGGGGTATAAAACATGCAGCCGACGCCATTACATCAGTTTTTCTTGCCCCAGATGTCAGGTGCCCCCCAAATGGGGAGCAAATAAAATTAAAAACACAAAAATATACCTCCAACCAAAAGCAAATACACCAAAAGGACTTTTAAGCATAGTAAAAGAAAGTAGAGGTATAGCCAGAGAAAAATAGGGGGCTGGAGGGAGGGTAACCAGGACTGCAACAATGAATACACTCGAACATCTACATTTATGGTAAGTGTACACAACTGTACTATGTTCTTCGTGTTTCACTGTTGCAGTCATTACATTTGGGTAGATTCCCAAACCTATGGTTGGGAGGAGGAAATTATACAGCATTAGGACCAGCTATAAGGCCCTGCAAGACAGCAGTGGCAAAGCCAGCTCTGGATTTAGAGAAAAGTGGTAAATGGTAATGTTTGGTGAAAGTATGAACTGAGCTCCAGGTATCAGCTTCTAGAATATCCCTGGTAGGAACACCTCGGAGAAAGGCTCTTGAAGTAGATGCAGCCTTGGTGGAATGGGATCTGATCCCCTGGGGGATAGTTTTTCCATGTGCTTATAGCAGAAACAAATACAATTTCTTATCCATTTGGAAATGGTTTGCTTAGAAATAGCCTTTCCCTCTGCCCCTGCAGCAAATGCTACCAGCAGTTGTTCAGATTTTCTTTGAGATGTAGTCCTGTTTAAGTAAAATCTAAGTTGTCTGTGTACATCCAATGAATGCAGAATCCGCTCCCCCTTGTTCTGTGGATTGGAAAAGAAGTTGGCAAATGAATGGTCTGATTAAGAGCCACACTGGCTACCACCTTGGGCATGAAGGATGGGTTGGTCCTGAGAGATACCCTGTCCGCATGAAAAATGATGAAAGGCTCCACTGCCATAAGAGCCTGTAATTCAGAAATCCTTCTACCCGAAGTGAGTGCAAAAAGAAAAGCTGTTTTCCAGGAAATACATTTTAAGTATGCAGTAGCAGCTGGCTCGAAAGGAGGGAGAGTGAGTTTCTCCAATACAAAATTAAGGTCCCAGGTGGGGAATGGAGCTCTCCTGGGTGGTCTTAAGTTTTTGTCCCCTCTGAGATACTGCTTTAGCAGAGGATGAGAGAAGAGGGAAGGTTCTGTGTTGTAATGAGCTGAAATGGCTGAGACATGGATTTTTATGGAAGAAAAGGACAGGCCCCTGTGAAGCATCTCAGTTAAGTATTGCAAAATCTGAGGAATGCTGGGCACTGCCATGCTTATCCCTTGAGATTGATTCCGGGCATAGAATCTTTTCCATTTGTCAGCATAAGATTTTCTAGTATTAGGTCTTCTCACCTCCAAAACGACATCCATCACAGGTTTGCTGAGGGATGCTAAGGGTAAATTTAGATGATTAGCCATGTTTCAAGATTCAAAGTTTGTAGCTGAGGGTGCAGAGTTTGGTTGTTCTGCTGAGACAATAAGGAAGGTGGTTGAGGCAGGTGCCACGGTGAAATGTGTGACAAACTACGTAGGAGTGGGTACCAGTGTTGGCGAGGCCAGTCTGGAGCAATCAAAATCATTTTTGGTTTGTCCTGTTTGACTTTTAATAGAACTTTGGGGAGCAGAGGCAGAGGGGGAAAGGCATAGACTGATAGGTTTTTCCAGCTGAAGGACTGAGCATCCACTTTCCAGGCTTTTTGTGATGAGTTCTTGCGCAAAATTTGTCCAACTGATAGTTCTGGGGTGAGGCAAAAAGATCTATGTCTGGGCTCCCCCATTTGCATGTCAACATGTTGAAAATCCATGGTTCCAGTTTCCATTCGTGTGGGTCCATGAAATTTCTGCTTAGTTCGTCTGCCAGAATATTCAGCTTTACTGGCAGGAATTGAGCATGTAGTTGTATTTGATAGGTCAAGGCCGTGTTCCACAATGCCATGGCTAGAATGCAAAGGGGGTAGGAGTGTGTACCCCCCTGCTTGTTTATGTACCACATAACCGTAGTGTTGTCTGTCTTTATCAGTAATTGTCCTGGATGCAGGTAGTCCTTGAAGGCTGTCAGTGCATTCTGTACAGCTAGTATTTCTTTTTGATTTAAATGAAGGTGGATTTGATTTGGGCTCTATTTTCCCTGAATGCACTTCCCTGCCAGAAGAGCACCCCATGCATAGTCTGATGCATTTGTAGTTACAGTTTGGGTGGCAGGGGGTGGTGTGAATGGCAGTTCCTTGTTCTGGTGGCAGGCCTCTGCCCACCATAGGAACTCTAGGCGCAGGCAAGGTATGATAGGAATCATTGTTTCCAGGCTGTGACAATGTTGAGTCCATAGACGTTTTAAAAAACACTTAAGTTTCCTCATATGCAGTCTTGCATATGGAATTAGAAGAATGCAGGTGGCCATGAACCCCAAGGCTTGCAGTATTTGCCTTGCAGAAAGCAGGGATTTTGTGGCAACCTGTTTGAAGTAAGTCACCAAATGAATTTGCTTTTCTGGCGTAAGGAAAGCCATCTGGGCAGTTGTATTCAAGCTTGCACCCAGGAATGTAATTTTCTGAGAGGGTACCAGTTGTGATTTCTTTTCGACTATAGTGTACCCTAGACAAGTTAGAGCCCTTTTTATAAATGCCAGATGTTTTAGAAGAATGTCCTTGTTTTCTGCCTGAATTAGACAATCGTCCAGGTATGGATATATTTGAATATTTCTTTGCCTGCAAAATGCAATTACTGGAGTCAGGCACTTTGTAAAGACCCTGGGTGCAGTAGATAAGCCAAAGGGCAGTGCAGAGAACTGGTAATGCAAGTAGCCTGCTTTGAAGAGGAGGTATCTTCTGCAAGATTCCCTGATTGGGATATGCAGCTAAGCCTCTTTTAAATCTAGAGTTGCCAACCAGGCATCTTTGTCTAGAATAGGAAGTAACTAGTGAAGAGTCAGCATCTTGAATTTTGGAATGTCCAGAAAGGTGTTTAGAGTAGATAAGTCCAGAATTGGACGCCATGATTTGTCTTTTTTGGGTACCAGGAAAAGTATTTAATAGAAACCTTGTTCCTTTTCCTCTTCTGGTACTAGTTGAATAGCCCCCATGCTCATGAGGGAAAGTACTTGTTTCTGGGCCTCTGCCCACTGATTTGGGGGCAGATCTGGCCATCCGTTTGGACTTGGAAATGTGTGGAAATGAAATCTGTATCCCTGGGATACTATATTTAAAACCCATTTGTCCTGGGTAATAAGTTGCCAGTTTTTTGCATGAAGAGCCAGTTTTCCCCCTAAAGGGGCGGCTAAAAGGTAAGTGCTTGGTAAGTGTAGAGGGAAGTCATTGAGACTGCTTACCATAGGGAGGTGCCTTGTTGTTTCCAGATTTGGAAGAGGAGGCACCCCATTCCTTTGTTCTGAAAGTCCCTTGGGACTGAAACCTGGTGCCTTTGGAATGTCTGGGTTTGACTTGAGTGGCTCTCGAAGGAACTGGAAAGGACCAGCTCTTAGTAGGCCAGTGCCTATTAAATCTTGGAGGTTGCACTTGTAAGAAATCTTTCACAGTTTGCATAGATTTAGCTTTATCTTCCATCTTTTTTAGAACTTCTTCAGCCTTATTACCAAAGAGACGGTCCTGTTGTATAGGAGCATCCAACAATTTTGCTTTAACATGATCAGGCAGAGATTGCTCTTTGAGCCAAGCATGCCTTCTTAGCACAGACCCAGTTACAGCAGCCCTGCAAGAGGCCTCCAAAGAATCAAAACCACATTGCAAAGTATGTTTTCCAACTTGTTCAGCTGAATGCAATAGATCTTGTAAATCTTTATTTTCCACACAGTCAGAAATCAACATAATTTTCAGTTTAAGCAGTCTCATGATATGCTGCTATTTTAGCATATGAAATTGACAGTTTAAAGCCCTGATTGCCAAGGTTGCTGAAGTGTAGACCTTCTTACCCCATCTATCCAGCGCCCTGGAATCTCTATCAGAAGGGGTAGGATTTTTAGCAGTAGAAGCCTTAATGCCTCTGGGGCCCTGAGAAGTGGTTTCAGGATCTAAAACAGGATTTTTGAAAAGGAATTTGTGGGAGTCAGGAACCCTGTAGTATCTGTCTGGCTTACAAGGAGCCGGAGGCAGAGAATCAGAAGCCATACTAGATTCTGAAAACACATAATCAACAATGTCTAGAACTGTCTAGAACAGGAGGTATAGCCAAAGGCCTATGCTGAGGAAGAAGAAGAAAATCCCTAAGCCTCTTTTTAGATTCAGAAAAATCCTGACTTTCCCAGTGGAAATGTTCCCTTAAGGTATGTAAAGTTTCCCCAAAAGAAAAATCCTCAGGGGGAGAAGCAGAAGGAATGGAATCCTCTGCATCAGAGTCCTCATAAGTAGGTATAGACAATTTCTGTTCATTAGAAGAGTCAGAAGAAATAGAATCATGTTCAGAAGATTCATAGCCAATTTCTTGCCTAGGCCTCTTAGAAGGGGGGGGGGGGAGTTGGCTACCCCTGATTAGAGTAATTAAATCTTCAGCCATTTTGATAATTTGTTTTTTTAGGCATAGGGGCCTGCACATGTGGCCTAGGCGTCAGTGTTTTAGACATAGTTTGAGACTTTGGCCTTAATATTGAATATGGCATTGGTATAATATGCAAATCTATAGGCCTGAATACACCCTCAGAAGCCAGTGCCTGCACAGTGGCTCTGGACCCATCTAGGGTAGAGACATCCATGGGTTCCATAATTGAAGCATCTCGCGGCATACCGGACTCAGAATGGGTCTCAGTAGAAGCCTGCAAATCAGAAGTAGCGGGTATCAGGGGCTGCGAAAGCACCTCACTGAGCACCGGTGAACTGGCTACTGGCTTAGGAGAAGTGCCGTCAGCAGTTTTGGACCTCAATGGCCTGTCTCTGTCTTTTTCTTTGCATTTTTTAGGTATTCCGGTAGTCAGATTGCTAACCAACGTCATTTCTGGATAATTAAAGCTTGAGCCAAAATATTTAGAAGCAAAAATGTACCGACAGATAGTGCGTTGATTAAATAAAGCACAGAACCGACAGCAAGGTACATCGTGGTCAGGGCCTAGGCAAGGAATACAGTACAAATGAAAATCCTTATGAGGTATTTGCTTCTCACAAGTAATACAATTATTAACTTTTACTAACATCGGTAAAGAACAAGAAAAAGTTTCCAAAACGGGGTACTTAGCTTTTTAGTTGAAGACTTTGGATCTGAAACTCGAAAATGAAAATTTCAGGAGTCGGCCGACCGGCACTTGCGAACTGCTTCTGCTTCGGGCACTGCGCGGCAAGAAAGACTGATGTAATGGCATCGGCTGCATGTTTTATACCCCTGACGACCTGACATCATGGAAGAAGGGACAGCAACCGACGCAGGACCAAAGACTTTGTTAATCAGATTACCCAAATGTAATGACTGCAACAGTGAAACACGAAGAACATCCATGGTTTGTCTTCTTTATTTTATTAATATTCAACTTATTCTAACTGCAAAATCATAAGTTATGTTAACCTTAACAAGAAAACAGCTTTTTAAGGCACCATATGAAATTCAGTAAAGCCAAGCCATTTCATTAGTGTAGCAAAAAAAAAAAAAAAAAAATATTATATATATATATATATATATATATATATATATATATAGATAGATATATAAATATATATAAATGTATACACACACACACACACACACACACACACACACATATATATATATATAAGTTGTTTGTGTTTTTGGCTTTTCCCGGTTAGGGGTCACTACAGCAGAACTCCGGTCCGCTAATGATTGGCAGAAGATTTTTATGGTGCCAAGTTGCCAGCCCGACACCCAACCTTCAACGATGGCACACCCATTCACACATGTCTTTCGAACACCACTCGAGCGTGGGGAGGACATGCAGACTCCACACAGAAGGCACTCCAGCTGAAAATCGAACAGAAGAACCTCTTTCTGTGAGGCAACAATGCTACCGCTGCACCACCACGGCTTCATATACATATAAGTATATATATATATATATATATATATATATATATATATAAAAACATATACATATATAATATATATATATATATATATATATATATATATATATATATATATAGCTATATATACACACACACATATATACAGTGGATATAAAAAGTGCACACACTCCTGTTAAAATACCAGGTTTTTGTGATATAAAAAATGAGACCACAACAAACCATTTCAAAACTTTTCCCACCTTAAATGTGACCTATCACTCATACAATACAATTGAAAAACAAACAAATCTGTTAGAGGAAAAAATATAAAAAATAAAAAACTTACAATAAGCTGGTTGCATAAGTGTGCATACCCTTAAACTAATACTTTGTTCATAAGTGTGTGCTAGGCTAACGGCCCTGGTGCCTATATAAGCTGTGCCCAAGAAGATTCCCTGGCATCATGCCACCCAAAGTTAGTTCCCAGTGCCCCTATCAAGCAAAGCCACTGAAGTAATCCCCGGGGTGACCTTCCTATTGCCCACCCACTCATCAAGATTTCTCTTAAAGAGGGCCAGTGAAGTGCTCTGCTTGACGTGAATGGGAAGTTTGTTTCAGAGTATAGGAAGTCTCTGGGTTAGGAACCTGTCCCTCCAGCATGTTCTGTTTATTGTGGTAATGAGGTTAAGGTTCCTGGAGCATGTGGCATAGAGGGATTGGGATTTCTTTAGGTGTAGAATATCTATCAGCTCTGGGTCAGACATGGCTTTGTAGGTCAAGCAGAGATCGCCTCTAAGTAGGTGATAAGAGACAGTGTATAGCTGGAATCTTTTGCGTCTGTCCATATAGGGCATGTGTCTAAGGCCTAAGATCCTCTTAGTGAGGTATTTTTGTGGCCTTTCCAGTTGTTGTAGGTATCTAATGAGGTACATACCAAATAGAGCATTGTATTCTATAATAGGTCTAATGAGGGATGAGTAGAGTGGGATTATGACCTCTTTCTTCCTGGATGAGAAACCTTTTGTAATGAGATGTGCCACATAGAAGGACTTTCTGACTACAGTGACAATGTGGTTATCAAAGAAGAGGTTGCTGTCAACCTGTGTCCCAGGTCTCTTATCACACCTTCGATGTTTAGTGGACTACCGCATATGTGGTAATTCATGGGCACCGAATTTTTCCCAAAGGGAATGACAATGCACTTTTTGGCATTGAGCTTAAGGCCATGGTTCTGGCACCAGTAATTGGTGTCAGTGACATCTTTTTGTAGAATGTCTACATCAGTTGGAGAATCAGTAATGGCTCCCAGTTTGCAGTCATTTGCAAACTTGGTCAGCCAGAGTTCCTTTGTGTTGGCTTGAACTTCAGAGAACTAGATGCCAAACAGGACAGGACCTAGGACCGATCTCTGTGGGACACCACTTGTTACTGGTCAGTAGTCAGATTTGGAGTCCGCTACTTTCACACTGTGGGTTCTATCAGTGAGCTAGTTGGCAACCCATCTTATTACATAGGGGTTTATGTCTAGTTTAGTGAGCCTATCTATGACTCCCGAGTGAGGGATGATGTTGAAGGCCTTGGCAAGATCTAGGTAGGCTGTGTGAACTACCTTGCCCTCATCCACAGCTCTGGTGACAGACTCAAAGAAGTCTATCAAGTTGAGCAGGCATGATCTACCTTTCACAAACCCATACTGCTTGGGGTCCCAGAGATTGGAGATCCCTATGTCCTTATTTATAAGGTCCATGATGATGTGCTCCAAAGCCTTATATTATCAGACTTGTCAGGCTAATGGGGCGGTAGTTCCCAGGGTCTGTAGTCACTCCACCTTTGTGGAGTGGGATGACCACAGCAGTGTGCCACTCGGTAGGAACAAAGCCTGAAATGAGGCTGTGATTGAACAGGTTACTCAGGTGTGGCACCAGTTCACTTTGTAATTCATGTAGAACACAGCCGGGGATATTATCAGGTCCAATGGAAGCTGTATTCTTGGCTTTGGACAGTGCGGTTTTTACCTGTGTAGCCGTGATAACAGGGACTTGGCATTCCTCAGGTACTGTGATAGGCCCTTTAGGGGTGAAAAGGGGGTAAAGTTCGCACTGAACCTGTCGGCCAGTATGTTGGCAATATCAGTTAGTTCTGTATATGTATTGCCATTGTGCTGTAAATCAGAGCAGATCTGAATATTGCCATGTAGATTCTTGACATAACTATAGAATGCCTTGTGGTTGTCCTTAGAATCTGCAGCAATTTTGTTTTCATAGCTAGCTTTAGAGGATTTGATGATGGATATCAGTTTTTTGCTGATGCTAACAAAGGAGTTTTTCCAGTCTTGGGACTTCACAGTTTTCTGCAACAGTTTTTTCCTTCTGTTGTAGAGTTTGTTTATGGTGGGGGACCACCAAATTGGCTTCCTTTTTTTTTGGAGGAGAGCGTCTTGGTTCTGTTTGGTACAGCCCATTCCATGCACTAGTGTATGTGCTCATACAGTACATTGGTGTATGCTTCAGCAGTCATGCACATATTTTCCATTTGCATGGGTGTCGTGAAGTTAGCCACCTCTGTTTTTAGAAGTCCAAAACTGGCTTTGGAGAAGTTTTTTACTGTGGTTTCCTTTAGGGTGGGGTGAGGGTGGGATGTGATATACATGGAGATTAGCTTGTGGTCAGACCTGACCTGGGAGGAGTTGATTACTGGTGTAGAGCAACAGTCACGCATGTTAGTAATGACCAGGTAAATGATGTTTCTACCCCTGGTGGGGGTAAGAATGAGTTGGTCCAGGGCAATGGAATTATTGAATTCTAGAAAACATTGAGCAAGTGTGTTGGTACATGAGTAATTTTCCCAGTTAATGAAGGGTTAGTTAAAGTCTCCCAGTGTAAGGGTATTGGGTTGTAACCTAATATTTTCCAGTGTTTTTAGGAATGTGGAGTGGGAGTCTTGTGACATGATGGGGGATCTATAGCAGTCTACAACCTGGATTGCAGTTTGTTGAAGCATCTCTTGATTTAATTACAGCATTAAGTTTTCTTGGATAGGAGTCTATCAGCATGGTAAATCTTTGACTTGGCAATATTTTCCCACTCTTCCTTGCAAAAGCTCTCCAAATCTGTCAGATTGCGAGGGCATCTCTTGTGCACAGCCCTCTTTAGGTCACCCCACAGAATTTCTATTGAATTTAGATCTGGGATCTGGCTGGGCCATTCCAAAACTTTAATTTTCTTCTGGAGAAGCTATTCTTTTTTTGATTTGTATGTATGCTTGTGGTCATTGTCGTGTTGAAATGTGAAATTCCTCTTCATCTTCATCTTTCTAAAACACACCGCAAGGTTTTGGGCCAAAAATGACTGGTATTTGGAAAACTTCATAATTCCCTCCACCTTGACTAAAGCCCCAGTTCCAGCTGCAGAAAAGCAACCCCAAAGCCTGATACTGCCACCACCATGCTTCACCATAGGGATGGTGTTCTTTTGGTGATGCAAAGTGCTGTTTTTGCGGAAAAATGAACTTTTGGCATTGCGGCCAAAACGTTCAACCTTGGGTCTCATCAGACCATAACACATTTCCTCACATGCTTTTGGGAGGCGTGATGTGTTGTTTTGCAAATTTTAGCTAGGCCTGGATGTTTTTCTGTGTAAGAAAAGGCTTCCATCTTGCAACCCTACCCCATAGTCCAGACATATGGAGAATACAGGAGATTGTTGCCACATGTAGTACACAACCAGTACTTGCCAGAAATCCCTGCAGCTCTTTCAGTGTTGCTGTAGGTCTCTTGGCAGCCTCCCTGACCAGTTTTCATCTCATCTTTTCATCAATTTTGGAGGGATGTCCAGTTCTTTGCAACATCACTGTTGCCCCATATTTTATCCACTTTTTGATGACTGTCTTCACTGTGTTCCATGGTATATCCAATGCTGTGGAAAAATTTTTGTACCCTTCTCCTGACTGATACCTTTCTACAATGAGATCCTTTTGATGCTTTGTAAGCTCTCTGTGAACCATGGCTTTTGCTGTAGCAGACAACTGAGTAAATGTCAGGAAAATCCTACTAGGACAGCTGAGCCTTATTTGGGGTTAATCAGAGACTCTTTAGTGGATGGCAGGTGTGTACCCAAGAAGACTGAATGCTGTAATTAAATCAAAAGGTGCTTCAACAAAGTATTAGTTTAAGGGTGTGCACATACAAAAAAGTATTAGTTTAAGGGTGTGTACACTTATGCAACCAGCTTAACCAACTTATTGTACTTTTGTTATTTTTTATATTTTTCCCCTAACAGATTTGAATTGTACAGGTTATAGGTCACATTAAAGTGGGAAAAGTTTTGAAATTATTTATTGTGGTCTCGTTTTTTATATCACAAAAACTTGGTATTTTAACAGGGGTGTGTACACTTTTTATATCCACTGTATATATACATATATTACACACACACACACACAAACTCACACATACATACACATATTCATTTATATGTACTTATAAAGGCAAACTGAACTACTACTATTCCAATACCATACTCACGGTTGATTTTAACTACCTCTCTATTAATTGGAGGCATATATGACCACTGACATGCAGGTCCAAAGATTTCTTTACTTTGTAAATTCAAATGCCCAGGGGCAGCTAGTCTGCACTCCCACTGGGGATATAAATATCCTAGATCTGGTACTTATAAGTATGGGAGCATGCTGCCCTCCCCCCACCCAATATGGTGTCCTCACTGGTAAGATCAGATCACAAAATGGTCTCCCTTGAACTAAAGGTAAAACTAGCCCCCCCACACACCTAAGCCCAAAAACTTTTTTAAGGTAAATTAACCCCTATTAAGGGATGGCATAGTAGTTTCCAAGCTCCCACAAAACCAGATAACATAGAAACCTATGCAGAGCCATACACAAAAGCCCTGTATGACCATATAAACAACTGCACAGAAATGGCAGTACCAGACCGAAATAAACCCAGGTCAAACCACAAAAACAAGCCGCCCTGGTGGACCCCTGGTATTAATAGGTTGTACAACAAAAGAAAGAAGATCCTGTCAAAACGTTAGACGGCATGTGCACAACCGAGCAATAAGTACCTCATTAGTCTAATCAGGGAAGTAGTCAAGTATCTGAAAGCAGTATTTGAAGTAAAAATAGCCTCCAAAGCCAAGGATAACCATAAGGCACTTTTCAGTTGTGTCCGCAATCTTAAGGGGAACAGAATTAGTTGTAGATGGCATCACTTACACTCAGCTTCAAGATATAGCAAATCTGCTCCGCTGAAAACTGACCTGTGTCCAGTCGGACTCTCCCAGTCAACAAATGTAAATAAATAATAAATAAAAATTTCACACCCCCATTATCCCCATTTTATCCCTATTTCTCCCCCAAGAAATACTCTTCAGCACTCCTCTGCCAATTATCACACAAAAACATGTTGCCACTGGGCTTTCTAAAACTAAAAACACGGCTTCACTGGGGCCATACAATATATACCAGGTTTCCTCTTAAACAGCTTAAATCAGGACTTTTCAGGCCCGTTAGGATCTTTACAGCCTCCAGAATGGCTCTGTCCTGATAGAGTGGAGGACAGCAACAGTCATCTCTCTGCATAAAGGGGGACCATCTACTGACCCAGGAAATTACAGACCCATAAGTCTGACAAGTCTTACATGTGAGGCCATGGAAAGAATAATCATGGCCTTGATAAATAATGACATAAGAGACCTCCAAACCCTGGAACAGACCAAGTTCAGCTTTGTCAAGGTAATGTCATGCATACTGAAACTGATGGAGTTCTTCGAGAAAGTCACTAAGGCCATGGATGAGGGTAAAACAGCACATACTGCCTAACTTGACCTGGCCAAGGCATTTGGCACAGTTCCCAACTCAAGATATTATAAATAAACTCAAAACCTGGGCATAAATCCCTATGTCACCAGATGGATATCCAGTTGGCTCATGGGCAGGACACGTGGTTAAAGTGGGTGAATCTTGATCCAGCAAGAGGCCAGTTACTAGTGATGTGCCACAGGGCTTAGTGCTGGGACCACTCCTGTTTGAAATATACTTCTCTGAAGTCAAGGCTAATGTGGAAAGCCTCTGGATGACTAAAAGTTTGCCGATGACTTCAAGCTGGAGGCAATCACAGAATCTCCCAGTGATGTAAATATCAGACAAATGATTGGTGCCAGAACCACTGCCTAAAACTAAATGCAAAAAATGCATTATAGTGGGGGTGGGAGGCTGACATAATGATTAAGGTGTTTACCTTACAGACACAAGGTGCAGGGTTTGATTCCCACATGGGGTAATTGGCTAGGCTTAAAATGGCCCACAAGGGCACTTAGCCTAGTACTAATCTATGAATCTATGAATCGTTCCTTTTGGGAAGTAAAATACCTCTGCAAATTACATTAATAGCACACCATTTAGAGTAGACTTAGAGGTAATAATTCTAGGTACACAGATAGACAGAAACCTGAACTCTGACTGCCATGTGTCCACAGTGGTGAGGAAATCCTTTTATGTGGCACAGATTACAAGCAAAGGTTTGGAATCCAGATCCAAGGAAATTACAGTCCCACTGTACTCAGCTCTCATTAGACCAATAATCGAATACAATGCACCATTTGGCATGTTCTTGACTAGGCACTTACAGCAGCTGGAGCGACCTCAGGAGTTCCTCACAAATTAAATACAGGGTATAAACAATATGAACTATGTGGATAGACTGAAAGCCCTATCCCTTTACTCTGTCTCCTACCGACTGTTAATAGGTGACCTATGTCTGACCTACAAAGCACAAATCCAGCCCTGACGGTGCTGCTACACGTCCACAAGTCAAAGAGCACAAGGGTCACACAATCTAGGGATCTAGCCCTAGACAGTAACTCAAACAAAACATTCTGGAGAGACAAATGCATGTCTCAGAGATTGCCCCTTCTTTGGAATAGGCTTCCCATTCACATTATGTAGAGACCTTCCCTGGCCCTCTTCAAACACAGTTTGGATCAATGGATGGGGAATAGCAAAGTCACACCTGGGGTAGTGCCTTTGTCACTTATGGACAGGGGGAATATGTACAGGCACAAATCCATGCCATACTCTTGCCCCTAGGGTCCATACATTGGGTAAAATTGGGTTACATTGGCTAGGCTTGTAAGGGCCCTTAAGCCGTTAGTGGATTTACCTAATAGTTGACTGTGGGCTATTTCACATAGGAGTTATAAATTATATTAAAACACATTTAAGCAGCTAGAAAGTAGCCTTTCTCCACTCTGAACAAATAAAATGGTCCATAACATTCTGCAGGATTATCAGTCCCTCTTCATTCCCCCTTCCATGGGCATCCAATAAAATAAATCATATGGTCTCTGAGTAATGTGATTTTTCAAGCTTGCCTTGCATTTCCAGGGTTTGTAGGACAACAAGTACAACATATGTTTCAAAGGCCCAATTATAAATCTCCCAGAGGGCCAAAGGACAAACAAAAAAAGTCCTGTGACTAGCTGTCAAGTAGCCTTGATCCTGGAGAAAAGTCTCTCTGCAAACACAGCATGTGTGTGCTTTTTTGTGATTCAGTTTAATTGAGTTTAAAGACATGTTCTACCCTTTTAATTAAAAAAACAGAGGGCACTTAATAATGGCTGAGTGCACTTAGTCAAGCCATTTATTCTGGCCAGTAGTCTTCTTCCAGTAATCTCACCCTACAGATCAACTGTTTATTCATCAAGAAGAGGTTACATCATCTTCAGCCTTTACTAATATGGTGCAACAAAATTAAATGAATACAAGATAGTTCCTTGAAAAACTGCAAAATACAGAATATTTAAACTAAGGTCCGGCTAGTGCATTCTGTATAATTTGTGCTGAAGTATTTGCTCCAGTGCTTTGATCTTTTTCTAAGTCAGAATTGTCAGGAGTTCCTTATTTTCAACTGTGTCCCAGCTTTTATCTCAAAACTTTGTTGTTTCTCTTACAACTTTTATGATTTTGTGGCAATTCAAATTAAATTAAAAGTGAATAAATAAATGACATTTATTGCAGTTAGAGAGTTGTTATTATTATACAGAAAATATATACAGATGCACATTCTCCATCATTTTCCAAACAGTGTCGATATTTAAAATACGTTTTCATGGGGGCCTTTACTCTGTTTAGCTTTGGCTCTATTTCTGTATCTTGAAGTAAGAGTTTGACAGTTATGCTTTGCTTTTTACTGATTGTTCTGTGCTCAGTGCTACTACAGAAACATTGTAATATGGGTATAATGCTGAACATGTCTAGCTGGCTGATGTTCTTGGTCAGGCATGCATGTGTGCATGCTAAAAGAGTTGCTACCTGTCTGGAAGATCTCTGAGATTCACTGCTTATTCCGCTGGTGCCCTCAGTTTAATACTTGAACTTTGTTCTTCTACTGAGACTGTCACAATAAAATTTTTGGCTGCACAACTTTTGTGTCTAGTGCTCTTGAAGCATGAAAAACAACAAATTAACCAATTACATAAAACCACAGTCTCAATGCCTGTACAAAAGCGTCACTTCACTGCCGCCGCATAAACCTAGCCAGCGTACTGAGCACTAACTTCTGCACTGTATCAGAACTGCAGCTGCATAAACCTAGCCAGCGTACTGAGCACTAACTTCTGCACTGTATCAGAACTGCAGCTGCATAAACCTAGCCAGCATACTGAGCACTAACTTCTGCACTGTATCAGAACTGCAGCTGCATAAACCGAGCCAGTGTACTGAGCACTAACTTCTGCACTGTATCAGAACTGCAGCTGCATAAACCTAGCCAGTGTACTGAGCACTAACTTCTGCACTGTATCAGAACTGCAGCTGCATAAACCTAGCCAGCGTACTGAGCACTAACTTCTGCACTGTATCAGAACTGCAGCTACATAAACCTAGCCAGCATACTGAGCACTAACTTCTGCACTGTATCAGAACTGCAGCTGCATAAACCTAGCCAGCGTACTGAGCACTAACTTCTGCACTGTATCAAAACTGCAGCTGCATAAACCTAGCCAGTGTACTGAGCACTAACTTCTGCAATGTATCAGAACTGCAGCTGCATAAACCTAGCCAGCGTACTGAGCACTAACTTCTGCACTGTATCAAAACTGCAGCTGCATAAACCTAGCCAGTGTACTGAGCACTAACTTCTGCACTGTATCAGAACTGCAGCTGCATAAACCTAGCCAGTGTACTGAGCACTAACTTCTGCACTGTATCAAAACTGCAGCTGCATAAACCTAGCCAGTGTACTGAGCACCAACTTCTGCACTGTATCAGAACTGCAGCTGCATAAACCTAGCCAGTGTACTGAGCACTAACTTCTGCACTGTATCAGAACTGCAGCTGCATAAACCTAGCCAGCGTACTGAGCACCAACTTCTGCACTGTATCAGAACTGCAGCTGCATAAACCTAGCCAGTGTACTGAGCACTAACTTCTGCACTGTATCAGAACTGCAGCTGCATAAACCTAGCCAGTGTACTGAGCACTAACTTCGGCACTGTATCAGAACTGCAGCTGCATAAACCTAGCCAGCGTACTGAGCACTAACTTCGGCACTGTATTAGAACTGCAGCTGCATAAACCTAGCCAGTGTACTGAGCACTAACTTCGGCACTGTATCAGAACTCAGCTGCATAAACCTAGCCAGCGTACTGAGCACTAACTTCAGCACTGTATCAGAACTGCAGCTGCATAAACCTAGCCAGCGTACTGAGCACTAACTTCTGCACTGTATCAAAACTGCAGCTGCATAAACCTAGTCAGTGTACTGAGCACTAACATCTGCACTGTATCAGAACCTGGTATTTGCATTCAGCATTTGAAACAAAAGAAAATAAAATAAAAGCATGGTGCTTTGTGTGTGTGTGTGTGTGTGTGTGTGTGTGTGTGTGTGTGTGTGTGTGTGTGTGTGTGTGTCAGTGCGTGTGTGTGTGTGTGTGTGTGTGTGTGTGTGTGTGTGTGTGTGTGTGTGTGTGTGTATGCATGTGAGTGTGTGTGTCTGTGTATGTGTGTTCCCAATAGTTTGAAGTCAGTGGCAGAAATGAAGTTACAGGGCCAAGATCTAAAACAGCTGTAGTATAACGTAACCTTAACCTCCAGAGGTTTTGTTTGCATAATTAACTTCCCCTCTGCTCCCTGGTTGCCCAAAAGGTGACCTTATCCAGTTATAAAATAATAAAAAATAGAAATCATTTGTCAGTGCAATTAAGGTAACTATCAGAGTAAAGAACAACATTTTCAGCTGGCACTGAGAAATGACAGCTGTATTAATGAGATAGTCCTTGTTCATTATCATCTTATTAATAAGATAATTAGTAGACACCTGGGAAAAGCTGCTACTGTCTTTCTCTTCCTCAGAAGCCTGTGTAGCAGTTAAAAAGACTGTTATTTTCCTGCTGTATTCGCTTTAGTGGGGCGCACTCCTAGTGATTGTAACAGCATGTCACAC
>NC_056729.1:1656323668-1656448668 GCF_019279795.1 Protopterus annectens
ACGAGTAGCAGTTAGTTTCCTGTTATAGTCTTTTGACAGTATAATTACAAGTAACATAGCAAAGACATGGAAAGGAGTGGTAACATCATTTTGGTAAAGATAACAAATACGGTGTTTCACCTTGTATAAACACAGTAAAACTTGTACTTAAAACTACAGACACAGCTTCAACCCCTTGACACCTAATATACATTAGGTAAAGTGATATCACTTCCACCTCAGTGAACGTTTGATGTGCACCAAAAATATGTATCCATTCTGGAAATGTACCAGATTTATGCAGCTGCAAATCAAAAGTCTGTTATATCAGCAAATGTACAACTAGAAAGGTTTTGTACTGGGGAGTAGAGGGTGGGAGGCAAAGCAGCTCAAAGTGAGCAGCCGGCAAATTTCATATTACACCCTCCTCTGCTGCAAACACCCTTAGAATCATCAAAAAATAAAAACAGATCACCTACACCTACCTGAGAATTCCAGACAATGTACTCGAACTACGATCTACTACTGTTAACGCATATAAAAAAAAAAAAAAGAATTACAAAATACCTATAGTCCAAAATTACTCACCCTGTCATTTTTTGTCTATTTTCTTTTTGTCCCCATCCCTGCCAAAAAAACAAGCCTTCTCCCAACTGGACTTGAGCCCTCCCTCACAAATGGCTGATGTAAAACTCAAGAGATGCAGCAAAATTCGGGTCCTTTTTTCCAAGTCTGTGCTGTATTCACATGGTCATTACTATAGTAGTAGGTATAAATTTCTTTGGAAAACAGTGCACACCACCTACCTTGACCTGGCCAAGACATTCAATACAATACCCCACTCACGTATTGTTGACAAGACTCTCACAACTAAGCATAAATTCCTACATAATTCATTGGATTGCCAGCAGGCTCACAGTTAGGACCAGGGTTGACAGATGTCCCTATTAGAGTAGGACTGTCCCGAGTTCAGCAGCCCAATCCCGGGTCCTGCACTGCCTCTTAAAACCCCAGTTGAAGTTAGCGAATCTGCTGTTGCGCATTGAACAGAAGAGGCTCTGCTTTGCAATTTTTGATTGGCTCATATGCTGGTAAACAAGACCTGTTTTTTTGGTCTTCACTTTTTTTGGGCCCACCTGTCCTTTCAGAAATCTGGCAACCCTGGTTAGGACCCAGGAAGTAAGGATCAGTGAGACCACCTCCACCAAGAGGCAGGTCACCAGTGGAGTACTCCAAGGCTCCATATTGGGCCTGCTCCTGTTTGACATCTACTTCTTGGAAGCCAAGGTTAATGTCAAAGGCCCCTGGCTCACTAAGTACACACGACTGCCAACTGGGAGCCATCATAAATTACCCCCATGACACCAACATCCTACAAGAGGGTCTAACACTAACAAATGACTGGTGCAAAAGCCACAGACTAAAACTCAATGAAAAGAAATACATTATAATGCCCTTTGGAAAACAGTCCACCCAAGCTAATTGCTTCATTGATAAAACACTTCTCAGAGTTCACCAGATAGTTAAGGATCTGGGAACATATGTAGACAGTAATCTAGCATTTGACCAACCCATAGCTAAGATAGGAAGAAAATCATTCTATGTCACTCAACTCATAAGCAAGGGTATGGCATCCATGCCAGAGAAGTCATAGCATCACTCTCATCATCTTCATTCGGCTGTTCCCGTTAGGGGTCGCCACAGCGGATCATCTGTTTCCATTTCTTCCTGTCCTCTGCATCTTGCTCTTTCACACCAACCACCTGCATGTCCTCTCTCTCACCACATCCATAAACCTTATCTTAGGCCTTCCTCTTTTCCTGTTACCTGGTAGCTTCATCCTTAGCATCTTTTTTCCCAATATACTCAGCATCCCTCCTCAGCACATGTCCAAACCAATGTAACCTTGCCTCTCTGGCTTTGTCTCCAAAGCTTCCAACCTGGGATGACCCTAACCCTGTCCACCCTCGTCACACCCAGTGTAAATCTTAACATCTTTAACTCTGCCAAATTCAGCTCTAACGCCTGCCTTTTTGTCAATGCCACTGTCTCCAACCCATCATAGTACCACTCTACTCCACCCTTACTTGACCCATAATTGAGTACTATGCCCACTTTGGTGTTTACCTAGCCAAGCACATGCAACAGTTGGAATGCCCTCAAAAGTTCCTGACCAGGAGAATCCAGGGTATAAAT
This sequence comes from Protopterus annectens, assembly GCF_019279795.1. Taxonomy (NCBI): domain Eukaryota; kingdom Metazoa; phylum Chordata; order Ceratodontiformes; family Protopteridae; genus Protopterus; species Protopterus annectens. Next base: position 1,656,325,844 of record NC_056729.1, read on the forward strand.
ACCCTGTCCTACACAAATAGCATTAAGGTTCTATCTCTGTACTCAGTCTCCTACAGCCTACTGATAGGTGATCTATGCCTAGCATAAAAGGCTTCCTCATATCCAGCTCTAATTGATCTCTTGCACGTTCACAAGACAAGCAGCACCAGAAAAGAGTGCAGTCATAACTTAGCTGGATGGGTCCTTAATGCGCTGATAAGCTCTTCAGTCGGCGGTTAGAAGGTTGGGTCGGCCGCTTTGATCGCGCTCTTCATCCGGCGCCTCCTCAGTGTTGGGACTCCAGGGATATGCAGCCTCAGCAGCCATCCTCCCTAATTTTGTTTGCCCCCAGACAGAAGCCCTCCTGAAGGCTAAAAATTTGGTCACCCAATGTTTCCAAAAGGATAGAGCTAATACAAAAAAAAGCATGCCCCATCATATATACATTAGGATACACACAAAAATAGGAGTACCTCAGCTAGCTATTAGGAGGTCCACACCCTACCTACCTGGAGGAGGAGGGAGGGGAATCCTGACTGCAGATGTAGGTCAGTTAGGGTCAGGACGGACATGGTAGGTACAAAGCTGTACTATGTCCTTCATGGATTCATCTGCAGTCATTCTAGGGCAAGGGTAGGAATACCATAGCCAACTATAGGAGGAGGATAATAACTAGAGTGTAAACCCTTGCGGGATAGGGGTACATAAAGACAAATTGTAATGCTTGGGATCGGAATAGCAGAGCAGTCATGTAAAATGCTTGGCAAGTAGCCACAATGAGGAGGTCCCAGTAGCCATTAAGAATGCTGTGAGGGTAGCCCTCGGGCATGGCTAAGAGGCTGGTAGTGTTTTTGCCTGGAGGGAGATTCAGAACTATTTCCTGGGTGGTTTCCATGGAGGATTAGCAAAGAATGGTATGCAATTTCCTATCCATTTGGGAACAGCTCTGTTTGGGAAATAGCTTTCTTTCTGCTGTTGGTTGCATAAGGGCTACCTCTGGTTGCTGCAGTCTTTTAAGTTTAGTTTCTCATGTACATCCAGCGTTTGGTTCTGTGTACATAGTGGTGAAGGGTATTCTTTGTGGGTTGTTTTGGTGGATTTTGAGGTTTAAGGTCTGTAGATGATTGCCTTTTTTAAAGACCCTTAGATACCACCTTAGGCATAATGGTTGGGACCTTCCTCATGGGATTTGGAATATTGGTGGAAGTGGTTCTTCATGCCTGGAGATTAGGAGGTAATTCCCAGGAAACTGGAGATTTTGAGGTACAGGCCAGTTTTCCAAGGGTTTTCCATGACGAAAGGTGTAAGTCTGCTGTTGCTGCTGGCTGCTTGGGTGGCTGTTAGCGTAGTTCTAGATGCTTGGTAAGTATGGGGCAGGTAATGGTGATTCTTTCTTGGGGTTTTGCGTTTCTTGATTTAGGTCGAGAAAAAATCTGAGAAGAGGTCTTGAAAAACAGGTGGAAAAAAGCTGTATGTTGCTGGGAAATAAGCTGATGCATGTATCTTGATGGAGAGTAGGAGGGAGTAATAGAAGTTCCACATGATATACTCCAGGATGTTGGACATCTTTTATGTTTTCAGAATCTTTCTGTTCAAACCTTTTCCAACTGGCAAACCTTACTGTTTTTCTTAGTTTCTTCACATTTTTCAAGATAAGTGCTTTTGAAATGGGTTCAAAGCTCTTTGGGAAAGTTCTCTTTGGCTGCTGCTATGTGATGCTCCATGTGAGAGTTTGTCTCCATTCAGGTTTGGATGTATATGGTGTACGTTTGTATGTAGGTTAACATCAAGGGCATCAGGGGTGTGTACATATCAAGCCGAGGCAAGTGTGGAAGTAGTGGATGTCTTCTTTGTAGTGGCCGGTTGGTTTTATTTGTCTTGGTTCTTCTGTTCTTTTTTTGATTTACTTTGTGTATTTCCCTGAGGTGAGGGAGACTAAACTGAGTGCAGGCGGGTTAGGCCCTTCCAGTGAAAACTTTCCAGAATCCACTTTCCATGGAACTGGGTTGGATATTTGCAGAAATTGTGTGAGTTGGTGATTGTGAAAGAGAGTGCTGATAGATCTATCTGATCTTTTCCCCACTTCTTTGTAATGGTCGGTCAGATGTCCGGGTGCAGGTGCCATGTGTGGCATCTACCAGTGTTGCTTAAAATGTTTTCTAGAGTATTTTCTTATCCTGCTTGCAGCTGGATTGAAAAGCTGAGATGTTGTAGCTGTCAACCAGGAGTGTGAGTTAGTTCTAAAGGGGTATGAGGGGGTATGAATGAGGTGCCTCCCTGTTTGTTGATGATGTGGTGTGACTGTCCCTTATGTTGTGCTTATTTTCAGCTGGCCCTCTTCTTTGAAAATGGAACTTTTTTTTAGTATCAGCTTTTCTTTAAATGGTTGTGAAGTTTGGAGTGCAAGTTGAGTTGACAATCAGTTCGGTTTTTGTTTGCATGTGGGCCCCGTTCCCTCCCTAGGTCACAGTATTGCATTTGTAATGCTCTGTTGACATTGGTGAAAGTGAAAGGGGAAGTTGGATCGGCATGCCTGGGCATGCCTGGAATTTTCCATTCTGTAGTGAAGGCCCACAGTTCTGTTTTGGTGGCTGTGTCTGTTGGGGCTGTATTTGGACATAAAAATTCACTGTACCACCTATGTATTTTCTGTTATGTAGCCTAGCAAATGGAGACCAAAATATGCCATGAAGCCCAAATTACTTTTCTTGCTGTTAATTTGTTCAGCTTTTTGTTTCAGCTATTAGAGACAAAAGAGTAAAAGGGTTTTCTTTTTCTAGTCTTAGTTGAGATCTCATCTGTCTGTGTGTCGCCTTCGCTCAAGTCCTCCCTCCTTGTTTGGGATGACAGGTTTGACTTTGTAGATTGACTGTGTATCCCAATGCAATCTGCCTTAATGGACATGGCAGCTGACATCAGGCCATGGTGTTCAGCAAGTCCCATGGTAGAATTTGTAGCAGGGGCCTCAAGGGTGTGGAGCAGGGGCCTCAAGTGTATATCCAGTTTTTCTACCGTAATGGCCGAAACCAGGTTTCCTTTTGATTTTTCAACGCGTGGTTCCAGCGGAAACCACGGACCCATGAAGTCTTCGCCTTAACCACGGACCGGGCAGAAAGTGCTTTTTGGAGCCTTTTTTTTTACGTGTAAGCAGAGTCAGAGCCGATTCCGGAGTCTACCAAAGAAAAACCCAAGTTAAGCGAAAACCGGGACCGCAAAACACCCGCCCCCCGGTTGAAGAAGCACAGGGGAACAGGCCTAAACAAGGCAGGCTGGTAAGTCGCAAAATCAACATGAGGAATTTGTTTCCCACAGGTTAAGCAATTATTAGCAACTATTAACAATTGTGAGGCAAGACTGTGTCCCAAGAGAGAAGACTTAACTTTAGAAGTCTTCAGTAGTGTAGGTGAAGTAGTCTTGGGATAAACCGTCCGAAAATTGCGGAGCAGCTTCTGAACAGCTTCTGCGCGACCCAACTGCAAGGGCAAGAAGAAAGAGGAAGATGCGAGGGCTAGAGGGCTTACGAAGTCCAGCGGAGGAGATGTCGGCCGCCGGGCGACATCTTACATCAGCCGGCCGGACCGGACTTTGAACTGCCGACTGACGGGGGCTGCCGGCGCATAGACAACCCAGCTGTTATGACTGCAGATGCATCCATGAAGGACATCACTAGATCCAAAGCCCTGAACTTTGCCTGCAGCATAAATGGAACATGCTGGATGTACTGATATGTGTCTCAAAGGATCCCTGCACTATTGAATAAGCTCTCCATATAAATGTAGCATAGTTCATACCTGACCCTATTCAAAGCAAACCTTGATGATTGGATAGGAAATTGCAAGTTCACCCCTGGTCTGGCCCTCATGTCTCTGATGGACATTGTAAATTAATCCCCACCTAACAAACTCCCCACATAACACTTAGCTACCTCTTTAGTAACATATCCCACCATACAGGTCTCCAAAGAACTCTGGGACAAAACTAGGTCTGGTTGCACAGCTAGTTGTAAAGTTCCTGGTGGTCGTTACCCTAATATAAACCTATGAAACTAGGAATATATGGAATGACCACAAAGCTTTCTCACTAAAACAGTCACGACCTAACTCAGAAAAACTATGCAAACTGTCTCAAAGCTTTGTCCCTCTTGTGGGTCTCATACAGGCTACTAGGAAGTGACCATGGTTCACACATAGAGACTCAATACAATCTGCCCTGTCAGACCTATAATACATCTGCATGTTCAATGGTAGCTTTAATACCCAATCAAGGGATCACTGTCTCTTCTGTAACATAAGCAAGACATACTAGAGCAACAGATATGTAGCACAGAGAATACTGCAACTATGGAATGATTTTCTACTCCTCATAAAGCAAAGTATGTCTCTTACTCTAGGCAAATGAAATCTCGATGCCTGGATAGGAAACCATAAATTCATCCGAGCTTAGCACCTATGTTCCTAATGGAAAAGGGCAATAAGTCTTCTTCTTCTTCTTTCAGCTGCTCCCGTTAGGGGTCGCCACAGCAGATCAACTGTTTCCATTTCTTCCTGTCCTCTGCATCTTGCTCTGTCACACCAACCACCTGCATGTCCTCTCTCACCACATCCATAAACCTTATCTTAGGCCTTCCTCTTTTCCTGTTACTTGGCAGCTTCATCCTTAGCATCCTTTTCCCAATATACTCTGCATCCCTCCTCAGCACATGTCCAAACCAACGTAATCATGCCTCTCTGGCTTTGTCTACAAACCTTCCAACCTGGGCTGAGCCTCTAATATACTTATTCCTAATCCTGCCCATCCTCATCACACCCAGTGCAAATCTTAACATCTTCAGCTCTGCCAAGTCAAGCTCTGACTCCTGCCTTTTTGTCAATGCCACAGTCTCCAACCCATATAACATAGCTGGTCTCACTACCCTCTTGTAGACCTTCCCTTTCACTCTTACTGGTACTCGTCTGTCACAAATCACTCCTGACACTCTTCTCCACCCACTCCATCCTGCCTGTACTCTCTTCTTCACCTCTCTTCCACACTCACCATTACTCTGAACTGTTGATCCCAAGTACTTAAAACTCATCCACCTTATACATCTATACTCCCTGCATCCTCACCATTCCTCTATCCTCCCTCTCATTCACACACATACATTCTGTCTTAGTTCTGCTGACCTTCATTCCTCTTCTCTCTAGAGCATATCTCCACCTCTCCAGGGTCTCCTCTACCTGTTCCCTACTCTCACAACAGATCACAATGTCATCTGCAAACAGGAAAAGGGAAATAAGTAATATCCCAAAATATCCTTGTTCTACCCACTGTGGATTATTCACACATACAATATAAAAGCTGAAAATGTATTATGAGAATGTAAGCCTATGCTTCAAATGATCCTCACAAATTAATAGCCTAATAAATATCTAAGAACCTACGAACCTACATGATTTCTGTAAAAGCTGTAAGTTCAGAAATTTAGAGAACAAGTTCCTTTTTTTGGAGGGGGGGGGCACTGTGGCTCAGTGGTAAGGTTCTGCCTCACAGCTGCAGTTCAACATCCATTGGTCTGTAATTTGATTCTGACTTGTGGTCACTGTGCATGAACTTTATACCTTCTTCTTGTACCTGCACAGATTCTTTTAAGCACTCCAGGTTCTTCTCACATTGAGAAAACAACAAGTCCTTATATATATAGTACTGTCCAGTTTGTAAACTTAATCCATTAACTTTTCCATGGTTCTCTTGTTGTTCTCGATAAACAGTCACATCAGTTCAAAGCCGTGGAGATTAAACATGGAATAAATTGGAGTCTGCTTCAATTCCTTGGAGAAACTTCCATAACCATAATCCCCTATGAACTCTTTTAACTTTTTAACTTTCAAACATTCCTGATATCGAAAGGAAGCCCTAATGATGCACTAGCAGATTAGATTCCAGATAGTGCAAAACCATTATCAGACAATAATGACAACAGGCTGCTATATTACAGGCTGTCAAGCATCCATTTACGCAGCTGGACACTACAGTTATGCTGCACCTATTTTGTACTTATGAGGGCCACCTCTTTAGAAGATGGTGTGGCACCTTCCACCTAACAGATGCAAGAGAGAACTTGGCTGTCACTAACCAGAAATTGACATGAATTCAGCAAACTAGTAAATGTATGCATCATCATTTTACCAACCACCACTGAATGAGACCAGTTGAAGTCAAGAAGCAGAGGCAGTTAGCAGTGAAATGACCACCTAGATGTATCATCTATGCATCAATGATATGTGCATCATGGATTAATATTTTGTTATTGTTGAAACCAAATCTGTATGCATACAAAATAACTGGCTACATATCGTAATCTCTAGGACCAAAGTTTTCAGTCCAGAATCTTTTAAATGGGGTCTCCAATGTGCTGCTTTCCCAGAGGTTTAGTGATCTCACAGATAGCAATTTTTGGACTGCAGGTGTGAATGTAAAGCTTCACTAATATGGGGTGCAGGGTACACAAGCAATGCAGAAAATAACTTTGGAATTTATCATTTTCAATAGTTTGGGTTTACAAAAAGTGGGTCAAGAAATGTTTAATAAGGAGATGTGAATCACTGCTTTGTTAGCTTGTGGGCTACTGAATCTTTCATGTTGTTTGAGTTGTGTTAACACACACACACACACACACACACACACACACACACACACACACACACATGTGCGCGCGCACACATGCACACACACACCCACACACACGCAAATGCACATGTATGCACACAGATACACACACATACAAGTGTGCCACAATGGATCTGTTCTGTAGCTTAAATGGATATAATTATTTTGATATAAGCAGTTTATAAACATCTAATTGCAGTTAGCATGCTTCAATTGATGGTAGAGGTCAGCTGTTAACCAGCACATTCAGACCTGTTTAGCTGAAAACATCTCCCAGGGCTATCAGGACCCACAAAACAGTTTGGTTTCTCTCTCTCTCTCTCTCTTTTTGAATAAATTAAAATCAATGCGTTTCAAAACCACAGTACCTAAGGAAATATCCCCAGACATTAAGTATACGTCAGTTTCATTTGTGACTTCATTCTCTTCCCAACCTTTTCCCAAGCAAGACATTATAATGACTCTGTGCTTACGTTCTCTTACTGAAACTGATCAGAACAAGGACTGAAGCCAGTTCACCTTTATTTATGCAATATATGAGAGACAAAACATGCAGTATAAACAATTTATCAGAGTGCTATTTATATTCTAAACAAGAATAAACAGTTTAGACTGTGAAAACAGTTCTCACACTCAAAGTACATTTCCCCTCCTGAAACAGATGCTGGTTTGCAGGAACATTCCAGAATTACATACAGAACCAAGTAAATCCATAGCCCCATCTTTAGCTAATGTAAACAGGACTATAACAGACAGTGGTGCTTACACGATAGGACCATGGACGTGCATTAAAATCACCAGTGCTTCAACAGCTTACAGGCACATATGCCGGAAACAAACTAGAAATAAAGCCGCAATGGTGATGACCTACTGCATTCGTATGCCTCATTCTCACATGTACCCTTTGAGAGACTTGACAAAATTATGAGTTATGGGAAGCCTTTTAACCTGCATATATAGATCAGTTAAATGCACTTTATCTATGCCCTACACCACATGCGATGTCTCAGTATAACGATTATGGAAGAAATACGTTTTGAAAATTTATATAAGTGGTAGAGGGATGTTTCACCAAGACAAAAATCAAAAATTCACTATATTTAAAACCTCATGACAGTTTTTATTTTTATTTACTGCTTGTCAGCTTTACATTTTAAAATAATAACTAGTAAATGTTGTGCTAAGTCAACAGTGTGACACAAACAGTAATAATAATAATAGCATAGTAAACACAGTCCTACACTCTTGAATGTAATCTTAGACTCAGTACCTTAGTATTGCTATGGAAATCAGGTTAGCAAAAAACAATCTGAAACTATAACTCGCACAAAAATGCTTTCAAAATCCCTAGGGAAAAAGTCCCTTTCTTTGAAGTATCTACTATATTTTTTGTCATTCGTAGATGTAAAATATGTTCAAAAGTTTTCTTGTTGCAAAACTTGGACTAAACATTTGCCATATGATTCTAAGCTTTACCATGTAATAATGGGGACCGCTCTAATGAATCAGACTCAGCTCAAATTAACACCAAAAATGCACGTGCACACTATATAGTAATTATATCCAGTATATATGCCACGTCACACTAACACACAGTCCTCACTCATACATTACTTTTTTTAATGCAGGAGGCACAAAATGTGGGTATGTGCCCTTAGACGCTGCTATTTGCACATTTCATAACTCCAAGTTTCCTACTGCTGCATCTGAAGGGGGGGCATGGCTGTTTTCTTGTGTCATAGTCAATGTCTGGTTGAATTTCAAACAGTAAAACTGCAACTAAAAAGTAGTTGCCATCCTAACTGTTACTCAGCTTGGCAGATGTCAGCTGAACATAACGGTTTGATCATGAAACAACCAAACATTAACCAGCAGCACATACATGATGATTTTCACTTCAGAGCATCTAATTCTAGTGTACAATTTTGGAACAAAATTAAATTTTTGTAGTAGACCATGAACTCGGTCAACTAATTTTTCAGGTACGTGTTGACATATGTACACATGCACATGAATTAGCATGTAGCGCACACAAACACACACACACACACACACACACACACACACACACACACACACACACACACACACACACAAACACACCTCCTTTCATTTTGGATCCGAGTTACACATCTGGGGAGTGCCCTAAAATTTTTCTTCTTTTGAATCATAGGTGAAGAAATAAGTCCAGAATATTAAAACATTGTATCCAGCATCACTAACTTATTAGCTTCCGTGAAGGGTGGTAACAATTTGTAATCTCTAATACATTGTATAGTAAAATGCATGCTATTCCAGTAATGACAAGGTCTAGGACATTGGAGCCCCTGGAGGGACTATGGATTAGTTGATCCAGGGAATTGGAATTTATGAATTCCAAGAACCGTTGGGCAAAGGTGTTGGTACATGAGTAGTTTTCCCAGTTAATGGGAGGGTAAATTAAATCACCCAGTATAGGGGTGTTTGGTTGTATCTTAATATTTTCCAGTATGTTTAGAAAGGTGTGGTGAGAATCTTGGGGCATGGTGGGGGATCTGTAGCAAACTGCAATTTGGATTTCCGTCTTACCTAGTGTTAGTTGCACCTGGAGAATTTTAGATGCATTGTGTTGGGCAACTAGCCTGGTGGTGTGATATCCTTGGTGAATATGGACACTCATCCACCTTTAGTGTTTCGGTCCTGGTTTGGTGGCCGAAAGGTGTGGTAAAACTTGTAGCCTGGTGTTGCAGGGGTGCTCTCTGCAGCCTTGAACCAGGTCTCAGTTACTTCACAGGTATCGATGTTCTCCATTTTTAGGAGTGCCTCGAGAGAGTGCATTTTAAGGTTTAGACTTCTAGCATTGAGTAGCATTACCTTCAAATTTTACATGCTTGTACATGTTACGGTGGTGGTTTTGTCCTTTGAACTTTGCCTAAAAAAGGCACTATAGGGGTGGAAAAAGCCTTAACAGGTATAAGTAACCTGAATCCCAGGGGCAACAGGTGCAGACCAACTCTGGCAAAGCATCGTGATCTGTCGATCATGTCATCCCAGGCAGACAGATACTGGATCCCTTTTGAATTTATTTTTTTTTTACTTTGAAGTAATTAAACTTTTACAGTGGTTGTGTTCCAACAGCGATTAGTGGATCAGTGGCATTGGGTGTGTGGATATGAAAGGATCAGTTTTACTGCAAGGTAAAGCTATTCCCTAGGTAGTTATGTTACTACGTATTATTAAATGTCGAATTACTCAGCTTTGCGGTACATTTACTACAGAGTCATAGGGTTTCCACCATAATTTAAACTTCTGCTATAGATTTTATGAAAGTAATATAAATCAGGAGGTAAATGAAGACAATCTGAGTCTGCTGATAATTCACTCAAATTTCATTTGTAATTCAATTTGTAATCATTTTGTGATTTTTACTGTATGTTCTACCTTGGAGCTTCTCTCCCCGGGCCTCCGCTGAAAATGGACATGTATCCAGTCAGACTATCCCGGTCAACAAATGTAAAATAAATAAATAAATAAATTTCCACAGTATATTGATAAAGGGTTATTTGTGTAGTCTTGCTTACCCATTTTCCATGGGTATGTATATATATATATATATATATATATATATATAGTGTGTGTGTGTGTGTGTGTGTGTAGATATATATATATATATATATATATATATATATATATATATATATATATATATATATATATATATATATATATATATATATATATACATATACATACATACATGTGTGTGTGTGTGTATGTACTGTATGTATGTATGTATCGCTTCACGGGCACTTACATCATCACCCTCCCAGCCATTATCAGCAAAGATTGCTATCAATTGTTACTGTGTTGCTTTCAGATGGGGGCTTCCCTTCTGTTTCTCCTCTACCTGCCTGAGTTCTCCTTCTATTAATATTCACGGCTGTACTGTGACTCACTAACATGAAATGGATGAGGAAATTGTTTACTGTTCAGCTCCTGTGATTTAATGTTAGGCAGCAATAAAGGTGCAAGGCTTAGAGCAGAAAAGTACAGTTTTGTACCTACCATAAATGTAGATGTACAAGTGTAGACACTGCTGCAGTCATTACACTTGGGTTATCCTGCCGTCAGGCGGTTCCCTAGTCGGCCTGAGTTCCAAAGTCTTGGTCTGGTGTCGGTTGCTGTCGCCTCCTTCCTGACGTCAGTGCAACAGGGGTATATAAGATGCAGCCGATGCCATTTTCTTCAGTTTTTCTTGCCCCACATGTCAGGTGTCTCTAAATAGGTAGGCAATTCCAATTGCTAATAAAACATACATAAGAAATGCAAACCACAACTTACAGCTACCAGCAAATACTCCCCATAGGTAGGAAAGGGTAGAAGACATAGGTACGTACCAGCCAGTAAGAGGGGAAAGAGGGAGGGTAACCTGGACTGCAGCAGTGTATACACTCAAACATCTACATTTATGGTAGTTACAAAACTGTACTATGTTCATCGTGTTACACTGCTGCAGTCATTACACTTGGGTAGAATCCCAAAGCTGAGGTAGGGTGGCTGGATCTATAAGACATTAGGGGTGGCTATAAGGCCCTGCAGCACTGCAGTGGTGAAGCCAGCTCTGGATTTAGAGTATGGAGGCAGAAGGTAATGCTTGGTGAAGGTATGTACAGAACTCCAAGTTGCTGCTTCCAAAATATCCTTGGTAGGTACTCCCCTGAGGTAGGCAGTTGAAGTGGCTGTTGTCCTGGTGGAGTGAGATCTAATGCTGCTAGGTACAGCTTTTCCATGGTATGTGTAGCAGAAACGTATACAATGTCCTATCCATTTTGAAATAGTCTGTTTTGAAATAGCTTTTCCCTGTGCTCCTGCAGCATATGCTACCAATAATTGCTCAGATTTTCTGAAAGCTTTGGTTTTGTCCAAGTAGAAGTGTAACTGCCTGTGAATGTCCAAAGAATGGAGTAGTCTCTCCCCTTTATTCTGTGGTTTAGGATAAAAAGTTGGCAGGTGAATAGTTTGGTTTAGAGCCACACTGGATACCACCTTTGGCATAAAGGTAGGGTTAGTTCTTAAAGACACCCTGTCCTGGTGGAAAATGAGGAAAGGTTCCACTGCCATTAGTGCCTGTAATTCTGAAACTCTTCGTGCTGATGTTATTGCCAGGAGCAGAGCAGTTTTCCAAGAGATGTATTTTAATTCTGCTGTGTTAGCTGGCTCAAAAGGAGGTAAAGTTAATTTTTCCAAAACAAAGTTGAGGTCCCAAGTTGGAGTAGGTGCTCTACGGGGCAGTCTTATGTTTTTAGCCCCTTTGAGGTACTGTTTTAACAGAGGATTAGAGAAAATTGGTGGATCCGTGTTGTAATGAGCAGAGATGGCAGAGGCGTGGATCTTGATGGATGAGAAGGAGAGGCCTTTGTCCAGCATCTGAGTTAAGTATTGTAGTATCTGAGGAATGTTTGGGACAAGAGGATCAAGGCTATGAGCTTGGTTCCAGGCACAGAATCTCTTCCATTTATCCAAATAGGCTTTCCTGGTACTAGGCCTTCTGACCTCCAGAATGACATCCATAACAGCTTTGGAGAGAGGCATTGCTTGCTTGACTAAGGAATCTTCCATGCAGCTAGGTTTAAGGTCTTTAGCTGGCTGTGTAGTATTTGATTGTTGTGCTGAGTCAGCAGATGTGGGATTTGAGGCAAAATCCAGGGTGGTTCTTGTGCTAAGCTCCTTAAGATTGGGTACCAATGCTGACGTGGCCAGTCTGGTGCAATCAGGATCATCTTTGGCTCTTCTTGCCTGGCTTTTATGAGTACCTTTGGCAGGAGAGGTAGTGGTGGGAAAGTGTATACTTGTAGGTTCTCCCAGCTGAATGAGAGGGCATCCACTTTCCATGCTTGTGGATGGTAACTCCTTGTGCAGAATTTTTGTAGCTGGCAGTTTATTGGGGATGCAAACAGATCTATGTCCGGGCTCCACCATTTTTGTGTTATCATTCTGAATATTTGTGGATTCAATTCCCATTCATGGGGATCCATGATGTTTCTGCTTAAGTCGTCTGCCAGTGTGTTTTTCTCTCCTGGCAGGAATTGTGCTTGCAGGTGAACTTGGAAGGTTTACAGCTGTGTTCCACAAGGTCATGGTTTGTCTGCATAGGGGGTAGGAGTGAGTTCCCCCTTGCTTTTTTATGTACCACATAACTGTGGTGTTGTCTGTCTTTAGCAGTAGTTGCCCTGGATGCAGCAGATCCTTGAAAGCTATAAGGGCATTTTGTACAGCTAGCATCTCTTTTTGATTGATGTGAGGATGCCTTTGTTCTGCGGGCCACGTGCCCTGAATACATTTTCCTGCCATGTGTGCTCCCCAGGCGTAATCCGATGCATCTGTTGCCAGTGTTTGCCTGGCTGTGGGTTGTGTAAAAGGCTGTCCCTTGTTGAGGTGACAAGCTTGAGCCCACCATTGAAACTCCTGTTGAAGGCAAGGGATTAGTGTATAACTGTTTCCAAACTTTGACAGCCTTCAAATGATTTTGCTGATGTAGTGTTTCATTATTTTATTACACAGTACTAAGTTTACATTCAGTGCAGTATGAAAGGTGTGACAAAGGGGACACCTGTCAACTTGTAAGGGATAACAAATCTTAAAAAACAAAAAATTGCCAGTTTATAAGCTGAGATGGAATGTTTGTAAGCAGTTACATGCCAGCTTAGAAACAGCTGTTTGCTAGGCAGTTTACAAGCTGGCAATAAGCAGTCCTTATTGCTTAATAACAGCTTGTAAGCTGTTAAACATTTTTTAGTCAGTGCAGGGGGTGCTACGTTGCCTGGGGTATCATAGTGTCCTAATACTGTTTTTTGTGCTGTTAATGTCTCTTCCACGGTACAATGCTGCTTGCTTACCTCTTTGTTACTGTTTATGTTGTATCTGTATACTAATTTGGTAGCCAGGAAAGCATGCTAATCCCAGTCACTGTTTCCTGCCATACCTTAAGGTAATATAGTGGCATATGGTTCAGTACATTCACAGCAGTGTAATGTAATGTGCTGTATTCACAGTTTTTTTTTATATTGCACTCATTTATTTTGTTACTGTGGAGATGTTATCATCTAGAGATTTTAGATCACTGGATACCTCTGGAAAAAAAGGTATACTATTATGCTCAATGGGACTTGCACAGTATAATGTTAATATTCTGAGTTCAATGCCAGGGTCTCCACTGAAAATAGGTTCTGTCTAGTCAGACTTTCCTGGTCAACAAATGTTAAATAAATAAACACTATGATCTTATGAAACCTGTACAGAATTTGAACCATTGCAATTGGATTATGTGAGATACTGAGCTATTCTGTCTGGCAGTTATAGTCTGTTTAGTGAAGCAACCTGCACTTTTTTGTGGTTTGATGTATTCTTTGCAACCAGAAGAAACTTACAGTTTGACCTCAAGTTTGTTAGACAGAACCTCCTAATGAAAGTCCAGTGGAATTGTTATTGATTCACATAACATTGATCACTATCTGTCAGAACTACATAAATACAATGAACAGTTGAGATTATAAAAATAATATATTTTCTGCAGAGGAACAAACTCACTGCACCTCCCATGTACACCTTCTCAGATCACACTTTCTTTGGAAAAGTGACATCCCCAAGACAGTGCAGTTTTGGGCTTTCTTGCACAAACCTTAGAATCATACATTATTAATCAACATTTAAAATATCTCTCACTGGTATATCAATTTTAAGCCTGGAAAAATGATACACAGTATTTCATTGTCTCAAAGCTTAAGAATGTTTTTTTTTAAATCTGTCAAGCAGTTTCATTTCTTGTGGGTTTTGAACAGAGTTCCACAAGACAGCTGACCAAAACTGTTGTCTTTGAGTTCAGATGTCATGTCCTTTACACAGTGAATGGGGTCATGAAAGACGGCCAAATGTGGACCAGTAAGGGGATATAGGATAGAGCTACTGTTTCCTAGTAAAAGCCAGATTGGATTGTTTGAGGTAGGACAGGTAAATAACAGCTTCTCTCAGGAGGGAATAGAAACATTTTATGTGTAAGGAATGGTACACGGAGAAACCAATGTGGAGATTTACGAGTAACCGATCCTGATGATCCTCAGGTTGTTGGATTTTTTTAAGTTGTATATGTACTTAATAATGAGAGGTCTAGATGTTTTTCAATCCATGTGACTTGCTGGATGGTTCATCAATTTTCTGTCTATCATATATAGACTTTAGCCCTTGCGTTATTTATTTATTTGGTTATTTATTTGCTTGCTTACTTCATTTGGTAACTGGTTAGGTAGTCTGGTCCAAACATGTCTCTTTCCAGCCACGACCTGGTCACAGTGTGTCACAAGTCAAACATATTTACATACAGCCTATTTTCACAAATGTTGGAGAGAACAACATGTAAACATTCAAACCTTGTCACAAGAAAAAAGCATATTGGTACAACTTATGCCAGTTTGTTTAGGTGTTTGCAACTGAGGGGAGACTGGTGTTGGTTAACAATGCAGTTTTATATTCTGACAAAAAATAGTGTAGTTAATTGTGCATAGTTAGTCTTGCATGGTTAACTTTATTTACATTTACAACTACTTACATATTTACAAAGAAGTGTTATAATCAATTGAACAGAAGTCTTAGCTGTTCAACAGAGGGAATGCTGAAAGCTACATATATGCCTCGAGGATGAGACTAATTGGAGAAGATCAAAAACAGAAACTTGTTCAAGTGACACTGAAGCAGGAACATTTTGAGGTGTCTTTATGATGGTCTACCAATAAGTTCATAAATGACTGTATAACGGGCTTATTTTATATATTTGCAGATACAGAGCATTGTACAATTGGACTAGCTTTAAAGTACACTTGTGAAATGGGATTGCTTAGTGTATAAGGGGCACAGGAAATTAACTTTCTTGGGTTGGCGTAAGCCAGGGAACTTTGTTGGCTAGGCTTACTTAGGCCCTTGGGCCAACAGCCTAGTAATTACCTATGAACCTATGAAGTAAAGTGAAGCCCATCATTTCTGTTTTCCAGTGTTTTAAGATTAGATTGCCAAGGAAAGTTGTCAAACTGCAATAATGAAAACGACTTGTACAGACTAAAAAAGCCTCCCTGGAAATGGAATTTCTAACTGAAAGCTATAGTTACTACAAATGATGACCCAGCAGTGACTGCAATAATTTCAATTAATGATCCAACTGAAACAGGCATTTATTTATCAAAAAAAAATCATTCATTTTCTAATTACCCACAATCCAATTCAGGATTCTGGGAAAGCAGGGCAGTGCAGGTGTGTACACTTACCATAAATGTAGATGTTCGAGTGTATTCACTGTTCAAGTCCTAACATATGGGTTATGCGGCTCCCGGTAGCCCTCAGTCGGCCCGAATACCAGAGTCCTTGGTATATGACATCGGCTGCCATCGGTTATAAAACTGATGTCAAAACATCAGGTATAAAGGGAGGCAGCTGACGCCATTTTCTCAGTTTTTCTTGCCTTAACTGTCAGGAGCCCCCAAAAAAAGGCTAGCCCTAAGGAAACACCCTGGAAACATGACATCCTAAAAATAAAATATGTAGTCTGTGCCTTAGGAAAAAAGGGGGAATGGAGGGTGGGAAACGAGGACTGCAACAGTGAATATACTCGCACATCTACATTTATGGTAAGTGTACACAACTGTACTATGTTCTTCGTGTTTCACTGTTGCAGTCCTAACATATGGGTTGATTCCCAAAGCCCAGGAAAAAGCAAAGGGGGATGAAAGAATCACAGATTAAGGATTGGTAAGGATGCCTTGCAAAACTGCAGAGGCAAAACCAACCCTGGATTTAGAAAACAAAGTTAGATTGTAATGCTTTGTGAAAGTATGGACAGAAGACCAAGTAGCCACTTATAGAATGTCTTTAGTAGGCATACCTCTCAGAAAAGCTGCAGAGTTAGAGGTGGCTCTAGTAGAATGGGTCCTAATACCCTGAGGGGGAAACTTGCCATGCTTCAGGTAACAAAAGTGAATACAATGAGCAATCCATTTGGAGATAGTTTGTTTTAAAATAGCTGTACCCTGAACCTCAGGAGCAAAACTGACCAACAACTGCTCAGACTTCCGAAAGGGTTTAGTCCTGTTTAAGTAAAATCTCAGCTGTCTATGCACATCAAGAGAGTGCAGAATCATTTCCCCTTTATTCTGAGGATTATTGGAAAAGGTAGGCAGATGAATAGACTGATTAAGGGTCAGACTGGAAACCACCTTAGGCATAAAGGAGGGATTAGTTCTCAGACCCGATCTGCATGAAAAATAATGAAAGGTTCTACTGCCATTAAGGCTTGAGCTCTGAAACCCTTCTGGCAGAAGTAATAGCCAAAAGAAAAGCAGTCTTCCAGGAGAGAAACGTTAAATCTGCAGAGGCAGCTGGTTCAAAAGGAGGCAGAGTAAGCTTCTCCAGGACGAAAATTAAGATCCCAAGCAGGAGTCGGAGCTCTTCTGGGAGGTCTAAGATTGCTGGCTCCCCTCAGGAACTGCTTCATCAAGGGGTGTGAAAAAATGGGTTGCTCAAAAGAACAATGAACAGAAATTGCTGAAGCGTAAATTTTGATGGAAGAAAAGAAAACTCCACCATTGAGCAGTCCTGCTAGGTACTCAAGAATGAGAGAAAGAGAAGGATGAGAAGAGTCTTCTCCTTTAGCCTGCATCCAAGAGCAAAATGGGTTCCTAGTAGAATGACGAAAACGCATTTTGTCGAATGCATTTTCATCAACACATAAAGAGTGAACAGGCAAAACAGTGAAGTAGCTGTTCAGCGAATACTTTCCCTGGGAAAGAAGTCACTTGACAGCTTCTTTCTTTGCCGTGTTCTGCAGTGTAGTGTGGTCCCTTGTCTGGTATAGTTCCCGAGCGTAAATGTGCAAGAGTTACTGACCTTAGGGTTAGGCTGCGGGTTAAGGTAAGTGCATATGTATGAAAGTGTTAGATGTACGGTTGAGTTAAGTGCATATGTGTTTTAAGCTGTTTACTTTTGTTTTGGGGGGTAGAATTAGGGTTAAGGTAAGTGTGTATGTGTTTGGAACTGTTTACGTAAATGTGCAACAGTTACTGACCTTAGGGTCAGGGTGCAGGTTAAGGTACATGCATATGTTTTAAAATGTTTACTTTTTTTCTTCCGTTAGATGCATGGTTGGATTACTTGCATATGTGTTTCAGCTGTTTACTGTTCAGATGACATACCTGTGGAAGCATGGAGGTATTTAGGTGAAATGGCAGTGAAGTTTTTAACTAGATTGTTTAATGAAATCTTGGAAAGTGAGAGGATGCCTGAGGAATGGAGGAAAAAGTGTTTTGGTATCGATTTTTATGAATAAAGGTGATGTGTAGAGCTGTAGCAACTACAGAGGATTACATTGATCAGTCACAGCATGAAGTTATGGGAAAGAGTAGTGGAAGCTAGGTTAAGAAGGGAGGTGATTATTAGTGATCAGCAGTATGGTTTCATGCCAGGAAAGAGCACTACAGATGTGATGTTTGCTCTGAGAGTGTTGATGGAGAAGTACAGAGAAGGTCAGAAGGAGTTGCATTGTGTCTTTGTAGACTTAGAGAAAGCATATGACAGGGTGCCCAGAGAGGAGTTGTGGTATTGTATGAGGAAGTTGGGAGTGTCAGAGAAGTATGTAAGAGTAGTACAGGATATGCACGAGGGTAGTGTGACAGCGGTGAGGTCTGCGGTGGGAGTGAAGGATGCGTTTAAGGTGGAGGTGGGATTACATCAAGGATCAGCTCTGAGCCCTTTCTTATTTGCAATGGTGATGGACAGGTTAACAGACGAGATCAGACAGGAGTCCCCGTGGACTATGATGTTTGCAGATGACAATGTGATCTGTAGTGAGAGTAGAGAACAAGTGGAGGAGACCCTGGAGAGGTGGAGATATGCTCTAGAGAGAAGAGGAATGAAGGTCAGCAGAACTAAGACTGAATATGTGTGTGTGAATGAGAGGGAGGACAGAGGAATGGTGAGGATGCAGGGAGTAGAGGTGGCGAAGGTGGATGAGTTTAAATACTTGGGATCAACAGTTCAGAGTAATAGTGAGTGTGGAAGAGAGGTGAAGAAGAGAGTACAGGCAGGATGGAGTGGGTGGAGAAGAGTGTCAGGAGTTATTTGTGACAGACGAGTACCAGTAAGAGTGAAAGGAAAGGTCTACATGTTATATGGATTGGACACTGTGGCATTGACAAAAATGCAGGAGTCAGAGCTGGACGTGGCAGAGTTAAAGATGTTAAGATTTGCACTGGGTGTGATGAGGATGGACAGGATTAGGAATAAGTATATTAGAGGGTCAGCTCAGGTTGGACGGTTTGGAGACAAAGCCAGAGAGGCAAGATTACATTGGTTTGGACATGTGCTGAGGAGGGATGCTCAGTATATTGGGAAAAAGATGCCTAGGATGAAGCTGCCAGGTAACAGGAAAAGAGGGAGGCCTAAGATAAAGTTTATGGTTGTGGTGAGAGAGGACATGCAGGTGGCTGGTGTGACAGATCAAGATGCAGAGGACAGGAAGAAATGGAAACAGATGATCTGCTGTGGTGACCCCTAACAGGAGCAGCCGAAAGAAGGAGAAGAAGAAGAAGAAGAACACTGTTTTTTTCTTTGTTGGGGGGTACAATTAGGGTTAATGTACGTGTGTATGTGTTTGGAAGTGTTTACTGTTTTTTTTTTTCGCTGAAAAAGGGTCTATGAAACATCGTTCGCTGTTCTAAGCGTTTGATGTTTCAATATACACCCGAGCAAAATGTCTTCCATTTATCTGCATAGGATTTCCTGGTGCTAGCCCTCCTGGCTTCATGAAGAACTTCAAACACCTGCTGGGAAAGATTTAAAGTATTAGCCAGGCAGTTAAATGCAGAGTTTGTAGATGAGGATGAAGAAACTTTCGCCCTTCCTGAACCAACAGATCCGGTACCAGGGGAAGATGCAAGGCTGAGCTTGGGAAAGGCTGCGAAGGAGGGGATACCAGTGCTGCCTGGGCCAATCTGGTGCTATAAGAATACCCTTTGGTTTCTCGTCCCTTATCTTTAGCAGCACTCTCGGAAGAAGAGGCAGAGGAGGGAAGGCATAAACTGAGACTTGTGTCCATGGGAAGGACAACGCGTCCACTCTCCAGGCCTTGACATGAAAATCCCTGATGCAGAAGGTTGGAAGGAGATGATTGATGTGAGAGGAGAAAAGATCCACTTGTGGAGTGCACCAATGCTTAGTGATGCAGTGGAAAATGATCTTGTTCAGTTGCCACTCGTGAGGATCCAGAACCTGTCTGCTCAATTGATCTGCCAAGGAGTTTAATCTCCCTGGAAGATATTGGGCTATTAGATGTATGCCTATGGAAGCTGCTAAGGACCATAGCCTCATGCTTTGTCTGCACAAGGGGTAAGAGTGAGTCACCCCTGCTTGTTGATGTACCACATGACTGTGGTATTGTCTGTCCTGATCATAAGAGTCCCAGGGTAGAGTAAGTCCTTGAAAGCCAGCAAGGCCTGCTGCACTGCCATCAATTCTTTTAAGTTTATACGCAGATGAATCTGCTGACTGCTCCAAGTCCCCTGTATGCCCCTATCTTTCAGATGTGCTCCCCATGCATAATCTGAGGCATCTGTAGTGTGAGTGTGGCTGGCAGGTGGTGGTCGGAAAGGCAGACCCTTGTTCTGGGAACAGGCTGTCGCCCAACAGAGAAACTCCATTTGTAGACAGGAAATCAGGGGAAGAATCAAGTCTAAGTCCTGTGTGTGTTGACACCAAAAGTTCTTGAGGTACCATTGAAGTTTTCTCATATGCAGCCTTGCATATGGGATCATCAGAATACATGAAGTCATGAACCCCAGTGCTTGCAGGAATTGCCTTGCATAGAGCTGGGTGACGCTTGCCAAGTTCTTAAAGTAAGCTGAAAGATGTACTTGTTTCTTTTGAGGGAGAAATACCATCTGGGTGGCCGTATTCAGACTCGCTCCCAGGAAAACAATCTCCCTTGTAGGAAATAACTTTGACTTCTTTTCATTGATAGTGTAACGCAAAGAGGCGAGAATGTTCTTCAAGAAGTCCAAATCCTTTTTTAGTTTTTCTGGGGAGTTTGCTTAAATGAGATAGTCATCCAGATAAGGATAAATTTGAATGTTTCTCTGCCTGCTAAAAGCAATGGCTGGCGCCAGGCACTTTGTGAAAACTCTGGGAGCAGTAGATAAGCCAAAGGGCAGTGCAGAGAATTGGAAGTGTTGCTCCCCAGCCCTGAAATGAAGGAACTGCCTGCAACTTTCCCTTATTGGGATGTGCAGATAAGCCTCCTTGAGATCCAAAGTTACCAGCCATGAATCCTTGCCCAGCATTGGCAGTAACTGTTGAAGAGTGAGCATCTTGAATTTGGGAATCACCAGAAAAGTGTTTAGAACAGACAGATCCAGAATAGGGTGTCAGGTGCCCCCTATTTTGGGTACCAGAAAAAGTCTTGAATAAAAACCTAGGCCTTCCTGACTTGCGGGAATTGGTTCTATAGCCCCCATAGTTAGTAGAGAAGAAATTTGGTTTTCTACCTCTGCCTTGAGAGTTCTGGGTATGTCTGGGTATCCTCGAAAAACAAGGAAGGTATGAAAATAGAACCTGTAACCTTGGATTACTATACTGAGCACCCGTTTGTCGTCTGTGATGGTAGACCATACCTCTGCGAACCTGGCTAACCTTCCCCCCAAAGGAAACCCTGGGCCCACAGAGGTAGGCACAAGAAGGCCGCAGTCACTGAGAATGCTTGCTTTGGGAAGCTGTCTTAGAACTTCCTGATTTAGCTGAAGAAGAATGCCATTGTTTAGCTCTTGGGGCAGAAGCCTGCCCTCTGGAAGATCTGAAACCCCTAGGCCTAGAGCAACCCTGCTTGCCAAGATCAGGGAAAGACCAATTCTTGGATGGATAATGCCTACTAAACCGAGGAGGCTGAACCTGAAGGAAATCTTTTACAGCTAGATTGCACCTTATCCTCCAACTTCTTCAGAACCTCCTCAGCCTTGTTACCAAAAAGGTTGTCTTTGTGCAAAGGAACATCCAGCAACTTTGATTTAACAGGTTCAGAAAGAGGCTGCTCCCTAAGCCAAGCATGCCTTCTAATAACTGAACCAGTGGCTGCTGCCCAGCAGGAAGCCTCAAAGGTATCAAAACCACAATATAGTGAGTGTTAGTTGACTAAAGTGGCAGAATTTAGTAAATCTTGTCTTTGTTCTCCAACATGGAAGGAACATCCCCAAGTCTAGCCTTAATAGCCTCCAAAGTATGCTGCTGATACTTAAGCATGTGGAAAAGACAATCCACAGATCAAATGGCAAGAGTTGCAGAGGTATAGACTTTTTTACCCCACCTGTCCACGGTCCTTATCAGAAGGTACACGGTTTTTAGCAATAGTAGCCTTAACACCCTTGGGGCCTTGAGAAATAATTTCAGGATCAGCAGTAGGATTTTTAAAAAGAAATTGATGAGAATCAGGAACCCTGTAATACCTATCAGGTTTTCTGGAAGCAGGAGGAACAGAATTAGGAGTTAAAGAATTTTCCATGAAAACATCATCCACAACTTCCATAACTGGAGGTATAGCCAGAGGCTCATGCTGTGGCAAATCCAAAAATTCCCTGACTCTTTTCTTTGACTGAGGAAAATCCTGACTTTCCCATTTAAAGTGCTCCCTAAGAGTATTCAAAGTATCCCCAAAGGAAAAATCTTCTGGAGGGGAGACAGAAGGGATAGAATCCTCAGCATCAGAATCCTCAAAGCCAGAAAAAAGTTGAGAATTTGCTTCTTCACCAGCAGAAATACTGTAAACCTCAGAATCTGTGACAGACAAAACATCAGGAGACAATTCCCTAGCCCTCTTGGAAGAGGGGCCCTAATCAGGGAAAGAAGATCACCAGCCATCTTTACCAACTGGGACTGAGGCACAGGAGGGGAGGCCAACACCTGCTTGTGAGTAGTTTTATGGCTGGAAGGTTTGCTAGTAATCCAAAGGGACTCAGGAGGCCTAGCAACTGCAGAAGTCTGACTTAAGGTAGTTGATCTGGCTCTGGTCTCATGTTGAAGAGAAGAGGATTCAGAAGCCGGTGCCTGCAAAGCAGTTCCAGACCCATCTGAGGCAGCAACAGGCCGAGGGTCAGAAGACGAAATAGCAGCCTGCAGCATGGAGGACTCCGAAAAGGTCTCGGCAGAGGCCTGTGGCTGAAAATCAGAAGACTGCAGGGGCTGTGAAACAGCCTCACTGACTACCGCTGAGCTGACAACCAATTTCACCAGTGTGTCATCATCAGATTTATCCCTAGACCTGTCACGGTCCTTGTCCTTGCATTTCCTAGGTATATCCGAAGTTGGGAGACCAGAAGATGCCATACCGAAGAACCTAGGCCAGACTCCGAAATGCTTATACAAAATCTTAGCTCTACGGCGTATTGTACGCAGGTTAAAGGAAGCACAGAGATCGCAATTAGGGACATTGTGCTTAAGGCCCAAACAAGTTATACAATAAGAATGAAAATCACCGTGCGGAATCTGTTTTCCACAGGCAAGAAAGTTATTGACTCTATCTGACATTTGTTAAAGCAAGAAATGAGGGTCCCCAACTGGGTACTTATCTGAGGGTGTTTTCAACTTGGAAGTCGGAATGCAAAAAGAAGGTAAACGGCCGACCGGCACTAGTGCGGACTGCATCTGTTTCGGGCTCCTCGGCAAGAAAGACTGAGGAAATGGCGTCAGCTGTCTCCCTTTATACCTGACGTTCTGACATCAGTTTTACAACCGACAGCAGCCGACATCATATACCGAGGACTCTGGTATTCGTGTCGACTGAGGGCTACCGGGAGCCTGATAACCCATATGTTAGGACTACAACAGTGAAACACGAAGAACATCTTATCCTGGAACTTGGTAAACACAAGGCAGATAAGGTAATCCTGGACAGGGCACCAGTCTATTATAGGACACCTCGGATGCATTACCTTCATAAAGCTCTAGAAAAAATCGACAATGCATTAAATACCATCTTTAATAGGTAAAAACAAGGTCTACTGGGAACTTAAAGTCTTTTAGATATTCAACCTCCAAATCATAGGAATATCAGAAACTCTAAAGAGAATTATGTACAAAAATCCCATATCCAATCGACCGCTTCAGGTAGTACTCAGTGATTACAGCACAGTGATGGTATTCAGCAGACTCATTCTACTCCCAGAAGGATACATTGTTTAATTTATGCTACAGTTTTTGCTTGCGTAGAACTCAGTAGAATTATCCCTGACGGCCGACCTTAGGCATAGGCGAACTAGGCGACCGCCTAGGGTGCATTACAACCGGCCTTGCAAAGGGCGGAGTTTTATGAATTTATTTATTTATTTTAACAAATGCACTTTTGGTATTTTGCGATCTTCTTGGTGCCCTTCACTCAGAGACGGGGTGCCAAGAAGATCGCAAAATAACAAAACCATAGGGCGAAGGGAAGGGGGAAGTGCCCTCCCACTTTTATAGCATCAGGTTGGCTTCAAAGAAGGTTGGGTGGAGCTTGATGATGTTCGAGTTACTGTAAGTTGCAAAACAAGTGAAAAATTCCACGTGGTGTTCTCGCTGCTTCCACGTTCAGACCTCACAGAGAACTGTATTCCCCCTGTTCCCGAGTTCATATGTAAAGGTATGCTTGTGTACTAAAGTTGCACATAGGTGAAATATTAAAGCAAAACGCAACAGCATACATAAGATGTGATTTTTGCATTTGCTTGTGCCCAGTTAAAGAGGTACGTCAGTTATTTTAGTTTTTAGAAATCTTTTCTTACTATGCAACTGGCTTCTGTGATGCGATGCAGGTGAGGAAACATCCTGCTGTCTCTTGAATGGATTTTGGTGTGTAAAAGTTGCAGACTGTTGTAGTGCCACAGTGCTGTATTATCTCATTTTGGGAATCACAAAAGTGGTAGTTACAGTAGCATCCTAGCCACTGCCAGTCCCATGGCGTATGTTAGTGTTTTGCTTCAGTAGTTGAGTTTACTACTCACTGATGCGCTCTGGGAGTGACGCCTACCGTGTACCCCTCACATCCATCTAGCAATGTAGCGTATCCTTATGGGGTTATTATTTACCTGGTATGCTTGCACTATAATTCATGATGTATTTTTTCATTTAGGAATGTTGCTGAAATTTGATATGTAAGTCCCCATCCCTGGATTTTTAACTAAAAAATGACTTTACTTTTTGAACTAGAAAACAAGGTTGGGGGTGCCTCCTTACATGCAAGACGTCTTAGCAGCTTTCCAGTTTTGCTATGTGCTGCAGACTTGTATATTAGTAACCTGTGCTGCAGTCTAACTTTCTTTTTCAACATAACTCTAATTAAATTTGCAGAAAAATACAACCGCTTACACTGGTGTTGTATGTAGAGGGAGTTGCCACCCCCCCCCCCCCACCAACCGCTCCCATCTCTTTTTAGTAAAATGATAACATTAGTTTTTTTTTGGTATTGTGGGTTAAAAGGGATGGCAGACTCTTCACATATGACATATATTTACAAAATTCCATGCCTGTTGTGTACTGATGACTTCTACAACATTTATATATATATATATATATATATATATATATATATATATATATGTGTGTGTATGATCATTCTCAAAAATGTATGCAACACAGGAGCATGTATTATGTAAGTAATAATACCTGACAAGGTATGTGTAATTGGGGAACTAACACATGCCCCGAGGTGTTGAGACAGTTTCCCCATCTTCATTTGTCATACTTGCTGTACGTAATTGTTGGCGGAGGAAGTATTTTACATCCAGCATAAGTTGTATAAATATTTAATGATTAACACACACACATGACTTAAACACATTCAGAAGCACAGACACACCCGTGTCCAGCATTTACAGCCACTTCATTTTAATACACCTCAGATGTGCTACTGTGGGCAAACAAATATTGCATTGCTAATAGCACAACAGGTAGCGTACTTGCTTTTGATGCAGAAGGTTGTGGGTACTACTCTCACAGTAGATAAATGCATTGCTGATACTGTACTGTGTTGTAAAGTGGGTGGATGCTGCAGTCCTTTTAATAGGCCCTAGGGCCAATAGCTTAGTACCTACCTATGAACCTATAATTTTCTTGGGTGGCAAAAGCCAGGGTACCGTTTGGCTAGGCTTACATAGGCCCTAGGGCCAATAGCCTAGTACCTACCTATGAACCTATAAGTTAAAAAAAAAAAATATATATATATATATATATATATATATATATATATATATATTCTGCCGCCCATCATGCTCATGCGTCAGTGAAGAGAGGGGTTAAGTTCATCATACGTGCGCGTGTGTAGATTAGACTTTGGTTCTCACTGTAGTAACATAACATCATGGCTTGGTTGTTAAGGTTTCTGCTACACATCTCCAAGGTCTGTGGTTAGTTTCTGATCTCTATTCCCTTCTCTGTGCAGATTTCCATGTAGATAGAGAATAATTTTGGACTGTTGTCAGCTTTATCTAAGGGAGGGTTGGGTGTGTGTGTGTGTGTGTGTGTGTGTGTGTGTGTGTGTGTGTGTGTGTGTGTGTGTGTGTGTGTGTGTGTGTGGACAGTACTATTGGTGGACTGTAATGACAGACGTCTTGAGTGGCCTTTTATTTTTGACATTTTTTGAAATGGGTAGTTATTGGTTCATACATTTTGTTTCATTGCTTATTAAACGAATGTTTAAAACTACAAATTTAAAACATACAACATACAAGCATACAAGCGGTACTGTATTATACAAGGAATATAATTCAGTACAATCAGGAAAGTGAATCCAAGAATAATTACAAAATGTGTGCAAGGAGTCTGTTTTGAAAACAGCCCAAAGGTAAACTCAGTTCTCCACTAGCCAGATGCATTTCTATGAATGTGGATTTTCATGCCATTTCAATGAATGTGAGTTTCAAGGGCAGAGAAGTTTACTGCTCATGCTAAGTCTCTCTTCATTGTGAGACTGTATTGTTTATTTAGCAAATGGCTGTCTGTTTGTGCTATTTTATTTCAATATCTGTAATCACTGTAGAAGCGAATAAGAGAACAGTATGCATGGTAACTGGTGAGAAATAACCAAATAATGGAACATTGGAGTGGCTGAGGAGGGGGCTGCTTCTGGGGGGAGGGGGTTGCTGCTGAAGTGGCTGCTCTGGGGGGGGGGGCTAGTCTGTTACCCTGCTAGGGCCCTATTTGACAATGATCTGGCTCTGGTATTTAAAGTAGAAAATACGTATGCAAAGGTAGTTGCAGTTTAACTACATTACAAGGTATCTTTTTTCCCTATGCATTTAAATAATTTAAGGAAATGACTGGGGTGGCTTTCTTGGGGAATGACTCTGTGGGTGTGGCTCAAATAGGGGTGTTTCATGAGTGTGTGGTGTGGGTGTGGCTTAAGGGGCGCCAGAACACTACTTCGCCTAGGGCGCCATTTCAGCTAAGGCCGGCCCTGATTATCCTGTCTGACAGCAAACTGCAGATGTTTTTTTTCTAAACCAGGATTTGTTTATTTAGTTTTTGGTAACTATACAGATTCTCCAAAGAAGTAAATGCATATTTCTGGGCACAAGCTTTCAAACAAAACATTGACAAGAGTTTGACAGCATAAGCCTGGGAAAACATACGGTAACAAGGATAACAAAATAAGCAAAATACAAGCAACAAAATGACAAGAAAATATAAACAAATAACTTAAACATGCATTTCCTAGTAAATGAGCAAATGAAAAAAAAATAATAATATGCATACAAATCAACAAGAACACAGAGGTAGCAGACTGGAAGAGAAATGTAAAAGAACAACTCAGTGGAGAACCGAAATAGTGTCTACATTTGGCCTTCTTCAATGGATGGATAAGGAAGAGAAACAGACCAATGCACACTTAAAGCTAATCTACTGCTATGTCATTGTCCCCAAAAGAAGAGACCAGCATACTACTGGTATCTGGAAGTGTGATGACTGGAAATGTATGGATAAATATTAATATACAGTGCTTAGTCACTGTACAGGGGAGGGTGGAGCACAAAGAAAACATTTGTCAGGTCAGAAATACTGACCTCTGTAGGTGGAAACCTTTGTAAATACTGCACTGGGGCTACCTATATGGGTCTCATATACAGCAAAAAAAGACTGTCTCCTATAGGCACATTTATGCTGAAGCTTATCTAACTACATGACTATGGAAGATCTGGAGGCAAAAGAATCTTTCTATGAAAGCGCTGGGAAAAACTAAAAGCAATTCTAACAGAGTAAGGAATGAAATTATTTGACTGAATATGCATCATTAAACAAGAACATTCTCTGAATGAGCAATGAACTTGGCTTAGGATCCTATAAACTCTGCTTTTACAATGTCTGGCTATGAACGGGCCATTTATCTTCTCCGGGATCTCAAGTCACCAATTAAAACAAGCATACATGCCTAGTGAGCCTTATCTGGTTAATGACAAAAAAAGAACACAAACATTTTGCTTGTGTCCCGTAAACGGTAGTGTCTTTTGCCACAAGATGCTGCACACATACTATGGAAAATGTAACTCCCATAACAAACATCTGAAACTTCACTTTACTTTTTTATGCATAATACAAATGCAAGCCAAGTTAATGGGCATACGAAAGTGAAAAAATAACTGTAAAACAATTATGTAAAATGCAGACATTGCTTACCCTGTGCTGAGCGCTGTATTATTCATAATTTGCTTTGCTTAAACTCTAGTCATACACAAGTCAAAAATCTACCTTCATGTGCTTCTACCTTAAGCTTCAAAATTGATCCACAATTTGGGGGTTCAGGGTTCAAGTCTGACCAATCTCCAGTCATTACACAATGGAGTTTTACATGCTCTTATGTTTGTGTGGGTTTTATACAAGTACTCTAGTTTTCTCCCACTGACTAACTGGCTACACTAAATTAGTAATTCTCTTCTGACCTGACTTTTGCACTGTGGTCTTGACTTAAATCCTCATAAACAGTTGTTGCTGTAGTTGGTGGGGAAGCATCTGTTTATGTAGGGTTATATCAGTCAGCTGCTGTTTAGGGAGTGAGATAGGAATCCTGTACTGTCATTGTGGTTTATCTTTTTGCTAATTGGGTAAGCCCACTAAGTTAATTGCTTAGAGTCACAGTTAGTGATTATTTAATACCTCATAGCCTCAGTCTTTTGCAGTAGCTACCAGATGACTAAAATATTAATATATTACAAAATATTAATTATATATTAATACCATGTTATCACAATCTCTCCAATGCTTCACATTTTCTGCAGAAAATTCATGTGTCCCTGACTTAGCTCTTCAGTTCCCTGAATCACTGATGCTCACAGTGGTTTAACTTTCTTTTATCCCCTCTTCTTCATGGTCAGCCCTAGTCCTACAGTTTGTGACACCTGTGTCTATCATTGTCCCCTCTTCTTCATGGTCAGTCCTAGTCCTACAGTCTGTGACACCTGTGTCTATCATTGTCCCCTCTTCTTCGTGGTCAGCCCTAGTCCTACAGTCTGTGACACCTGTGTCTATCATTGTCCCCTCTTCTTCGTGGTCAGCCCTAGTCCTACAGTCTGTGACACCTATGTCTATCATTGTCCCCTCTTCTTTGTGGTCAGCCCTAGTCCTACAGTCTGTGATGCCTGTGTCTATCATTGTCCCCTCTTCTTCGTGGTCAGCCCTAGTCCTACAGTCTGTGACACCTGTGTCTATCATTGTCCCCTCTTCTTCGTGGTCAGCCCTAGTCCTACAGTCTGTGACACCTATGTCTATCATTGTCCCCTCTTCTTCATGGTCAGCCCTAGTCCTACAGTCTGTGATGCCTGTGTCTATCATTGTCCCCTCTTCTTCGTGGTCAGCCCTAGTCCTACAGTCTGTGACACCTGTGTCTATCATTGTCCCCTCTTCTTCGTGGTCAGCCCTAGTCCTACAGTCTGTGACACCTCTGTCTATCATTGCCCCCTCTTCTTCGTGGTCAGCTCTAGTACTACAGTCTGTGACACCTGTGTCTATCATTGTATCTTCACCACTCTCTGCCTGGAACTGACAGCTGCAGACAATTTTTTGAGATGAATTCTGACAGAATTGCTTTTTTTTCTGGATGTTACTGGGATGTCTTAAACTCTGGACATGAATGTGACGTCAAAACATTTGTATTTGTAAAGAGCAGTGCTACAGCAAGAGGTTCTCCAGATCTAGTCTCAACTGAGGTACCTTCTGTATGGAATGCATATGTCCTACCTGTGTTCATGTGGGTTTTGTATGAATGATCAGGCTTCCTTACTCACAGACATGCTGTATGTTGAATGTTGATCGCTTAAACTACCTATAGGTGTGCATGCAGTGTGTGAGTGAATACGTGTAACCAAAATAAGAAACCCCTCACTGGTTTCAGTCAGATGTAATAACTATGCAGCTATTCACCATCGGGCAGCACCTTGGCTGCTTTACTGAGTAACCAACTCTGTTACAGAAACATTAGGCTTCTCTATTATGAAGTTTGCTGTTACAGTTGGAGTTTACTCCTCACTTGTTTACATGCCAACAGTATCTTATTTATTTTACTTCTCAAACTCACTCTGAACTACTTTGTTTACCTTCCTTCAGTAGGGAACCACAACAACTACTCAGCCATATAGTAATTCCTCCATATAGTCCCCTGATGAGGGTGGTTTAATTTATTTATATTTGTTGACCAGGGTGGAGCACAGACCCATCTGAACCAATTTCAAGCTTTGCCTAGCAAACAATGAAAGACAATTCGTCAGTTACATTGTAAATCATGACAGATCTTCTGGTACCAAAGTCACAGCAAACCAAACCAACGAAAGGAACCAGCAAAACCCAAAAGCGGCAACGTTACGGTAACAGTTACAGTACTCCACACGTTATCACAGGTACTAGAATGCTGCAGTTGAAATAAAACTCTCCTTATTATTGTAAATCACGGAACAGTTCTATTTATTGTTAAAAAAGACTTGAAGTGTTATAATTTAATACACTTTTCGTCGCACAGTAAAAACGCAACTTCCTCAGAAGACAACATCAAATGCATACAACCCTTTTTATATGTAAGCCATATTAACTAATTAATATTTAAATTGGCAAAAATGCTCATATATACATTCTTCCTTAATACTTCTATGTTATTATAACATTTTTAAAAATAAAAATAAAAACGTAACCACATATTAGTATATTTTTGTATATGTGTTATATTAGCATATATAGCATTTTCCTTAATTAATTGGGTGCTATTGGCACATCTAATTCATTTGACACCATGGGAAAATATATAAAAATATATATAACAAATAAATCTATAAAAACGTAAACACCGTTTTTAAAAAGCCACATTTTCTTAAAAACCACATTTTCTTAAAAACTCTCCTTGCTAGAATTGATTATTATACGAGTATGTTTTATTACATGTAAGCTCCAATAGTTTAAGATTAAATCCCCAGTTATATGAATTGAAGCTATTACCATAGTAGATCGACCTGTTCAACCATATTGCCATTATTGATGTTATTATTAATTATTAATTATTAATTAATTATTGCTACTAAGGTACCATTTTCAACCCTAGTTAACCTTATAGAAATATATAAAATTAATAATTATTAATGTTACATAACTGATGTAGTATGAAATATTAAACTTTATTATTATTATGAATTACTAATTAATAATTAAATTAATTTTAGTTGTTACTAAATGGACTAACTCCTTATTAACTTAAATAACTTTTTATTATTATTATTGTATAGACTGAATTTTATATTATTATTATTGACTAGACTAACTTTTTATTATTATTATTATTATATATGTAGGAATAGCCAGACCCTAAATTGAATAAATTCATTTCGCCATAGGCAATTTTATGAATTCATTTCACCTTGGGCAATTTTATGAAATGTTATATACAGTTTCTTATATAAACGATTCCATAAATCTCATCTCTCCATATTTTTTAATCTCAATATACATTTAATGGAGGGCATTTCGTTGATACCTGGATATTGGTTTGCATTAGTTCTCAATTGCCATACTAGTTCTTTTCTTTCTAGTTTTAATGGTTCATACTTACATCTTGGATCCTCACTGATTTGCTCTATCGCTTTAAATTTGAAACTATGCCCTTCGTTTTCCAGACAGTGTCTAGCTAATGCGTTTTCTGACTTTTGCCTACTGATACAATAGTTGTGTTCGTATATCCTATCTCGTAATTTTCTATCAGTCTTACCTATGTAGAAGGCTGCACATTTCACGCATTTTGCTTTATATACAACTTGTTTACTATTACAATTGAATTTTTGATTTATTTTATAAGTTGTTCTATTTAGCGTGAATGTGCAGCCTTCTTCTATACACTTGCAAAAGTTACAGTTTCCACATTTTGACATCCCTACATTAGCAGTTTTTTTTAAACTTTTCTTTTGTAGTAATTCTTTTAAGTTAGTACCTCTTCTATATATTAACTTTGGTTTATCTGGTACTATACATCTTAAATGACTATCGGAAGATATTAACTCCCAGTTTTTCAAGATAATATTTTTGATGTCGGTGGAATTTAGATTAAAAGTCGTTATAAAACTACATGAGTAGTTTATTTTTTCTCCACTATTTAGTTTGAACCCTGTGTCATTTCCATTTGTTTGAGTTGTTCCTAGTAGAGGAAAATATTCTCCTCTTACTCTCTTAGTTTCTACTTCTAATATAATTTCTTGAATAACATTCCCTGGGTAACCCCTTTGAAGGAAGAAGCTTTGCAGTACCTCGCATTCTTCCTTAAAATCTTTATCACTAGTGGTCATCCTTGCTGCCCTCACCATTTGACCTTTTATGATCGATTTTTTCTGGTGGGGGGGATGGCAACTAGTGAAATGTAGAAATTTATTAGAGTAGGTTTCCTTTCTGTGTATTTTTGACATAAACCTATTATTAATGTAATCTTTTCTCAGATGTACATCTAAGTAATCCATCGAGTTCTTATTATATTTGTGTGTAAACTTTAGAAAGTCCGTACTTATTTCTAAATCAATAAACAGTTGTTTCATTTCATCTTCCTTTCCAATGAAAATTAAGAAGATGTCATCCAGGAATCTCGTATAGAATGGAATGTTTTTCTTAACTATGTCTTTTTCCAAAATTGTTTTCCTCTCCCAATAGGTCATTACTGAGTTGGCGAAACTGGCTCCACAAGGGGAGCCCATCGCCACGCCTATTTTTTGGTGGTATATCTCTTTGTTGAAAAGTATGTAATTGTAAGAGAGAACTGTATCCAGAAGTTCTCTTACTAATTCAATCTCTTCAATAGGCGCCCCTAGTTGGCCTAAAAGGAGGGAAGTCCATTCTTTCCCTGTTTCATGTGGTATACTAGAATAAAGATCTTTCACATCTAGTGTGACCAAATAACTATCGGGTGTAAATGGCAATTGATTAATTGTCCTGAGGAACGACCAAGAATCTTTTGAAATCTGGTTCTCTCTTTTTATGTATTTTTGTAAAATCTTATCTGCTACTTTGGAGCAGGTGTATGTTAAACTACCCCTGCCATCTACCAAAGGTCTCATAGGTGGATCTTGGATATTTTTATGGACCTTCAGTATCCCGAAAAGGACGGGAGTCCTGATTTTGGATTGATGTAAATAGTCATACATGTTTTTCTCTATCCTTTTTTTCTATATATAATTCTTCTATAAATGTTTTAATTTTTTGATAGGCGGAATTCATTTCATTCACTGATGCTTTGACATAGGTCCCACTTTCTAGAATCTTAATCATTTTGTCATTGTAGTCACTAATAAACATAATTGCAAGACCTCCCCCCTTATCGGGTTGCATTATCCTGATTGGCATTTCTCTCAAAAGGGTCAACAGATCTTTTTCTTCCTTAGAGAGGTTATTGTTGTAAAATCTATTCTTTCCCTTAAGGTTCCTCAGGTCAATTTCCATTATTTTCTCGAAAAGAGCCAGTAACGGATGCAAGGGTGGATTATATACACTTGACACAAAATAGTCTGTTTTTTTGTTTAAATCACTTCCTAACATTATTGACAGGTTGAGTTTCCTGGTAAACAACTTTAAGTCTATTAAAGTTTCTGCCATATTAAATTTTCTTGATGGAACAAATGTATATCCTTTACTCAATAGATCTACCGTTTCTATACCAATGGATAAATTAGTATAGTTATAAACCTTAAAGTCATTCAAGGAATTGGTTACAATGTTACATATAGGTTCATCTTCTACAAAGTTAGCTATAGTATAGTCATTGTTCATCGTTTCCTCCTCCTGTTCCCATTCTGCCTCCTGTTCTGTGGGGGACGCCTCGAGGCTTGTTCTTGAAAATTCCTACTCTTGTTATTCCCTCTGTTATTATTAGACATATTATTGGATACTTGTTGGTTTTGTTGTTGTATTAGCCTCTCACTTCTTCTCGGGCCCTCGGTAAAGTCAGGGTTTAGCTCTTCGTATCCTTCCTCATTAATGTCTAAAACTTGGTTTGTATGCCCCCCTTGAACATTTGTAATATTTTCAGAGTTTCTGGAATGGGGCCCATTTCCAATTATTGGTTTTTGCACTAATGGCGGGTGGGGATAGGCTTTACCATCCCTGTAGTCATTAATATCTCTCTTGATTTTTTTCACCTTAGTAGCATTCATTTTGGTAATATGGTCGTCTATGCTTAAAAAACATCTATCATACTCATATTGGTATCTGTTATAATCAATGTCCGCTTTAATAGATTCATTGAGACATTCATTGACACTGTCTGGAAAACGAAGGGCATAGTTTCAAATTTAAAGCGATAGAGCAAATCAGTGAGGATCCAAGATGTAAGTATGAACCATTAAAACTAGAAAGAAAAGAACTAGTATGGCAATTGAGAACTAATGCAAACCAATATCCAGGTATCAACGAAATGTCCTCCATTAAATGTATATTGAGATTAAAAAATATGGAGAGATGAGATTTATGGAATCGTTTATATAAGAAACAGTATATAACATTTCGCAAAATTGCCCACGGTGAAAGGAATTCATAAAATTGCCGATGGCGAAATGAATTTATTAAATTTAGGGTCTGGCTATTCCTACATATATAATAATAATAATAATAAAAAGTTAGTCTAGTCAACAATAATAATAATATAAAATTTAGTTCAGACAATAATAATAATAAAAAGTTATTTTAGCTAATAAGGAGTTAGTCCATTTAGTAACTAAAATTAATTTAACTATTAATTAGTAATTCATAATAACAATAAAAGTTTTATATTTCATATTATATCAGTTATGTAACATTAATAATTATTATTTTTATACATTTCTATAAGGTTAACTAGTGTGGAAAATGGTACCTTAGTAGCAACAATTAATAATTAATAATACATCAATAATGGCAATATGGTTGAACAGGTCGATCTACTATGGTAATAGCTTCAATTCATATAACTGGAGGGTTAATTTTAAACTATTGGAGCTTACATGTAATAAAACCTACCCGTACAATAACCAATTCTAGCAAGGAGAGTTTTTTAAGAAAATGTGTTTTTTTAAGAAAATGTGGCTTTTTTAAAAAATGGTGTTTACGTTTTTTATAGATTTATTTGTTATATATATTTTTATATATTTTCCCATGGTGTCAAATGAATTAGATGTGCCAATAGCACCCAATTAATTAAGGAAAATGCTATATATGCTAATATAACACATATACAAAAAATACACTAATATGTGGTTACGTTTTTATTTTTATTTTTAAAAATGTTATAATAACATAGAAGTATTAAGGAAGAAAGTACATATGAGCATTTTTGCCAATTTAAATATTAATTAGTTAATATGGCTTACATATAAAAAGGGTTGTATGCATTTGATGTTGTCTTCTGAGGAAGTTGCGTTTTTACTGTGCGACGAAAAGTGTATTAAATTATAACACTTCAAGTCTTTTTTAACAATAAATAGAACTGTTCCGTGATTTACAATAATAAGGAGAGTTTTATTTCAACTGCAGCATTCTAGTACCTGTGATAATGTGTGGAGTATTGTAACTGTTACCGTAATGTTGCCGCTTTTGGGTTTTGCTGGTTCCTTTCGTTAAATCATGACAGATGACAAGAGTAATTAAAAATAATAAAGAGGGACAGTTGGTATCTAATCAAATATCAATAAATAAATAAAGTAAAAATATAGCACACTTTTGTTTTTGCAGGCTGACAGAAATAAATTTATCCAGGTAAACAGTGAGGTACGCACATTCGTTTGTAGATTAAGTCGTAAGACAATTGGCTACTGTGTATGTGGTGTGGGTGGTGAGGATAGTGGGGTAGTTGGGTTGTGGAAGGTTAATTAGGGTATGCAGGATTAGAGAGGAGGGGTGGTGGGAAAAAGTTATGCTGCATACCTGTCAAAAATGAATAATATAATGGCGGAGTATAGGAAGCTGAAGTTAACTCAAAGTGAGTATTTATGTTCTAATGGATGTCTTCTTAAGGCACTGACACATTGATGATTTCAGTAGGTGTTCCTTTTAATTTGCTTTGGAAGTGCAGGAAGTTTGTTGAATCACTTATGAAGCAGGGAATGACATTCCATAGACATTCTATAGTCACTGAGGCCTAAAACTGGATAACAATGGTTGTTGGACTTTTTGATTGTTGTGGGAGTATGGAAAGCAGATGCAATTTAGGCTTGAGATTGTAGGTTATAGATCTGCTCCCTAATGGGGAATCTACTGATGAGGATAGGGAATGAGTTTTGGTTTTGGTTAAACAGGAATGATCTGAGCACCAGATCAGCTCTTTGCTATATTTTCAGTCACTTTCCCTTTAAGAGCAGAGCGATGGTGTTCCACACCGTGATGGTGTTCCATTGCAGGTGCAGCTGACATGAAGTGTTCGATGTTGTTAGAGGTAGCCTGAAGAAATGAGAGATCCTTTTTAGAGTCGGCAGTAATAAAGGGATGCTGATGTTGATAATTACAAGCAGAAACTGATGCCCTAGAATCAGATTACATGCAAATGACTGGGTGCAGATTTTGCCTTTGTTCCCCTTCAATGTCATTTCTCTGTAACTAAAGTGAATTGCTAAACTTGCTCCTCTATTTGACTTCTGTTGATTTAGCAAACACTAGTAACTTTATGTCACATCTCTTATACGACACTTGAATATGTCTTATACTTTCTAAACTTTCAGAAGGGGATGCTGTTTTCAGCAGCTGACAACTGCTGCTGTCCTGCTGAAACAATCTTAAATAAATAACTAAAGCCACACAATATCAAATGAACACTACTTTTCCGACCACCACTGCTACCTTATTATTAAATGAAACCTTATAACACTTCCAGTTCCATCTTGCCTTTAGAAGATAGTGCCTTACCACTGTCGTTACTGACGATGCATATAAGAAAACAATTATTTTTTCTCAAGATGTTGCCATGGCTCATATTGTTGATTATACCACTCTCCTTATAATGTCAAGAACCTTGCAGATCTGTTTCTTTAATGCAAACCATAAACTAAAGTACATCTCAAGTTAAGTATAATATAAAGTACTGTCTACCTTGTATGTTTGAGAGATTTATTTATTTTTTTCTTGAAGTTATTCTAATACAATGAGATGTTGTTGATTTTTGCAATGTATTGTGTTACCTTCAAACACCTGCATCCTGTTCCATGTTGCATCAACATGTCTACATTATTTTAGTTCTACAGACCCATACTTTTTGGCATCGCTCATAAGGAAAGAGGTGCTTATAATATAATTCTTCCTCATGATGTAACTGGATAACAGTATTTAAAGCATAACAAAATGATTACAGTATTAAAATGTAATTACAAAGTACCCAACTACTTTACTCAGAAAGATGTAACGTTAGGAAAAACAACACCGACAAACTCACATGCTGTCTTACATGTAGCCTCCAGGAGCATCCAACAATTTAGCTTTAACATGATCTAGCAAAGATTGCTCCTTAAGCCAAGCATGCCTTCTAAGCACAGACCCAGTAACAGCAGCCCTGCAAGATGCCTCTAGTGAATCAAAACCACATTGCAAAGTATGTTTTCCAACTTGTTCAACAGAATGCATTAAATCCTGTAAATCTTTATTTTCAGCACAGTCAGGAATCAACATCAATTTCTGTTTAAGCAATCCAATAATATGCTGCTGATACTTCAACATATAAAACTGTCAGTTTAAGGCCCTAATGGCCAAAGTTGCAGAAGTGTATACCTTCTTACCCCATCTATCCAGCACCCTGGAATCTATATCAGAGGGAGTAGGATTTTTGGCAGTAGTAGCCATAATGCCCTTGGGTCCCTGTGAAATGGTCTCAGGATCCACAGTAGGAATTTTTAAAAAGGAACTTGCGAGAGTCAGGAACCCTGTAATATCTATCAGGTTTTCTGGGAGCAGGAGGTAAAGAGTCAGGGGCCAAGCTAGAGTCCAAAAAAGCATCATCAGCAATGTCCAGTACAGGTGGGACAGCTAAAGGCCTGTGTTGGGGCAGGAGTAAGAAACCCCTAAGCCTCTTTTTAGAGTCAGAGTAACCCTGGCTTTCCCAGCGAAAATGCTCCCTGAGAACGAGGCCCTTCTCAGTATGGAGAACATCGATGTCTGTGCTGTGACAGAAACCTGGTTCAAGGCTCCTGAGAGCACCCCAGCGCTATCAGGTTTTACCTCATATCATGCTCCGCCCCAAAATCAGGAAAATACCAAGAAAGGAGGGGGGGTATCCATATTCATCAAGGACACCCACACCTCAAGACTGGTGGCAACACATGATGCATCGGAGACCATCCAGGTGCAATTAACCGTAGGCAAGACTGCTCTGCAAATAGTAGCATGTTACAGGCCACCCTCACAAACACAGGAACCTCACATGGCCTTCCTGAAAACACTAGAGGGGATAAATGTATCACCAAACACCATCATACTAGGTGACTTCAATTACCCAAATATAGACTGGGAACACTACTCAAGCCCAAACACCCTAGCCCAAAAGTTCCTGGAATTCATAAACTCAAATGCCATGGAACAACTAGTCACCATTCCCACAAGAGGAGATAACATACTTGATCTCATCATCACGAACATGGGAGCACAATGTTCAACACCGAAGTATACCCCTCACTGGTGAGATCAGATCACAACTAATCTCGCTGGAGGTCCTCATCCCACCCCCACCTGAAATAAAAAGACCACAGTAAAGAACTTCCCAAAAGCCGACTTCACACTTCTAAAGACTAGTGTGGTCTCCTTTAAGGCCCCCGAGCCGGGCGGAAAACAGTACTCAAGCCGCTGAATCACTTACAAATGCCTTCTACCAGCACCTGCAGGACTGCATGGATAAGGCAATCCCAAGCAAAACAAAGACTCTTTGTACCAAAGGCAAGCGCCCAGTCTGGTGGACCCCAGCCATAAACAAACTCTACAACAAAAGGAGGAAGCTACTACAAGATAGAGCAAAATCCTTAAAAGGTAAGACACCCTTGATCACTATAAGTAAAAAACTAAGAGCTCTCATAAAATCATCCAAAGCAAATTTCGAGAGAAAAATAGCTAAAGACTCAAAAGACAATCATAAGGCCTTCTTTAGCTATGTTAGAAACCTAGGAGGAAACTCCCAGATATGCTCAGAACTAGTTCAAAATGATGTGAAGATTACTGATCCTACAGACATTGCCAACATACTGGCTGACAGGTTCAGTGCAAACTTCTCACCCCCCCTCCCCCCCAAAAGGAGAGATATCTATACCAAATGATTGCAGCCCCCCAAACATCTCCAGCGCCCAAGTGAGAACTGCTCTCTCCAAAGCAAAAACACAGCATCCATGGGACCTGATGGTGTCCCGGCTGTGTGTTCCACTTAACTCAATGAGGAATTAAACCCACAGCTAGGACAGCTGTTTAATCAAAGTCTTACCTCTGGATAATGCACTCCAGGAGTGGCGCACTGCAACTGTGGTCCCACTTCACAAAGGCGGTGCCTCCACCGACCCTGGTAATTACCGCCCATTAGCTTGACAAGCCTTATCTGCAAAGCCATGGAGAGGATCATAATGGACCTCATAAATAAAGACATTGGGAATTTGCAGACTTTGGATCCAACCCAGTTTGGCTTTGTCAAAGGCAGATCATGCCTTTTAAACTTGGTTGACTTTTTGAAACAGTCACCAAAGCCATTGATGAGGGAAAGGCAGTCCATACAGCCTACCTCGATCTGGCTAAGGCCTTGATACAATACCCCACTCGGGTATCATTGAAAAACTCATCAGCTTAAATGTTAACCCATACATCACAAGATGGGTTGCAAACTGGCTGAGTGACAGAACCCACAGGGTCAGAGTTGCTGGCGCCATGTCAGACTCAAAGCCTGTCACAAGTGGTGTCCCACAGGGCTCAGTCCTGGGCCCACTCTTGTTTGGCATCTACTTTTCTGAAGTACAAGCAAACACAGGAGGGTTATGGCTGACAAAGTTTGCAGATGACTGCAAACTGGGCCATAGTAGAAAACACATCTGACACAGATATCCTTCAGAAGGGTCTCACAGAAACGGATAACTGGTGCCAGAGCCACGGCCTAAAGTTAAATGCCAAAAAATGCATAGTCATACCCTTCGGAAAAAAACAAGGTTACCCCTAGCTACCAAATAGGAGGCAATCCACTGAGCACAGAAGAAGTTATCAGGGACCTGGGGACCCAGGTTGATAGTAGTCTGTCATTCGACACCCATGTAGCTAAAGTAGTTAGGAAGACCTTCTACATTGCCCACCTTATCATGAAGGGATTCTCATCTAGATCAAGGGAGGTTATAGTCTCCTTTACTCATCACTCATCAGATCAATGATTGAGTACAATGCCCCATTTGGAATGTATCTGACCCGACACTTGCAGCAGCTGGAGAGGCCACAAAGTTCCTCACCAAAAGGATAAAGGGTCTCAAAATCTATCCTATGCTGCCCGACTGAAAGAACTCCAGCTCTATTCAGTCGCACCACTTGCTCAGAGGTGACCTTTGCCTAACATACAAGGCCATGTCAAACCCAGATTTGATGAATATGCTTCACCTCAAAAATCTAGATCCATCAGAGCCACAAGGGCGGAGACTTAAACCTCGACACGGCTATTAATAGGACGTGCTGGAGGGATAGATTCATCACCCAAAGACTCCCTATGCTGTGGAACAGAATCCCGGTACATGTGAGGCAGAGCACCTCGCTGGCCTTGTTCAAGAGAAATCTTGACCAATGGATGGGAGATCGCAGATATACCCCAGGGATTACCTCAGTGTCACTGCTCGACAGAGGCACAGCAAAATAATGGGTATAGTTCCCCATACTAAAGGGGTGGCCACAAACAAACGATGGGCTAGGCTTGTAAATGCCCTCGGGCAGATAGCCTAGTATGAACCTATGAACCTATGAACCTATGAAAAGAGAAATCATCTAGAGGGGAAGCAGAGGGAATAGAGTCCTCTGCATCAGAATCCTCATAGGTAGATAAGGGTAAATCCTGGTCATCAGAGGAAACAGAAATTTCAGAACCATGGTTAGAAGTATCATAAGCAAACTCAGTCCTAGGTCTCTTAGAGGGGGAAGGTTGGCTTCCCCTGATTAAAGTAATAAGGTCTTCAGCCATTATTTTCTTTTGCTTTTTAGGCATAGAAGCCTGACCATGTGGTCTGGGCGTCCATTTTCTAGGCATGGATCGAGTTTTAGGCCTTGAAGAAGATGATGGTGTTGGTTTAATATGCAAGTCAGTAGGCCTGAATACACCCTCAGAAGCCGGTACCTGCACAGCGGCTCCGGACCCATCTAAGGTAGAGACATCTGCAGGTTCCACAGTTCAAACATCTCGCTGCATAGCAGACTCTGAATGGGTCTCAGTAGAGGCCTGAAAATCTGAAGTAGTGGGTATCAGGGGCTGCAAAAGCACCTCACTGAATACCAGCGAACTGGCGACTAGCTTAGGAGAAGCGTCGTCGGCAGCTTTGGACCTATGCGGTCTGTCTCTGTCTTTTATCTTTGTGTTTTTTCGGGATGTCGGTAGTCGGGTGGCTTACCGAAGCCATACCTGGATAATTGAACCAAGTACCAAAATATTTAGAAGGGTAAATATACCTATGACGAATAGTTCGTTGTTTAAATAAGGCACAAAACCGACAGCGAGGTATGTTGTGGTCAGGGCCTAGGCAAAGAGTGCAGTACGAATGAAAATCTTTATGATGTATTTGCTTTCCACAAGAAGTACAATTATTGACTTTTACTGACATCAGTTTAGAGCAAGAAAAAGTTTCCCCAATGAGGTACTTAGCTTAGTTGAAGACTTCACTTCTGAAACTCGAAAACAAAAATTTCAGGAGTCGGCCGACTGGCACTTGCAAACTACTTCTGCTTCGGGCAACGCATGGCAAGAAAGACTGATGTAATGGCATTGGCTGCATGCTTTATACCCCTGACTACCTGACGTCATGGAAGATGGGACAGCAACCGACGCAGGACCCAAGACTTTGTTAATCAGGCTGACTGAGGGCTACTGCAAGCAGATAACCCAAATGTGATGACTGCAACAGTGAAACACGAAGAACATCTGCACTCACTGGAAAGAGCCCTCACACTGGAAGATGCTGACATTTGTGCAGTCACTGAAAAGTACAGTTTTGTACCTACCATAAATGTAGATGTCCGAACTGGATAGCATCTGCAGTCATAACAACTGGGTTGTCCTGTCATCAGGCAGCCCTTCAGTCGGCCGGATTCCAAAGTCCGGGTCCGGCTTCGGCTGATGTCGCACTTCACCCGACGTCATCTCTGTTGGTCTTCGGGTATAAAAGCATCAGCCGACGCCATTTTCCTCAGTGTTTCTTGCCCCAGATGCCAGTAGCCCTCTTGAAGGCTAAAATTTGGATAGATGCCAATGTTTCCAAAAAGATAGAGGTAAACACAAAAATAAGCATGTATGTACATATATACAAACAAATACACCATAAAGACTCCCCACCAGC
This sequence comes from Protopterus annectens, assembly GCF_019279795.1. Taxonomy (NCBI): domain Eukaryota; kingdom Metazoa; phylum Chordata; order Ceratodontiformes; family Protopteridae; genus Protopterus; species Protopterus annectens. Next base: position 1,656,368,509 of record NC_056729.1, read on the forward strand.
TAGCTATTAGGAGGATAAACACCCTAGGAGTACCACAGAGGGAAGGAGGAGGAATCTGACTGCAGATGCTATCCAGTTCGGACATCTACATTTATGGTAGGTACAAAACTGTACTATGTCCTTCATGGATGCATCTGCAGTCATAACAACTGGGTAGAATACCATAGCCAACTAGGGAGGAGGATAAAAGTAGATTATGGTGTGTTTAGGATCCCTTGCAGTACAGCAGTGGCAAACCCTGCTCGGGATCTGGAATATAGAGGCAAATTATAATGCTTGGCAAATGTATGCACGGAGGTCCAAGTAGCCACCTCAATAATGTCTTTGGTTGCCACTCCTCGTAAGAAGGCTGTGGTAGTGGCTGTTGCCCTTGTAGAATGAGGTCTTATGTTCTGTGGAATTGGTTTTCCATGGAAGGAGTAACAGAATCGTATGCAATTTCCTATCCATTTGGAGATTGTCTGTTTGGAAATAGCTTTTCCTTCCTTCCTGTTGCATAGGCTACAAAAGTTGGTCAGTCTTTCTGCTATTTTTGTTCTGTCCAAGTAGTAGCGTAGCTGTCTATGTACATCCAAGGTATGCAGTATTCTTTTCCCTCTGTTTTGTGGGTTGGGAAAGAAGGTAGGTAGGTGGATTGCCTGGTTTAAAGACACTCTGGATACCACCTTAGGCATAAATGTAGGATTAGTCCTCATGGACACTCTATCTTGGTGGAAGATTAGGAAGGGTTGCACTGCCATTAAGGCCTGTAGTTCTGAAACCCTCCTTGCTGAAGTAATTGCCAGTAGGAAAGCAGTTTTCCATGACAGGTGTTGTAGGTCTGCTGTTGCTGCTGGTTCAAAGGGTGATAGTGTCAACTTTTCTAGCACAAAGTTTAAGTCCCAAGCTGGTAATGGTGGTTTCCTTGGAGGTTTTACATTCTTGATTCCTCTGAGGAACTGCCTGAGCAAAGGGTGCGAAAAAACAGGTGGATCAAAGCTGTATTCTGCTGAAATAGCTGATGCATGTATCTTGATGGAGGAGTAGGACAGGCCTGAATGAAGAAGTTCGCCCAGATACTCCAGAATGTTAGGCATATCTATGTTTGACACATCTTTTCCTCTTTCCGTACTCCAAATGACAAACCTTTTCCATTTTCCAGCATAGTTCCTTCTTGTTGAAGGTCTGCGTGTTTCAAGAATAATGTCTTTAACTCTTTGGGAAAGTTCTGGATTAGCTGCTGCTATGTGATGCTCCATGCAGTCATTTGCAACGTTTTTAGGTTTGGATGTATGATGCTGTAGTTGTTCTGAGTTAACATCAAAGGCATCAGGGGTATTGGCCACATATTGTTCCGAGACATGCTCCTCAGCAGTGGGTACCAGTGTTGTCTTGGCCAGTTTGGAGCTATCAGGATTATCCTTGGACGTTCTTCCTTGATTTTTAGTAGTACTTTGTGTATCAAGGGAAGAGGTGGGAATGCATATGCTGTTAGGCCTTTCCAGCTGAAGGAGAGCGAATCCACTTTCCATGCTAGTGGGTGGAATGTCCTTGTGCAGAACTTTTTGAGCTGGTGATTGAGAGGTGATGCAAATAGATCTATCTGAGGCATTCCCCATTTCTTTGAGATGGTGTTGAAGATGTCCGGGTGCAGCTTCCATTCGTGGGCATCCGATGTGGTTCTGCTTAATATGTCTGCTAGAGTATTTTCTTTTCCGGTACAAATATTGCCTGTAACTGGATGTTGTAGCTGAGTGCCAGGGTCCACAGCTCCAAAGTCATTCGGCATAGGGGGTATGAATGAGTGCCTCCCTGTTTGTTGATGTACCACATGACTGTGGTGTTGTCTGTCCTTATCATCAACTGGCCCTCTTGGAGAAATGGTTTGAACTTTTGGATTGCCAGTTTTACTGCCAGTATTTCTTTTAGGTTGATGTGCAGGTGAAGTTGATCCTGTGTCCACAATCCTTGCACGCATTTGTCCAGCATGTGGGCCCCCCATCCTAGGTCTGAAGCGTCTGTTGTGATGGTCTGGCTTGCTTGACATCTGCGAAAGGGTAGGCCTGGGTTTGACTGACATGCCTGAGCCCACCATAGGAACTCCTGCTTTAAGCATGGAATTAGTGGGATTTCTGTTTCTAGGCTGTGTCTGTGTTGGGACCATAAATTCTTTAGGTACCACTGTAGTTTTCTCATATGTAGTCTGGCAAATGGGACCAAGATTATGCATGATGCCATGAAGCCCAAGGCCTGCAGTACTTTTCTTGCTGTTAACTTGTTCAGTTTTGTTAGTGCCAAGAAGTAAAGAGGGAGTTCTTTTGTTTTTCTGTAGTCAGGAATGCCATTTGTTTTACTGTGTCCAATTCCGCCCAAGAATGTCCTTGTTTGGGATGGTATCAGCCTTGACTTTTGTAAATTGACTGTGTATCCCAGTGCTTGTAGCAAGTAAATGACCCTTTGTAAATCTGTTGTCAGCTTGCTTTTGTTGTCCCCTTGTAGCAGGCAGTCGCCCAGGTATGGGTAAATTTGAATTCTGTAGTCTGCAATGGCGATTACTGATGCCAGGCATTTTGTGAATACTCTGCAGTAGATAAGCCAAAGGGCAATGCTGAGAATTGATAGTGCTCTGATCCTGCAAAAATATGAGGTATCTTCTGCAGATTGGTCGAATGGGGACGGCAGGTATGCCTCCTTGAGATCTAGAGTTACCAGCCAAGACTCCTTGCCCAGCATGGGAAGAAGTTGCTGTAGGGTCAGCATTTTGAATTTTGGGACAATGATGTATGTATTTAAGGTGGACAGGTCGAGAATTGGTCTCCAACTTTTTCCTTTCTTGGAACTAGGAATAGTCTGGAGTAGAACCCTTTCCTTGCTCTGCTGTTGGCACTCTTTCCACAGCTCTCATGTTTGCTAACTCCATTATCTGTTGTAGTGCCTCTGTTTTTGATTTGGAGGTAGATTTGGCATTCCTCTTTGACTGGTAAAGTGTGGAAGTGAAACCGTAACCTTGATCTATGGTTTGTAAAATCCACTTGTCTTTGTTATGTAGTGCCAGTTCTTTGAAAATAAGGTTAACTTTCCGCCTAGAGGAGCTGCTATTTGTTCCCTGGTAGGCGGATTTAGGGTTAAGTCACTGTGGTTGTGCTGATGTAGTGGCAGTGGTTGTGTCTGTGCCTCTGTTGTTACCTTGCTACTGTCGCCTCTGTAGGCACCTCCTCTGGATTGGTTTCTGCCTCTGGAACGCCTATTCCTGCCCCTTTGAAATTTTGTGGAGTCAGGAAAGGACCAATTTTTGGCAGGCCAGTTCCTGCTAAACCTTGGGGTTGAACCTGCAAGAAATCTTTAACCGTTTGAACAGATTTTGCCTTTTCTTCCATTTTTCTTCATAACCTGCTGGGCAGGTGTACCAAACAAACTTGTCTTATCCATAGGAGCATCTAGCAACTTAGCTTTAACATGATCCGTAAAGCTTGCTCCTTTAGCCATGCATGCCTTCTTATCACTGTGCCAGTCATGGCTGATCTAAATGAAGCCTCCAGTGCATCATAGCCACATTTTAAGGAATCGTTGCTAACCTGTTGTATGTTACTTACCATTTCTAATACATATTTCTTATCAAGAGATTCATCAGTGGTTAGTTTTTAGTTAACTGATCAAGCATAAACTCTTGGTATTGTATCATGTGAAACTGACAGTTTAAAGCTCTAGCTGAGAGAGTAGCTGAAGTGTAGACCTTTTACCCCATCTGTCTAATGACCTTGCTTCCCTTTCAGAAGGAATAGGGTTTTAGCTATGGTCGCTACTGCCTTGAGACCCTGGGATATAGTTTCGGGTCTGCAAGTGGGGCCTTGTAAAGGTGGTGATGAGTATCTGGCACCCTGTAAAATCTGTCTGGTTTGGCAGGGGCTGGGGTAAAGAATCTGGAGCGGAGCAGACATCATTGAAAGCATCATCCACCACAGAGAGAACAGGAGGTATAGCTAAGGGCCTGTGCTGTGGGAGGTGCAGAAAGGTCCTAAGTCTTTTCTGGAGTCTGAAAAATCCTGCTGCTGCCATTGGAACTGCTCTCGATGGCATGTAAGGTTTCCCAAAGGAGAATTCTTCTGGTGGGGAAGCAGCTGGAATGGATTCTTCAGCATCAGAATCTTCAAAATTGGAGAAAGGAGCCTCTGGCTGGTCAGTTATGTCTGATTCATCAGCAGAATCATCAGAGGACACTGGCTCAGGGGGCTCTGCCCTAGGTCTCTTCTCTGGGGGCTGAGAGGCCCTGTCTGGGTGAGATTGAGATCCTCTAATTAATGAAATTAAATCTTCTGCCAAAGTAAGCATTTGAGAACTAGAAGAGGGCCTGGTTGTGGGGGGTTTAACAGGCACTGTCTTAGTAGTCTTGGCTGCTTTAGCCCTGGCGGCCTTAATGGACATGGCTGCTGGAGGCCTAGCAGCACCATGTGCTGGGGTAGAGACATCCAAGGGAATGGTGTCTGATAAGTCAGTGGCAACCACCGTAGTGGATAAAATTTCTGAGGCCGATTCAAGAGTGGTAGCAGGGGCCTCAGTTGTAGAAATAGGTTCAGCTGTACTTTGATCAGTTTTCTCGGTTTCGGCCGAAACCGAGACACTCGCGGTTTGCTTAACCATGGTTTCGGCCGAAACCGCGGACCGCGAGTGTCGGTCTTTATCTTTGCGTTTTTTGGCAGATTGGATAGTCGGAGGATCCGACGGCATAATGTACGCAAAATCAGAACCGAAAAACTGTTCTGCAAACTCCGACCGACGCCTAAGCATTCGTCGGTTGAAAGAAGCACAGGCCGAACAGGCTGCTACGTCGTGGGCTGGGCCTAAACAAGGCAGACAATAAGAGTGGAAATCTTTATGAGGTATTTGTTTCCCACAGGTTAAACAATTATTAACTTTTTCTGACATCGGCTGAGGCAAGAAAGAGTCCCAACGGGTACTTAGCTTTAGAAGTCTTCGAGGTAGTATTCGGTAGAAGTAATCTCTGGATCCGACCGACCGGCACTTGCGAACAGCTTCTGCTTCGGCGCCACGGCAAGAAAGACTGAGGAAAATGGCGTCGGCTGATGCTTTTATACCCGAAGACCAACAGAGATGACGTCGGGTGAAGTGCGACATCAGCCGAAGTCGGACCCGGACTTTGGAATCCGGCCGACTGAAGGGCTGCCTGACGACAGGACAACCCAGTTGTTATGACTGCAGATGCATCCATGAAGGACATCCTGGTTTCAGGCTGCGGAGAGCACCCCAGCTATACCAGGTTACATTCCCTTCTACACACTCAGACCACAAACTGAAGGCGTGAGAACCAAAGGAGGTGGTATATCAATAATCATTAAAGATAAATACACGTCTAGATCAGTTAAACAGCATAATTCATTTGAATTACTTCAGGTACAATTGACTGTAAGTAAGACCCCTCTTCAGGTCATAGCCAGCTATAGGACCCCCTCCATGAATCAAGGCATCTACTCAGCCTACTTACATCTACTTGTGTCAGTCAACATACAACCAAACACCCTGGTTTTGGGTGACTAACTGCCCATCCACAGATTGTGTAAATTATATGTTTTCTAACTCACTTGCACAAAGGTTCCTGGACTTCGTTAACTCCAATGCCCTGGACCAGCTGGTTGACACACCCACAAGGGGCTCAAACATCCTGGACCTGGTGCTCACCAACATAGGAGACTGCTGCACCATCCCCAGTGTGTGGCCATCCCTGGTGAGATTCTGACCAAAAATCAGTCTAGCTTGAAGTAACTAAAACAGAAGACCCCCACACCACCCTTAGTAACAACTAGACTAAAAAACTTCTCCAAGGCCAATTACAATATTAAAACCTCTTACATGATGGCATAAATAGCTTCACAGCCCCCTCACCCCGCTGATGGAACAGACACAAATGCTGAGTTATACACCAATGCTTTATACAACCACATGTACAAGTGTATTGTCTCTGCTGTGCCTGATGGAACCAAAGCAAGATATTCAAGGAAAAAACAAACTTGCCTGGTGCACAACTGCCATTAATAGGCTATACAATAGGAGAAAGAAACTGCTTTCTAAAAGCAGGAAAGAATGATCTGAAAACTGGAAATACTCCCTCCTCAACCTAAACAAGCAAATAAGACTCCTAGTGAAGTCCTCCAAAGCTAACTGCAAAAAGAAATTAGCTTCCCTAACTAAGAATAACCACAGGCATTCTTTAGTTACATCTGTAACCTCAAACATAAGGGCCAGATTTGTGCTGAACTTATACTTAATGGTACTACATACATAGAACCTGTGGATATAGCAAACCTGCTGGTTGACAGGTTCAGTGAAAACTTCACTCGCCTGTCTCCGCCACATATACCCCAAAGCATTCCAAATACCTGTCCCCCACTTAATATCTCCGACGAGCTGGTCTTAAATGTCCTCCCCAGCCAAAAACACAGCCACTATGGGACCAGACAACATTTCGGGCTGTGTTCTGCATGAGTTAAAACAGGAATTTCCATCATCCTTCAGCATGCCTTTCAGTCATAGCCTAAGCACTGGCTTCATTCCAGTGGAATGGAAAACAGCTACTGTCATCCCTTTGCACAAAGGGGGTGCATCCATGGACCCCTGGAACTATAGAACCATTAGCCTGACCAGCCTTACCTGCAAGGCCATGGAACAAATAATTAAAAGCCTGATTAGCAAAGATTTAGGAAATCTCCAAATGTTGAGCCCCACCCATTTTGGCTTTGTCAAGGGGAGATCATGCCTGCTAAACCTGGTGGACATCTTTGAAACAGTCATCAAAGCCCTAGAAAAGGGCAGATCTGTGCATATCACCTATCAAGACTTAGCCAAGGCCTTTGATACAATCCCCCACTCAGGCAAACTTGATAAATTCACCCAGCTGGGTATCAACCCATATACTGTCAGATGAGTTGCAAACTGGCTCACTGATAGAACTCGTACAGTCAAAATAGGGGACTACACCTCCTCCAGCAGACCCGTAATCAGTGGTGTTCCACAGGGATCAATTCTGGGACCCCTATTGTTTGGAATCTACTTCTCCAAAGTATAGGCTATAACTAAAGGATCGTGGCTGACAAAGTTTGATGATGACTGCAAACTGGGAGCAATCATTGAAACCCCTAGTGATATCAGCATTCTGCGAGAAGGTGTTATGTAGACTAATGACTGGTTCCAAACTCATGGTTTTAAACCTAATGCAAAAAATGCATTGTAATCCCTTTCAGTAAGGGTGATGTTCCTGCAAACCACCACATCAATAGCAATACCCTATGCACACAGTTAGTGGTGAGAGATCTGGGCACACAGGTTGACAGCAACCTTAACTTGGATCACCATGTCTCCACAGTGGTAAGAAGGACATTTTATATTGCTCATCACATAAATAAAGGCATTGCCTCCAGAAACAAAGAGGTTATAACTCCCCTACACTCTTCCCTCATCAGGCCATTAAAAGAGTACAAATCTCCCTTGGTATGTTCCTTTCCAAGCAGCTGCAACAATTTGAAAGACCACAAAGGTTCCTTACAAAGAAAATTCAGTGTCTTCAAGATCTGTCTTATGATAGACTGAACTCACTGTCACTTTACTCTGAGTCATACAGACTGCTCAAAGGTGACCTGTGTCTTGCATATACAGCAATCTCTATCCCTGCTTTGATGCAAATGCTGCACATTCACAAGTCAAATGGCAAATGGGTCACTCTCTCAAAGGACCTTAACCTGGTGTGTGACATCAACAGAATTTGTCAGAGAGAGAGAGATTTGTCTCACAGAGGTTGCCCCAGATTTGGAACAAGTCTCCTATTCAAGTTAAATAAAATGCCCCATGTTGGATCTATTTAAACGTAATTTGGCTGAGTGGATGGGTAACTGGAAATTCACCCCAGGGGAATCTCAGTCCCTCTTGGACAGGTGCAATAGGTGCTGATTTTAGTGTCTGCTTGAACCAGACACCCTTGGGAACATGAGTTGAACTTGGCTAGGCTTGTAAGGGCCATGGGGCCATTAGTCTAGTAACCTCTTATGATCCTGTGATCCTATTATAACACTTTCAACAGTATTACAGCAAGCGATGTAGCCTGGCATCATTCATGATGTCGTACAGTAAAATATAACAACTATGGTGCAGTGCAGTGTATTTCCACTTAGTCCAGTCCAAGGTCACTGGGCAGTCAAAGCCCATCCCAGCATCCTGGCACTCAGTGGAAACAAAACAAAAAGACTAACTCTGGACAAGGTCCACTCTATCACAAGATGAATGTGTGCATGCACAGACAGACAGATACACACACAGACACACACACACACACAGACACACACACACACACACACACACACACACACACACACACACACACACACACACACACACACACATACACACGCGCGTGCGGTTAAGCATCAGTCATTTTTTACTGGGCCATGGCTATTTTCACCTGCTGGCTCTTCAAGTTTTGCACTAATATAAGCAAGACCAACAGAAATGGTTTCCATTTCTTTTTGTTTCTGCCACCCTTAGGTAGCGTTACTATGAAATTGCTGCTGTTGCTTGAAACTTGTCTAAAAGACATTCTAGTTCAAGATGCCCTGCTTATGGGACCATGATGAATGCACTTTCAAAGTGGCAAAGGGGGACCTGCAAATCTGCTTAAAATGAAGAAGGTGTTTTTCAATACAGAAACTACAACCTTCTGGCAAACTACAGAGGAACAGTAATAATAATGCAACAGTGTTTCAATCATGACTGCTACAAATTAACTTCAACAAGGGTAACAGCACAGTTCTGTTTCATTGCCCATACTGTCACAGCAAGTAATACTTTCACCTACACAGACAGATCAGCATGACTACTACAGCAATCCAGTGCATGTCGAAAGATCAGAACTGGACATTCACAAGTCATCCAAAGGTCAGAACTGGACATGCACAAGTCGATAATCAGTGACAGCATCAGCTGAAATTCAGCCCATGAAACAGCAATGTTCCAGTGCGCCAGTCTTATATTACAACAGCAGTTAATACTTTTCACCTAAATGGGCAGTACAGCTTAACTAATACAATGATGCTGTACACATTCCAAAGTCAAAACTGGACAAATACAAGTCAACAACACAGTCTCAGAGTCAGAGACTTGTAAAGAATCTGACAAAGGAGAAAATGAACGTGTAAGGTAAATATGTTTATGTACCACCAGTGCCAATGTTGTGGTCAACAATTCCTTGTGATAACTAGTGACTTTAGTAATGCTACCACAGCTTCTTTTACATTTGTCACCTAACGATAGCCCTTTGTGAGAACTACCCAATCAACAAACCTGAATTATTCCCTATTATGTGGCACGAAGCTGCCTTAACTCACAAAAAACAAACTGTTCACAGAGGTTTCACTGATATTTCACACAAAATGGTTCTCAACTGACAAGAGTTCATTCTCATTTAGTTCCGTCCATCAGGCTGGTAATCAGACAGTCCGATTTATTTAACTACGTGTACATGGCTGAAGGTGCTGGGAGGGCGAAGATGAAAGGAAGTGATGGAACATAATTCAGACATCATGCAAAAGAATAATTTGCTGCACTGGTGTTTACTTAAAGGAAAACTTCAGTAAAAAAAAAAAAATCCGATAAAAAGACTACATTATTCACACGGCACAACTGAACAGTATTTTTAACAGTATTTTATCTAATGTTTGTAAAACTCAGACTTGCATGTTTCAGCTTATTTTCATCATTTGACAACACATTCCCACATTGAAGGATTCAGTGGTGTTTAAACAGGATTGTGTGTGTGTGTGTGTGTGTGTGTGTGTGTGTGTGTGTGTGTGTGTGTGTGTGTGTGTGTGTGTGTGTTTATATGTATTTTAAATATATATAAATATATATATATATATATATATATATATATATATATATATATAGAATGCGGAACTCTAAGAAGTCATCAAAATAAAGTAGTGCAGGAAAAAATGGGAGATAGAACAGATGGACCATGCTAGGAAGGAATAATGCTTGGCTAACAAAGAGGCTAAGACAGGAGTTGCCATAGCAAAAATCAGGGCATCGGAGGTACCCTAACAGCTTCTGGAAAGTGACTCAGTAGGCAGCACAAAGAAACTATATCAAGATGCAAGGGAAAGACAGAAAGATAAGGATGACAGTCAGACACCTTTCGTAAGGGATGTCAGCAATGACCTACTCACCAGTCCACAGGACATCAAAGGCAGATGGATGGGGTACTTCCAGCAGCTTCTGAATGAAGAAAACCCCATACTGTACTGCCCCAGATATAGCTTAAGATGAGAAAATAAGAGGAGCTCAGCATAGAAGAAGTAAGAATAGCACTAAGGAAAATAAAAGTCAGGAAAAGCAGCAGGTGTGGATATTGTCACAGCAGATATGATAAAGATGCTGGGTAAGATAGGGGAGAAATGGCTCCTGAGGGAACTCACAGCAGCATGGAGAGAAAGGTGTAGCCCAGACTACTGGTGAATAAGCATATCAATGACAGTGTACAAAACCAAAGGGAACATCCACAACTGTGGGCAGTATAAAGGTATCAAACTCCTGTCACACTGTATGGAAGTTCTGGAGAGGGTGATTGATAAATGGATACACAGAGGTAGAAAAAAGCTGGGAGGTGAGCAGTTCATATTCAGATCAGGATGCATCACAACCAACCCAATGTTTGCAGCAAGACACAAACCCACCTCCATAGGTATCACAAGGGATAAGAAACTAAGAGTAATGCTACTCAACGCCAGAAGTCTAAACCTCAAGATGCACGCACTCGAAACTCTCCTTAGCATGGAGAACATTGATATCTGTGCAGTAACAGAAACCTGGTTCAGGGCTCCCGAGAGCACCCCAGCACTACCAGGTTATACCTCATACCATGCTTTTCGGACCCAAAACTTGGACTGAACCACAAAAGGAGGGGGAGTATCGATATTCATCAAAGATACCCACAACTCCAGGTTGGTGGCAAAGCACGAAGCATCAGAGACTATCCATGTGCAACTAACAGTGGGTAAAACTGCCTTCCAGTTTATAGCCTGCTACAGACCACCCTCCCAAACCCAGGAACCCCACTCGGCCTTCCTGAGAACACTGGAAAATATGAAGGTCTCTCCAAACACCATTATATTGGGCAACTTCAACTACCCAAACATAGACTAGGAGCATTACTCTAGCTCCAACACCCTAGCCCAAAGGTTCCTAGAATTTATAAACTCAAATGCTATGGAACAACTTGTTACCACTCCCACAAGAGGGGAAAACATACTGGAACTGATCATCACCAACATGGGGACTCTATGCTCCAGACCAGAAGTGTATCTGGTAAGATCAGACCATAAACTAATCTCACTGGATATTCACATCCCGACCCCACCCCCTGCCCAGAAAACCACAGTGAAAAACTTCTTTAAAGCAAATTTCACACTCCTCAAAACCGAGGTGGAATCTTCAAAGCCCCCGGGCCTGTGGAAAATACGGCCCAGACCGCAGAATCCTTTACAAACGCATTCTATGAACACCTTCAGGAATGCATGGATCATGCTATCCCAAATAAAACCAAGACCCAATTCTCCAAAGGCAGACGTCCTGTCTGGTGGACCCCAGCCATAAACAAACTATACAATAGAAGGAGGAAGCTACTAAATGATAGAGCAAAATCCCAAAAAGGGAAGGCATCACTGATCAGTATTAGCAAAAAACTACGGGCACTCATAAAATTGTCTAAGGCCAGCTTCGAGAGAAAAATTGCACAGGACACTAAGGATAATCACAAGGCTTTCTTTAGTTATGTTAGGAACCTGGGTGGTAATTCCCAGATATGCTCAGAATTAGTCTAAAATGACAAAAAATACACTGAACCCACAGACATTGCCAACATCCTAGCTGACAGGTTCAGCGCAAACCCCCACCAAAAAGGCAAATATCTATCCCAGCAGAGTGCTGCCCCCCTGACATCTCAGATGCTCAGGTAAGAGTCGCCCTCTCCAAAGCAAAAAACACAGCATCAATGGGACCAGACGGTGTCCCGGGCTGCGTCCTACATGAACTCCAAGAAGAGCCAAACCCAAACATAAAACTACTGTTCAATCTCAGCCTTACTACAGGATATGTGCCCAAAGAGTGGCGTACAGCAACAGTGGTCCCTCTCCATAAAGGTGGTGCCTCAACAGATCCTGGCCTGACTAGCTTGGTCTGCAAAGCTATGGAAAGGATCATCATGGACCTCATAAATAAAGATATTGGGGACCTACAGACACTGGATCCTACCCAGTTCGGCTTTGTTAAGGGCAGATCCTGCCTCTTAAACCTGGTTGATTTCTTTGAAGGTGGTCCACACAGCCTACCTGGACCTCGCAAAAGCCTTCGATACAATACCCCACTCGGGCATTATAGATAAGCTCACCAGCTTAAATATAAACCCCTATGTCACTAGATGGATTGCAAACTGGCTCAAGGACAGAACCCACATGGTTAGAATTGCTGGAGCCATGTCAGACTCCAAACCAGTTACAAGTGGTGTCCCACAAGGCTCAGTCCTGGGACCTCTCTTGTTCGGTATATATTTCTCGGAGGTACAGGCCAACACGGAAGGACTGTGGCTGACCAAGTTCACAGATGACTGCAAACTGGGCGCCATAATCGACTCTCCAGCCGACACAAGCATCCTCCAAAAGGGCCTCATAGAAACAGACAACTGGTGCCAGAGCCATGGCCTCAAGCTAAATGCCAAAAAGTGTATAGTCATCCCTTTGGCAAAACAAAGTGCCCACAAATTACCACATAGGTGGTAATCCATTAAGTACAGAAGAAGTAATTAGGGACCTGGGGACCCAAGTTGATAGCAATCTCTCATTTGACAACCACATGGTCAAAGTGGTTAGAAAAACATTTTATATAGCCCACCTAATCATGAAGGGATTCACATCTAGATCAGGGAGGTCATCGTGCCTCTTTACTCATCCCTCATCAGGCCCATAATTGAGTACAATGCCCCTTTTGGGATGTACCTTACCAGACACCTGCAGCAACTGGAAAGACCCCAAAAGTACCTCACCAAGAGGATCAAAGGGCTCAAACAGATGCCATATGCTGCCCGGTTAAAGAAACTCCAGCTCTACTCAGTGGCATACCGGCTGTTCCGAGGCGATCTGTGCCTGACGTATAAAGCCATGTCCAACCCGGAATTAATGGACATGCTGCACCTCAGAAAATCCAAATCCCATCGAGCTACGCGCTCGAGAGACTTGAACCTCAGCACTGAAATAAATAGGACATAATGGAGGGACAGATTCATAACCCAGAGTCTCCCTTCCCTCTGGAATAAAATCCCAGTTCAGGTTAGGCAGAGTCCCTCATTGACTCTCTTCAAGAGGAATCTTGATGAGTGGATGGGAGATCGTAGGTTTACCCCGGGTATCACTTCTGTGTCACTGTTAGACAGAGGCACAGTATACTAACCTCGAAAAAGGGCATAGCAAAATAAATTTAAAATGGGTGGCGAAAGCCAAACACATTCTGGCTAGGCTTATAAATGCCCTAAGGCAGATAGCCTAGTATGAACCTATGAACCTATGAACCTATGACAGATAGTTGAGAAGAAGTTAGAGATGAGGAAAGAGTCCAACTGGGCATTCTTAGACTTGGAGAAAGCATACGACTAGGTCCCAACAAAGCTGATTTGGGCAGTACTGTGGTGGTTTGAAGTTCCAGAAATATTGGTAGAATTAGTGTAGTCTATGTACAAGGACCCAATGACTCAAGTAGGAACATGCTCGGTTTAATACAGAGATTTCCAGTGGAAGTGGCTATTAATCAGGGTTCAGCTCTGAGCCCACTGCTGTACATAGTGGTGATGGAACACATTAGCAAGCAGGTCAGAAAGAACAGATCAACAAAGTTGATGTATGTAGACAATGTGGTATTACAGGCAGAATCTGTGCAAGAATTTCAGCAAGTGATAGGGGAATGGAAGGCAAAACTGAAGGCACATGGGATGAAACTGAGTACAGATAAGACAGAGGTTTGTTTGTGTATTTCGGCTTTTCCCGGTTAGGGGTCGCCACAGTGGAACTCAGGTCCGCTAATTATTGGTAGTGGATTTTTGCGTACCGGGTTACCAGCCCTGATGCACAACCTTCAACGAAGGTACGCCCCATTCACGTATGCCTCCACACAGAAGACGCTCTAGCTGACAGATAAAACAGAGGTAATAGCGGCAAATAGGCAAAATCAGAAGAAGTTGAAAATTAAGATAGAAGGGAAAATAGTGGAGCAGGTTAACAGCTTCATGTAACCTGGAGGGGTGGTTGAGGAGAAGGAATGTCTGAATGAAGAAGTCAAAGCTAGAATCAGAAGGGCTGCAGCCAAATGGCATAGAGTGTCAGGTGTAGTTTATGACAGAAGAATTCCAAAGAAGCTGAAAAGTAATATTTCCAAAACAGTGGTGTGACCAGTAGTACTGTACGCTACAGAAGCCTTGGCAGTACAGGCAGAGCAGTTAAGGAAGCTAGAGGTGATGAAGATATTGTGCCTGAGATGGCTGGTAGAATGCACTGTGGGACAGATGAAGAAATGAGGACATAAGAGCAGAAGCCAAAGTAGTTTCCAACTGCAGAAAAGATCAAAGAGAACAGATTACAATAATTCTGGCACATGTGCAGAAAAGCAGAGGACAATTTGGTGAAGAAGATTTGGGGCAGACAGGAAGAAGGTAAGAAGAAAGAAGACTGTCCAGCAAAGAGATAGATTTTATGAGAGAAGACCTGTGACAGTCAGGCATGACTGTCAAAGAAGATGGAATGTGGCACTGAATTGAGGGAGATGGCGACAGTTCACACGACACCCAGGCCCCATGCAGAAAATGGGAAAATGGAGTTGATGATGGTGATGATGGTATACATATACATATAGATAGGTTCATAGGTTCATAGGTAGGTACTAGGCTATCGGCCCTAGGGCCTATACAAGCCTAGCCATAACAATTCCCTGGCTATTTCTTCCCACACTATTTACAACCCTGGACCCCTGTCTAGCAGGGCGACTGACGTGATCCCCGGGGTGAATTTCCTTTCTCCCATCCAATCGTCAAGGTTCCTTTTGAAGAGGGCCAAAGAGGCACGATGCTTGACATGTATGGGAAGTCTATTCCAGAGTCTGTAGAACTATACATAAAGAGAGATATAAAGACAGAGACTGAGAAATATGCGTGTATGCCTAAATGTATTTATATATATATATATATATATATATATATATATATATATATATATATATATATATAAGTGTCTATAAGCACACACACACACATATATATATATGTAGAGAAAGAACGAGAGTGAGAGATGTAGAGAGACAGAGAGGGAGACATAAAGGTGTGAGTGTTTCTATGTATATTATATATGTAATATATATATGTGTGTGAGCATGTGTACTGAATATATATATATATATATATATATATATATATATGTATGTATATATATATATATATACACATACACGCATACAAAAAATTATATATATATATATATATATATATATATATATATATATATATATATATATACATATATATATATATATATATATATAAATTATATATATATATATATATATATATAGATAGCTAGAGAGACAGGCAGACATACAGATGTGTGTGTGTGTGTGTGTGTGTGTGTGTGTGTGTGTGTGTGTGTCTCTGTGTCTGTGTTACTGCATGTGTGCAACTGAAGGTGTACGTGTGTGCGTGTACAGTTCTCTGTGAAGCAGCTCAGGAAATGACATCACGTAGTCGTCCTTTGTAGCTTCCCTTCTCAAAATGGCTGTAAAAATAACCCTTTCTACAAGAAATCTACAACAACAAATCAACAAGACTCACTGGAGACAGAGCTTCCTAACTTAACATATCCCCATCCTCTGGAATAAGTTACCATTACAGGTCAAACAAAGCATGTATTTTTACTACCTTTAAGGCTAGTATTGATTGGAAGAGTAGGCACAAATTTACTCCAGGACTGTCATACAAGGCCCTGTTCACCTTATGAGGTAAGCACCATTAAGTGCCTGAAAAGGGAGACACTCTTATAAAGGAGTGTAAGGCTAGGCATCTTGTGGTTCTTGTGACTGCTTGCCTAGTGCTGTTCCTATAGGTTCATATCACAATGTTGACATGCACAGCGGGTACGGCAATGATGTGGGAGCAAGTTGTATCCTGTTGATATCCGATTGATACCATACATTTCACTTTACACTTGGGACTCTCTGTCACTCAACCACATCAAAGCTACTGCATGTGCAGTGTAATTTAGAAGTGGTGCCTTAGCAGGTGTTATCTGGTAAACAAGGGGCAATTAAATAAACAGCTATCTGGTGTGTTTTAAGGTTTGTAACTACATTTCTTCATAATTTGTTGGGTCTTGGAACGCTTCCACTTCCTATGTCTTAGAAGTTTTTGTCAGTTTCTGTAGTAAAAGATCCTCCTCTTCATCATATGTGACCCAAACACTGTGTCAATCCAATGTTTTAATCTACTTAGTAACTAGACAACTCTTTTATTAAGTTCTTAACTGAGTAACTAGGTACTGGGGCTTCTTCTCAGCAGCAGCCTGGAAACACTGTCTGAATTAATAAGTTTGCATTAATGTCTGTATTAATAAGTTTGTATGAGCCAGAAAGTGGATTTTAAAAGAATCAAACCCATGATGGACTTCATTAGCAGCTCATATTTTTATCTGTACTCTGCCAAATTGTCAGACCCTGTGCTATATGCTTTCTGCAATAACAGATTTATGAAGATTTCCTGTCATAGTCATTTAGGGTTATATGCTGGATACCATTTTTCAGCACAAAAAAAAGTTTAAATTTGGATTTTGTTTGTGTTTTTTCCATAACAAACAGTACTCAAACATAAAAGTTCCCTGTGCATTACACTGAAAAAAATAAGCCTGCTCGATTCTTGCTCAACTTACTACCTCAAAGTACTGTAAGTCTAATAATTTAATGACTATACTGCAGATACAAATGGTTCCAAAATTTATAATCTTCAGTACAGAAACAAGAAGGCACAAAATCACACAAGTCATATGTTTTACCCTGGTGGACCAATAGTTCAAAACTGTTCGTCTTGCCTGGTGAGTTTTGACCCAGATACTGATAAGTTTTATTTTTCCAAAGATACCACGCTCACAGAGTTGAACAAAAAAAAAATGATTTGTTTTGCATTTCAGGATGTGTCCCAGTGGTAATCTTCCAACAGTTACTTACTGTTTGCTTACTGTCTTGCATGAGAAACCCACTAGCTTTAATGGTCTATTAAGCAACCTCTGGGAAGGAATGCAGACACCTGGGAGGGCTTCTTTGCTGATGCGTGAACACACACAAAAAAATCTCAATGTTTTGTCTTTAGTTTTAGTAATTAATTGCCCATGATAGGCATATTATATGTTTTGCAATGTTAGAGATGCTACAGTAAAAAAAAGTCTTCCGTGTTTATTCAATCTTTTTACTTCCACTAAATGTATAAACCAGCACGCACTGTTTGCTGTTTAATGTACAACTCTGTTGTGTGTTCTGCAGAACCTTTCTTCAGATTAATAAGGTGACTCACAACTGTTTGCTGGTAATAAGATTCCAGTATCCCTAATGTTTCTGCACCACTTAGCACCTTACAACCGGCAAAGAATATAAGGGGTTTAGGTTTTTATCCTACTGCTGATATTATTAAAAACTCTCAGAGCATTCCTGTAGCACAAAGAGATAAAGCCCTTACTTGGCTCTAGACAACTGGAGTTTGACTGATGGCATGGGTGCTGGTGGGGCCATAGTAAGGAGAAAGGGAGTGAAGGGGGGGTGCAGGCAAGGCTCAATGTAACAGCAGCCTAAAGAGCCTGGTAAGCTCTGTGCTGCAAGTGGTTTTACCTCGTGCTAATGAGGTCATGCATGAGCACAGGCATGCATGCACTTCCTGAAGGTAGCACCTGTGGAGCTTGCAAGGCTACCACAATGTGGTGGTGGTCATGGATCATTGTCTAGCCACAGTATGATGCTGTATCAGTGTCCATGACCAGCTCACTGACCCCAAACGTGGGTCAGATGGAGCCCAGGAGAGACTAAGGTAAACAGTAGTACTGTCTGGACATTGCTGGGCTAGGTGAGACCTGTATGATTCATTCATTCCTGCCTGAGAATCACAAGCATCTGTCTGCCCAATGGTGACAGTCAGGTAGTAGGGAATCATGGGAATAACCTACATCCCATCTCCCCTAAGTGGTTTATCAGAGTTCTGCAATTGCTGCCTCTTGAGAGGAAGTAAGTCTCTGGGTGCTAAGGTCCCCCTGGTTGCCAGTGTGAGATGCACTGTGATAGCAGGGGGCTCAGCAGGCTTGAACTCCACTGGTCAACACCTACTTCTCCTACTACATGTCACCCTTGTGGCAAGACAAAGCTGTCTCACTCCCCCAGGGGGGCACGGGCCAGCCATCAGCAATCACTCTCTCTTCCATGAATTATATCTTACTAAAAGTCTCAGGAATATACCTCTGAATGCAAACAAATTTCAGAGTTGGGCAACCTCTCTCTTAATGACATTACACAGTTCTGTTTAAATCTGAGCAGACCGAAGTGCATCACAGGAACCTGAATGGATGTCATACCATGATCTGTACCATGACAGCCATGCAGTTATACTGTTCCAGAAAACTCATCTGTATGATCAGTATCCTTGCTCAAAATACTTATTCCTGGGTTTATTCTAACTATGACAGACTCAGGTAACTTCACACTTAAAAAAGAAAAAATATATATATGTATAAAACTTTGGGGTGGGGGGCTTGCCCCTCATGTGTGGGGTGCAGGGGGGCAGCTTCCCCTGCAAAAACAAGTTTAAAGGAGAAAAGCAATTTTCAATATTCACTCTTCTCCTGTGTTTTCGGGGGGGGGGGGCTTGCCTTGTTGTCATTCGGCTTTTCGAGTGCTGATACTTCAATAGGGAGCCTGAAAGTACTGTCTACATATGTTTCATGCAGTAGGAGAAGACATACATGACAGCTTATCCTGGAAGGTCTTGTGGGCAGTACCACAGTATTGGGCCCCAGGGCTGCTGCTGCTGCACTCCTTTTGGTCCCCGTATCTGAGAAATGAAATTTATGTTCCCTGTGTGCATGTTTGGTCAGATACATAAACAGTGGGTGCAGTACCCTGCGAAGGATATGTCTTTTCTTACGTACCTGCTTGTGACTTTCATAGACACGCTATAAAAGAGCGGACTTGTCTGAACTGCAGGCAGTTTGGGGGCATGAATACTGTACTACTGTTTGTAGATGACATTGCACTCTTAGCTTCAAGTGAGTGCGATCTCCAGTGGGCACTGGGATGATTTGCTGCTAAGAGTGAAGTGCCTAGGATAAGAATTTAGCACCATAAAATCTCAGGCCAAAGTTATGTACAGGAAAATAATGCACTTTACTAATTATTTATTTGGTTGTTTATCTAATTATTAATGAGTTAACTGAACTGGTCCTCAGATTCTATTCAATCATGACACTATGCCAAAAGACACATACAACTAAAAATCTGTACAAATTAGAACATGTTCACAGGTAAGTTCTAGACTAGCTGCCCTTGTGGGCCATTTTAAGTCCAGTCAATTTCCCTCCCAAAGGTGAGAATCAAACTCTTTACTTTGTGTCTACAAGGTAAATACCATAACCATTATACCAGCCACCTAATCAATGTGAGAAAGGAGTAGCCATTTCAACTGCAGCAATTTAAGAAACACGGGGTCCTGATCAGTAGACTAACCAATGGATGGGGTACAGTGGCTTCAATACAGCAGTGTGGTACTAAACTATGGTGCTGAAGCCACAACTAAGTCAAAGGACAAAGATATGAAATGACAGGTCCACTGCACCATCATCATCATCATCATGAAGCCCCTTTTCACACTTTCTACATGGGATATGGGTGTCATGCCACTTGTCACCTTGTTTCCTCTTGCCTTTTTCCTGTATGCCCCAAATCTTCTTCACCAGATTGTTTTCTGCATTCCAGCACATGTGTCTGAACCACCATAATGTGTTCTCTTTGATGTTTTCTGCAACTGGAGCTGCCTTGGATTCTGCTCTTATGTCCTCATTTCTTCTTCTTCACAGCGTGAATCCTAACACCCATCTCCAGCGCTTCATCTCCATCACCTCTAGCTTCCTCAGCTATTCTACTTTTACTGCCCAGGTTTCTATAACATAAAGTAGTACTGGTCATACCACTGTTTTTATACACCTTACCTTTCAGCCTCTTTGGCATTCTTCTGTCATACACTACACCTGACACTCTGTACCAGTTGGCTGCAGCCCCTCTGATTCTAGCTTTGACCTTCTCATTCAGACCGCACTTCTCCTCAACCACCCCTATCAGCTGATTTCCCCCATTTGCTGCCATTACAACTGTGTTATCTGTACTTGGCTTCATCTCATATGCCTTCAGTTTTGCATTCCATTCCCCTATCCTTTGTTGAAGTCCTTGTTCAGAGTCTGGTTCTACCACCACATCATCTGCATACAGCAATTTTGTTGATCTGCCCCTCTGACAGGTTTGCCAATGTAGTCCATCACCAGTATGAACAGCAGCGGGCTCATTGCTGTACCCTGGTGCACACCCACTCCCACTGGGAACCCATCTGTAAGACAGAATATTGTTCTTATTTGAGTCATTGAGTCCTTCTACATAGCTTGCATTACTTCTAGAACTGTTTCTGGGACTTCGAAACATCACAGGACTGGACCTTGTCATATCCCTTGTCCTTCCTCATTTCTAGCTTCTTGTCAAGTATGTGTCTCACTGGAAACATCAGGTCAGTTTTGCTGTACTCTGACCTGAATCTGAACTGCTCACTTCCCATCTTACTTTCTACTACTTTGTGTATTCATGTATCAATCACCCTCTCTAGAACTTTCATGTAGTGTGATAGAATCCTGATACGTCTGTACTGCCCACAGTTGTGGACATCCCCTTTTTCTTCAACACTGGCACTAGTATATTTATTCTCCAGTCGTCTGGGATAGGTCTCTCGCTCCATACTACTATGAGTACCCTCAAGAGTCATTTGTCCTCTATCCCACCCAACATCTTGATCACATCTGCTGTAACCTCATCTGATTCTGCTGTTTTCCATGATTTCATTTTCGTTAGTGCTATTCTTACATCTTCTATGGTGGGCTCCTCTTCTCTCATTGTAGGTTGTTTCTGGAGCAGAACAGCTTGTGTGAGGTATTCTTCATTCAGAAGCTGCTGGAAGTGCTCCTTCCATCTGCTTTTGATGTCATGTGAAATGGTGAATAGGTTGATGCTGGCATCCCTTATGGAGGGTGTCTGATTACCTTGTTTATCTCTCTGACTTTGCCTTGCAACCTGATGGAGTTTCTTTGTGCCATTCACTAGGTCACTTTCCAAAAGTTGGTATGCTGCCTCTGATGCCTGGTTCTTTGCTACTGCAACTCCTCTCTTGGACTCTTTGTTAGCCAACTAGTATTCCAACACCAGCTTTCCTTATGTACCTTATTTCCATACCAGACACGAATGCATGTCTATTCTGTAGCCCTTACACATGCTGTTTTGAGGCATATTGCCATTCTTCTTCTTCAACTCCACTTATTTCCTCTTCTTCTTGAGGTGCTAGAGCCCTGAAAAGTTTCTTGAACTGTTGTGCTTTCTCTTCACAGAACTTCAAGGTCTCAGCCTGCTCTCTGTTAACCTTAGAGCCTTCTCTGACCACTGCTTGCAGCTGATTGGCAACCATGGGTTTATGTTGTGGGCTGACTGTTTCAGTGGGCATGACTTTGCTACGCCAGTGAACTTTCCTTACTAGGAGGAAGCCTACATCAGTTGCATGTTGGCCACTTTTGTATGTGATCTTGTAATCGTCTCTCTTTCTGTACCATATGCTGGCTACCATCAAGCTATTTTCCAGACAGAAGTCAAGAATGGCCTGTCCTTTTTTATTCCATTTTCCCTATCCATATGGTCCCAGGTTCTGTCTGTCCCAGTATGTACATTCATTAAAAAAGTAATGTCTTTCAGCTTTTCCTGGTTAGGGTTCGCCACAGTGGAACTCCGGTCCGCTAATGATTGGCAGTGGAGTTTTTTTTTTTTTTACAGTGCCGAGTTGCCAGCCCGACACCTAACCTTCAAAGAAGGCACACCCATTCATGCATGCACCTACATGCATGTCTTTAACATCACTCGACCACAGGGAGAACATGCAGACTCCATACAGAAGGCACTCCAGCTGAGAATCGAATGGGAGAACCTCTTGCTGTGAAGCAACAACACTAACAGCTGCACCACCGCGGCCATGACATTCAGGTCACCCATTACCAACACCAATTCCTGTTGTCCTGCTTCTTCTAATAGGTCCTGCGACTGTTGTCTGAATGTACTCTTTTCCTCACTATCACAACCCTGCTGTGGGGTATAGTCTAGGCTGAGATCATGAATGCTACTCGTACCATTTACACTGGAATCTGACTGCCATGAGTCTGTCACTAATTCTGCTGACATCCCTCACTATCTTCTGAAGCCCCTCCCTCATCATAATTCCCACACCATATCTAGCCTGTCATCTTCTTGAGTAGTAGACTCTGGATCCCAAGCCAAGTGGCTTGCTGCACTGCCCTTCCAACTTGTTTCCTGGACACAGAGGCTGCCCAGCCTCCTCCTTACCATCATGTCATCCAATTCCAAACCTCATCTATTTAGTGTACCTATACTAAGTGTATGTTTGGCAGGGTGATTACGTCCATCTTTTTACTCAACAGAGTCACCCCAGATAACCCAAGCTGGGCAACTGAACATCAGTCCAGCCAGTTTACTGACTTAGAGCTTCTGGGCTTTGTGACAGGCACACACTGGCCAATATGGGCACATACTCCCCTCCCATGGGTCCCTGGCATATGTCGGAGTAAGTCGGGTCCTCAACCCACTTATCTCCTGTAAATACCCAGGCCCATTTTAGCAACATTAGAGTGCAGACAGTGAGCCATGTTCTCTGGTCTTTGAGGATACTGCACACCACAGCAGATACCCAAGCGGTTAGTCTATTTGACTCTTCTCCAACAGGGCACCATCTAGAGTCTGTGCTGCTGCCCACAACTCCATTCTTAGGTGAGTCTGAGATAGAAACACTTAACATGTTTTTCAGACCTGGGAGGAACCCACATAAACACAGGGAGAACATGAACACTCCAAATAGGCATTGGTCATAGGTCAGGATTAAATGTACCTTGTGAGTGGGAGGTAAAGACCTTCACCATTATGCCATCTGGTCTCTTCTAAGTCATCATCCTCACTTATTGCCACAAACACTGGGTCATGACCAAAAGGTTGATAATGGAGATACATGCAGCACAAATGAGGCTCCTTTGCACTCTCAGCACTCAGGACATGTTTGAGGGATTACATCTCTTAGCTTACCTGAAAATACTTAGGCAGCCCACTGAATAAGCCAGTAACTGATTATAGGTATAGGAACATCTGGTCTAACTTGCTCAGGTTGCTACCCTTGAAAATCCACACCAAAGTAATCAGTATGGAAAACGGCTGAATGAGGTGGATGTCTGCTTTCTAGTTTAGCAAATACTCCACCCATTGTGCTTTCTATCTGCCTATCCATACTAGCTTAAAGTGCATTATTCATTTACTTCTGCACATCAGTTGGCCTTGTGCAGACACTAGTGACGTTCAGTTGTACTGTGCAATACTTAGTGCAACATGCACTAATAGCCAATATGATACAAGGTTTGATGTATTTTGGTATTCTTGGCAAGGAAAAGAAGAGGAAAAGCATCTGGAGTCCAACACAACATACTTTTTTCACATTCTTCACCTCCCATGTTACTGTCTTTTAGAAAACCGCATTTCTACAAAATCTGCACAACATGCCAGAGAGGACAGCTTATAACCTGAAGCTGCAATTTAATGAAGACAGTAAGAACCCTGAGGAGCACCCTCCTTTGCTTAAAAAAGACATGTTTTATAAAAGTCCTCATTCATTACCCACTATTTACTCAGCTGTTAGTTTAGTCACATCCTTTTTATCTCCCAAGAAGTGAAAAACTGATTTCCCATCACTACGATCAGAGTTTTGTTTATATTTCTAGACTGCACTCACGCTGCCTACTTCCTGAACTAATAAACTTCCTTGAAAGACGGTCTAGTCACTTGGTATGTTGTCAAAATCGAATACAGCTTTTAATCTTCACTGGGTGTTTTGTTTAAGGATGATACTTCTAGGTAAACCAGTCTTATTAACCAAAAAAAAAAAAGTCAACATTTATTTTGCATTACCATGCATTTTAATTAAGCAACCAAGGTGGTAACAATGACTGTCATCAAATTCACTGATTTTTGGAGAAAGCAAATAATCATACAAAAAGCTGTTTTTTATACAAAAGGATAAAGACTGGCAATGTCCTTTTAACGCCTGCTTGAACATATCAATAACTTGATGTGAAACAGGCTTGCAGAAATTAAAACTAAAAACTGTGTGTTCAAATATACAGCGAGAGCCGCACTTTGTAACAGATCTGGGTCCTTGGGCAGTTTGTAGGTTTGCGGTCACAGAAACAACCATAAAATATGCACTGCAAATAAATAAGAAGCTATGCGTCTGACATCAGACGTAGACCATCATTCAATCCCTACCTGTCAGGCTAAGACACCTGTTGTGGTTATCCAACATCCAGCATCTTCACAGCCATTAAAAGTCAGGACTCTCCCTCACCGTGCCATAATGCAGACTGCCTGAAATGATTTATGTTTCAAACACTTAAGCTAATCCTCATTTAACCATCATTTTCTTGATAATGCCTCACTACAGTTTATCTTACTGAACACATTTAACATGGCATCTTGCCAGGTCTACATTAAAAAAAAAAAGAGAGCTAGCATAGTACACTTGTGCAACAGTTGGCATTCCTGCCTTACAATGCATAGGACTTGACTTTGGTTTCCAGTTGGGATGCCTTCTGTGAACAGTCTCCACATTGTCACTTGAGTCCACGTGGGTTTCTGCTTCAATATCCAGTTTCCTCTCATATCCAAAGATGTGCCAAGAAGTGAAATGGTTAGCATCTTAACTTATCCATAACTGAGCATGCCGTGTGAACATTTGTACATGTAGTGTGTGATGGAGTGATAACCCATCCAGGACGGATTCTTTAAATGGTTAGCATCTTAACGTATCCATAACTGAGCATGCCGTGTGAACATTTGTACATGTAGTGTGTGATGGAGTGATAACCCATCCAGGACGGATTCTTTAAATGGTTAGCATCTTAACGTATCCATAACTGAGCATGCCGTGTGAACATTTGTACATGTAGTGTGTGATGGAGTGATAACCCATCCAGGACGGATTCTTTAAATGGTTAGCATCTTAACGTATCCATAACTGAGCATGCCGTGTGAACATTTGTACATGTAGTGTGTGATGGAGTGATAACCCATCCAGGACTGATTCTTTTCTTTATATCTGTTGATTGCTGCGACAGGATCCAGCTCTCTAGCAGCCTTTAAGAGGATAAAGTGGGTATGAAGAAAATAAATGAACTTTACTCGTAAGTAATGATGCTTCGTCCTGCATACATCACTCACTTTTCCTTGCATACTCCTCCCTGTTTTTTCATAACACTTCATCATCTGTAGGGCAACCCCCTACCTACATTTCTCTTTTGCTGTTGCTATAATAAATTAACCTGGAATGTTTTAAGTAAAAGTTTCCTCCTTTCTCTTTCTGTTTTCATCCTTTTCTTTTTCTAACCCTGACGTACAACACTACAAAGTCAGCAAAAAATCAAACTTATCTTCCAAGCCTTGTGCAATATCAGACATAAAGGATGCTGACATGGACTGACTACAGAAGGTGGTGTTCCATTGCTCTACTGTCTTTTCATGTAGACACGGTACTTTTTTAGTGCATGAAGGGAGATGGTTATGCTCCAGTAATAGTTAAATAACTTTCTTACTCAGTGCTACTCTAGGGCAAGACCTGACCTTAACAACACTTAGAAGGCTGCTACACAGTCTTCAGATTGTATTGTGGACTAAAACCTGACAGTAGCAGCCACTAAAGAGCAACAGCAGAACATGAAACAGCCTCATTTCCACTCCATTTTTGTTTCCTGTCTACTAAATTACATTTACTACTTTGAAACAAACTGCTTCCTTTAGACAGGGAATATGTAAGGATGTAGACCACTTCTCTACTGCTTAACTGGCTTTGAAAGCTGGCACAACACATCACATTTATTTTTTATTACTTATTTTACATTTCAGGAACTAGTATTACATGCAGCACATAAATCTCCAGGCGCTACAAAGAATTATGATTGGATCTCCGTTCATAACGTATCATTGTTATGTGTTTAGTATTACATGCAGCACATAAATCTCCAGGCGCTACAAAGAATTATGATTGGATCTCCGTTCATAACGTATCATTGTTATGTGTTTAGTATTACATGCAGCAGATAAATCTCCAGGCGCTACAAAGAATTATGATTGGATCTCCGTTCATAACGTATCATTGTTATGTGTTCTTGGCGTGGATGCCAAGGTTCAGAATTTCTTGGCAACTATGTCTCAAACACTTACATACATGTTACAACTGAACACCTGATCATAATCCTCTAAAATCTTTTACATCCTACTGTCCAAATGGACAGATGATAAAACTGCAACAAAAGGAGAGTAGTTCCACTGGAAGTGAATTCATCTTCAAGTCTTGGTGAGTACCTTCATGTGGAAGACCCGTTTTTACAAAATCTCATCAAGACGGCACTGATATATATACTCTACATGGCTTACATCATGGACAGAAGAAGTGTAAAAAAACAGACAGCTGGGTGCACAAGTCTAGGATAAACGTGTCCAGTTCTGGTATATGCACTGGTGCCAGGAGTAGAAAAAAAATGACAGTATAGAATCCTCAAGACCCAGAAAGATTCCTACAATGGGGTCCTTTTCAGAAGGAAGTAGTATCCCACAAAAAACACAAAAACTGACAGGCCAAAAAAGAGCCATACAGATGACAGAGTGTACTACTGAGGATACGGAAAAAATGATGTATTGTTACTATCATGCAAGAATCTCAAAATTTCCAGATAGAAGACATTGAAAAAGAGTAGGAGAGAGAGAGAGAATTTAGACAGAAGAAAAATACTTGCACAAGAAAAACTGTCAATAGTTTAAAATGCATATTTGTGTTCTACTGAACTATACAGATCTATGACAAACATTATATACATCAAGAAATTTTGGGCCATTTGGAAAAAGAAGTGACGCAGGAAGTGTGAAATATAAAGAACACCTAGAAATTTTTGAAAGGTGTAAAAAAGAAACATGGACATGGGAACAAAAGTGAGATCTGATATGGTACAATATTTATGTACAACAGAAAACAAAACTAATCAATACAAAAAAGCAGCACCGAATATATTTATAGAGAAGTACTGGCAAAGGCATCTAGATATGGAAAATTTTATAAAACAAAAAATAAGAAAACAAAGGGGTTAAGAAGAAAAGAGTTTTAGTAATGGAGAAGTTAAACAAACAGAAACTGAAGTTACGGATTACCTGCAAAGTGAAGGATTTAATGAAGAAAATCCGACTCTGGTAATGTCACAGCATAATGGAATAATGAATCAAAACAGGTGAAACGGAAAGCAGCTGATTACTTGCCACATGAATGCACTCTGGAGCCTTCAGTAGAAAACCAGTATAAAAGTTTAATTCGAGTTGCACAGCAAGGGAAGAAGCAGGTAAAAGTGGCAACTCAGATGCAGTCAGTGTTGTGGAGTGATAGGCCAGTGAGTTCCTATATGAAAGAGCAACGGATGATGCAGGATGCAGCTGAACAGAACATATCACAAGAAGATATTCTGACACTTTCTGTAGAATGCCCTCAGGAAATAGAGGAAATCATTTTAAAGGAGGAGTTGTTTGATTTAATAAAGACAGAAAGCATAGCTCTCAACCTCTTAGCACAAAATCAAAAATAATGGGGTACAAATCCCCAGAAAAGGACAATTTTTAACTACTGCAGTTATAAGTTTAGAACGTTGCTAGAATAAAAGGTTGTGTGTTACCATGCATTTCCTGAATGATCATAGTCTGAAACTCAAATGCCTGTCATTATAGAATTCAATCCTCACTGATTTGCCACAAAAATCCAGAAAACTACAATTTTTTTATGAGGAACAGACCAAAAATATGAGGCAAAAATCTGGATATTTTGTGAAAATCTGGACAACTGAGAGATATGAATTAGTAGACATATTAAGACTGATGAAAGAAATAGATTACAGAAAGTCAATAAGTCTAAAAAATGATAGAATTCTAATAAAACAGATGAAAGCAGTAATCAAGACTATTAAAAGAAATGTGTGTGATATAACAGGATACATTACTGTGCAGCTAAATTAATAACAGATAAAGTCTTACCACAAAAACACAGGGCAGTAAAGGAAAGGAAGGGGAGAAACTGAATACCATCATGGAAGTATCAAACAGAGAAAACTATAAAGAAATTAAGCCATGAGCTGTCACTGATAGAAGAGCACAGAAGAAGGAACAGATCAATAAAAATACTTAGAAAGGTAGATGTGATAAAAGCAATGCACAGTATCAGAACAGACCAGGATCTATCGCACTATCGCAAATAATAAACTAACGATATCAGCACTGGTGTCAAGCGAGAATGGAAATCAAAGTAGTAGTAGCAGACAAAAGTCAGGAAGCAACTGAATATGCCAAAAAAACAAAAGAAAGACTATAAGGAGAAGGATTAGATGAGATGCAAGTACAAAAACCTCCTGGAACAACCTTGTGTCGATCGGGATCTGATGCAGGAATGGTTAAGGAGAGGCGAATTTAACCCAAAAGATGAAACTTTAATATTGGCAGCACAGGATAGTGGACTTCTTATACATTGGTCTACAAAGACCATTGAACACGTAGGACAAACAGACAAATGCAGGTTCTGTAAAACAGAGCTGGAAATAGTTGCATATCTTGTTGCTGGGTGTGCTGCACTAATCGCAGATGGCCTGTATACTGAAAGGCTTGTGCCAGCACTGTTGCACTGGGTTTGTGCAAACATTACAATAATGACGTAGCTATGAAGCATTGGAAACATGAGTCACAAAGCATTACTGAGAATGATGACATTTATATTGCAAGGGTTCGGCATAACGGTAACGTGTTTTTCCTCACAGACACAACATACAGGGTTTGACTCTGACTTTGAGTTATTGGCTAGGCTTAAAATGGCCCTTCATGGCAGTTAGCCCAGTATTCACCTATGAACCCATTACCAACAGTTCAAAAAATAGATGCAAAAGACAGATGTAGTTCTCCATGAAAAGAAGACAAAATGAGCACTGATCATTGAAATTGCTAAACCCAGTAATCACAGAGAGACACAAAGTCATGAAATACCAGGACTTGCAGGCAGAAATGAGGGCAATGTGGAAGAAGGATACCCAGACAGTTCTAATAGTAGTAGGAACAATGGGTCTCATAAAAAAGAATTTACAATCATATTCAGATACACTAGCGTTACACGTAGCTCTGTATGAACTACAGAAGGAGTCAATTCTGAGTACATCGTGAGTGCTGCAAAGAGCACTTTTGGCTGAGACAAAACATCAAAACAATACTAACTTCAGAAACTTTAATCGGACTTTGACTTAGGGAAGGTGTCCATTCCTGACATGGTACTAGAAACCCAAAAGACTTGAAGAAATTAAACTGAGTAAAACCTGTAATGCTATTTCATTAGTAAAGCAAAGCTTCAGAAATCTACATCTGCTTACTAAATACAGCTTCTACAAACACTTTACAGAACAGGTTTGGTTCTCTAAATCTCCATTTGCCTACTGTGTGTCCCTGAACAAGTCTCTGAAAAGACACACTTGTTTCCAGTTTTCTTACCCACTTAGAAAATATTAGGACAGCCTGTACAGCACAGAAGGTAGAGCGACGCACAAACATGCTGGCCCTCATTGATGATGATGGCACCCCACTCCTGACGCCAGACTGTGACACTTTGGGGAGCCAATAGGCTGTAGTGATCTCACTCCTTAGGTTAATGAATGGGAGTTTGGGGGGCTATAAGGTCAGCATAAGGAGCCAGATTAAAAAAAATGAACCCCAAAAATGTATATGTGATAAGACGAAGCTTCAGCACAGCTGACATTTCTAACAAACAGCTTGATGAAAGCTAATCTCTTCTGCCCTTGATATGTAACTCATTCACAGTAGGGAGTCCAGCGGCAAGACCACCTCCCTGAATAAGAGGAGGTGTATAAAAATTACTTTTTAATCTCATGTATTCTAACTCTGCACTGTTGCTTATACAACACTTTAGCAAACATTTATCCATTTACTATGTCCTTATTTCTCTTATTATACACTGAACCTGTATGCATTGACGCCCCAAGCCCGTATTAGTGAGGTGATCCAAACATCATGGATAAATATGCTTAACCTGTGATAACATTTCTTAAATAATGGAAAGCCACAAATATCCTGCCAGGGAAAGAAAACCACTGTGTTTTTGGTACAACGCAATCTGATATGTGGGACTTATTTCCAAATGCTAGTTATTGGATGTCAGAAATCAAAATCTATCCTCTGTGGCAACAGTTCAGTAATAAATGTCTATGAGCCAACCTCACTGTCAGTTAAGTGTCCATGAAAGTGAACATTACGGGCACAAAACTATGGTAAGTTGAACGTCATGCTTTTAAAGTTACTTATGCTCCTGGGGGGCTAAAAATAGGAAATATCCTGCTCTTCCATACTGTAGTTCATAGTTTCACCACCCTACAGCATCAAAGTTCTCACCAGACATTGCATCCTTGGGTCATGACATTAGACAGCTTTCAAATTTCCTTGACCAGACTGAATACAATGCCTCATCTGTTTGCTAAGCTGTCTAAAAGCATCTCGTGGGAAAAGTTCATTATAATGAAAAATGATAACTCCTAAAAATATCTTCTCCTTTGTTGTCCATTTCATTATCTAAGATCAAGTCATACATACTTTTCAGTAGAAAGTAACATGCTGACAAGAACACAAACTGAGCACATAATCTATTACATCATGCAGGAAACCATACTCATACCATACTAAACCAGACACATAATGTTGATCATTTTCTAGTTAATCACAGATATTGATAAACCAAGAATAGACTATTTATATATTTGATTGTTGTTACAGAATTACCACAGATACATATGTTACGTGATAAAACGTTTCTCTTACATTTAACTGCATGCATTTCTACCCCTTCCTACAATCAGGTCAAAATCTACCAAAGTATGCAGGTGATGAAATACAAGGGATTTTATAGGCACAAAGTTACAAATAGCTTTACAATTTTTTTTCTACTAAGATGATTTTTGACAGTCTTGCAGCCTGTACATGTTATATCTGTACAGCTACGCAAGTCTTTTTCAACATTATTTGCACACTATTGACTGAAATTTATAAAGTCACAAAAATTAATCACAATTTAAGTCAGTGACTGCATCTTTAGTTATTATAAATTCCATTCAGTGCAACACAAACCATAATTCTTTACCACAAGTCAATTACAACTTAGCTGCAAGTTTCATGACAAATACTTATATATCCTTACAACTCCTAAAATAAAAACATTCATAGGTTCATAGGTAGGTACTAGGCTATTGGCCCTAGCATCTATATAAGCCTAGCCAACAAGGTTCCCTGGCTTACGCCACCTAAGAAAGTTATTTTCCTGTGCCACTGTCGAGCAGAGACACAGAAGTGATCCCTGGAGTGTATTTCCTATTTCCCATCCACTCATCAAGATTTTTCTTGAAGAGTGCTAATGAAGAACGTTGCTTGACATAGATGGGTAGCCTGTTCCAGAGTATGGGAAGTCTCTGGGACAGGAATCTATCCCTCCAGCATGTCCTCTTTTTGTGGTGACAAAGTGTAGATCCCTAGAGCATGTAGCTCGGAGGGAATGGGATTTCTTTAGGTGTAGCATGTCCAACAGCTCTGGGTTTGACATAGCTTTATATGTTAGGCAGAGATCACCTCGGAGTAGGCGATATGCTACGGAGTAAAGCTGAAGTTTTTTGAGGCGGTCAGTGTAGGGCATTTGTTTGAGGCCAGTAATCCTCTTTGTGAGGTACTTCTGTGGCCTTTCCAGCTGCTGCAGATGTCTTGTGATGTACATTCCAAAAGGGGCGTTGTACTCTACAATGGGTCTAATGAGTGTCGAGTAGAGGGGAACAATGACCTCTTTTTTCCTGGATGAGAACCCTTTTATGATGAGGTGTGCCACGTAGAAGGACTTCCTGACTACTGTGGCGATGTGACTATCAAAGGACAGACTACTGTCCACCTGGGTCCCAAGGTCTCATCACACATTCTGTGTTAAGTAGATTGCTGCCTATGTGGTAGTTCATGGGTACAGAGTTTTTACCAAAGGGGATGACATTGCACTTTTTGGCATTGAGCTTGAAGCCATGGCTCTGACACCAGGCATCTGTCTCAGCGTGGCCCTTCTGTAGGATGTCCATATCATTTGGGGACTTGAAAGTGGGTCCTAGTTTGCAGTCATCTGTGAACTTCGTTAGCCAGAGGCCTTCTGTGTTAGCCTGTACTTCAGAGAAGTAGATACCAAACAGGAGAGGTCACAGGATGGAACCCTGT
The DNA here is from genome assembly GCF_019279795.1 of Protopterus annectens. NCBI lineage: Eukaryota > Metazoa > Chordata > Ceratodontiformes > Protopteridae > Protopterus > Protopterus annectens. The sequence goes on from NC_056729.1 coordinate 1,656,401,272, forward strand.
GGTACTCCACTTGTCACTGCTTTGAGGTCAGATTTGGAGTCTGCAACTTTTACAGTGTGGGTTCTGTCAGTGAGCCAGCTGGCAACCCATCTTGTGATGTAGGGATTTATACCTAGTTTAGTGAGTTTAGCTATAATTCCAGAATGGGGGATGGTGTCGAAAGCCTTGGCGAGGTCAAGATAGGCTGTGTGAACCACCTTACCCTCATCTACGGCTTTGGTGACTGCCTCAAAGAAATCGATCAGGTTCAGGAGGCAAACAAACCCGAACTGGGTGGGATCCAGAGTTTGGAGGTTACCAATGTCTTTGTTTATGATTCCATGATGATACATTCCATGGCCTTGCAGACCAGGCTTGTCAGGCTAATAGGTCGATAGTTCCCAGGATCAGTGGTGGCTCCCCCTTTGTGGAGTGGGATAACTGTTGCTGTACACCATTCAGTGGGCACAAAGCCTGATGTGAGACTATTATTGTGCTTATGTGGGGAGCCAGTTCATTTTGAAGTTTGTGTAATACGCAGCCTGTGATGTTGTCTGGTCCCATGGATGCTGTGTTTTTGGCTTTAGAGAGTGCAGCTTTTATCTGCATAGTTGTGATTACAGGGACTCTGCATTCTTCCTGTATAGATATGGGCCCTTTAGGGGGCGAGGGGGTGGGGGTAAAGTTAACACTGAACCTATCTGCCAGGATGTTGGCAAAATCAGTTGGTTCTGTAATTTTTGTGCCTTTGTGCTGCAACTCAGAGGAGATCTGGGTGTAGCCATCGAGATTCTTGACATAGCTATAGAATGCTTTGTGGTTGTCCTTAGAATTAGTGGTGATTTTGTTTTCGTAGCTAGCTTTAGAGGATCTTATAAGGGATCACAGCTTCTTACTGTTGTACAGATTGTTTATGGCAGGGGGACAACCAGATTGGCTTCCTTTTTTTGGAGGGTAGCGTCTTGGTTCTGTTTGGGATAGCACGATCCATGCATTTGTGTAGGATTCAGCAGCTGTAACTGTATTGTCCATCTGCATGGGTGTCATGAAGTTCACCACTTCTGTCTTAAGAAGCATGAAGTTGGGTCTGGAGAAATTGTTTACTGTGGTTTCCTTAATGGGGGGTGGGGGCAGGATGTGGATATCAAGGGTGATTAGCTTATTGTCAGATCGGACCAATGAGGAGATGACTTCAGGTGTGGAACACCGGTCACTCATGTTGGTAATAACTAGGTCTAGGATATTGTTGCCCCTGGTGGGGATGTGGATAAGTTGATCCAAGGCATTGGAGTATATGAATTCCAGAAAGCGTTGAGCTAAGGAGTTGGTACACAAGTAGTTTTCCCAGTTAATGGGGGGGGGTATTTGAAGTCGCCCATTATTAGGGTGCTTGGTTGAACCTTAACATTTTCCAGTATATCAAGAAAAGAGGAGTGGGAATCTTGGGGCATGGTGGGGGGGTCTGTAACATATTACAATTTGGATTGCAGTTTTGCCCAGAGTTAGTTGCACTTGGATAACCTCGGATGCATTATGCTGAGCAACTAGCCTGGAGGTGTGGATATTCTTAATGAATATGGACACACCTCCGCCTTTGGTGTTTCGGTCTAGGTTACATGGCCGAAAAGTGTGGTATGAGTTACAGCCTGGTAGTGCAGGGGTGCTCTCTGGAGCCTTGAACCAGGTCGCAGTCACTGGACAGATATCGATGTTCTCCATTTTAAGGAGTGCCTCGAGTGAGTGCATTTTGAGATTTAGACTTCTAGCATTGAGTAGCATTACCCTCAGTTTTTGCTTGCCTGTTCCTGTTATGGTGGTGAATTTGTTATTTGAACCTTGCCTAAAAAAGGCAGTATAGAGGCAGCAAGAGCCTTAGCCAGTATCTGGAATCCCAGGAGCGACAGGTGCAGGCCATCTGTGGCAAAGCATCGTGCTCTGTCGACCATGTCATCCCAGCAGACAGATACTGGATCCCCTTAGAATGACACCAGAAGCTTAGCCAATTGTTGAAGTCAATCATTTTGTCCTTGTACTTTGGTATAATTCTGGGCAATGGCAGAATGCTACTCAGGGCTAGGGTCATACCTGCCTGGGCTACAAGATCGGAGAGCTCTTCCATGTCTCTTTTCATGTAGTCCAGGGAGGTACATCTCAGGTCATTCACACCAACATGGACAATGACAGAGCCATATTTGTACTTATTGTGGAGTGACCTGAGTGCGTGGATTATGTGGCGGATCCTGGCACCCGGCAGGCAGCTAACAGTAACCTTCTCCTTGTTTAGCCTGTTGAGTGGGACATCAGTGTGCCTGACTATAGAGTCACCTATGACTAGTGTCTTGGGTACATTGTTTTGCCTTATTGGCTGTGGTTGAGTGGCACACTGAGTCTGTGGGCTATGTGTCATTTGGGTTGTGTTGGGGGATGGAGGTTGCTTGTGTTTCTGCTTTGGAGGTCTCTGTTGCTTAGACAGATTATTATTGAGAGCCTCCGCTAATGTTTTTGTGTTACTATGTGTGGATTTTGGTGGTGTAGATTTAGTGAGACTAAGTTGATGAGTGTGATGCGGTGCAAATGTTTACCTTCTTCTCATGACTGTCATGACCTCTTTTTTCCTGGATGAGAAACCTTTTGTGATGAGACATGCCATGTAGAAGAATTTTCTGACTACTGTGGCGATGTGATTATCAAAGGAGAGACTACTGTCCACCTGTGTCCCAAGGTCTCATCACACTTTCGGTGTTAAGTAGACTACCACCTATGTGGTAGCTCATGGGTACAGAGATTTTACCAAAGTGGATGACAATGCACTTTTTGGCATTGAGCGTGAGGCCATGGCTTTGACACCAGTCATCTGTCTCAGTGTAAAAGCGTACCCTGGATGCATATAGGTGACTGTCATTTTAGGGTGAAAGGACTAGATTAAAAAGGTAAATAGGCCAAGTATTTATAGTCTTTGCAAACCAGAAGGGAGGACAGGGCTGTCTCTAAACAGGCAATCTCTCAATGGTTGCTTCACTGCATGTACTTCTGTTAAACTGTCCACGGCAAGTGGGTACCAAGGCACATGACAACCCACTCAAAAAGAGCCACATCAGCTACCAAAGTCTTCCTTCCTGGGATCAGTATCTAGTCCATCTTTGAGGCAGCCACTTCTTCATCTCTTCACACAGCCTTATAACCTGGGCAATACTTTTAGAGCCAGGGCCGTATTTATCACAGCAATGTTAAGAGTGCATACCTCTCAACTGTCAATTTCTGCAGAATGTCTAGATTTTTGCCTCATACTCTTAGTCTGTTCCTCATAAAATTTCTGATTTTCTGGCAAATTACAGAAGACAAAATTCTCTAATGACACACACATTTGAGTTTTAGACTTTATATCCTTTAGAAAATGAATGTTGACATACAATCTGTTATTCTAGCAATTTTCTGTGTTTATAAGGACAATATTTAAAATCTGTCCTTATTTTGGGGCCTTTGGCGGGCAATTATTTTAGGCTTTGTCCAGATTTCCTGTGCTAACAGGTTGAAAGATATGTTACAGGGTCTTTTACAAATCATATCTTTCTTAGCGCCACCCACCTACTAGCTTGCGACCTCTGGGAACTTTCCCAAATATTATATCACAGTTGTAACAGTGAACAATATAATGAACATTGTAAGCTGTGTTAGGAACTTACCATAACTGCAGCTGTTCAAGTGTTTTTGCTGTTGCAGTACTATATCCAATCCCCAACTACTTTTCTGTTCCCTTCCTATCTATTTTAGGGTACCCAGTCACCTATCTCCTTACTTTCCCTCTCTTTTACCCCAACAGGATGCCCCCCTCAGGTTGATATTAATTGGGGGCAATGCGTTGGGTGGGTCTTTCCAGTTGGATTGACATTCTTCGGGCATATGGCACCTGGGAAGCTCATGCTTAGGTCACAGTCTAAATCCTAGCGCTAACAGAAACGAGGAAGAACTTAAGTCAGAGTAGATAGATGCTCCTCTTATATCACAGATTTGCTGACACCCACCTCGGAGGGCATCTACCTAGCCACAAAAGGGAAGGGGGTCCGAATGGAGAGATGAGGGGTCCGAATGGAGAGATGAAAAGTCAGCAAGCAAAGGAGAGTAGTAGTGCGGAAAAAGAATTCATCCTGACATTTTGGTGAGTACCCTGACAAGGTGGACCCTGTTTTTCACAAAATGGTATTGGAGTAGCTGAAAAACACTGGAAACATGAGCCACAAAGCATCTTAGAAAATAATGAAGTCTACATCACATGGGGTCACCCATTACCAACGGTTTAAAAGACAGATGCTAGAAAAAACAGATATAGTGGTCCAGGAAAAGAAGACAAAGTAGCATTGATCCTTGAAATCACCACACCCAGTGACTACAGTGTCCTGCATACAGAGAGGCACAAAGTCATAAAATATCAGGATTTGCAGGCAGAAATGAGAGCAATGTGGAAGAAAAATACCCAGATAGTTCCAATAGAATTAGGAGCAATGGGTCTTATAAAAAAGAGTCTACAATCATATTTAGAAATGCTACCAATACATGTAACTCCGTACAAACTGCAGGAGTCATTACTGAGCACATTGTGGATGCTGCAAAGAGCACTTTTGGCTGACATCAAAGAGTGAAACAATACTAATTTCATGAACTTTAGTCGTACTTTGATTTAGGAATGGGGTCCTTTCCTGTCATGGTATTAGAAACCCAAAAGACTTAGAAAAATTAAAAAAAGGAAAGGCTTAAAAGCTCAGGATGTTAGACTTTCTACAAAAGTCGCAGGTGTTATCACTATTACAACAATGAACAATACGATAAATGTATAAAGATATGTTATAAAGCAAGTTCATTACTTTAACACCTTCTCATTAAACAGCAAACTGCAAGCACTAAAAACAGTTAAAAGTGGAAACAGACAATAATTATGCAGTTGCATATATCTTCTCCAGTAAATCTGATTGAATCATGTTTGGCACCCTGTTACTGCCATTATAAACTATACCACATACTGTCAATTCTTGTTCTGACTGTGCTGATGTTTCCAGCCACGGAAAATCATGTATGTCATAGTAGCATTTTGTCTTTCTTATGCTGAGGCTGCTTGGATTATAGGACAGAAGGGGAAAAGCATCAAAGACATGTCTAACATTGTCAGAAATGTGCCATCTCCTGTGTGGTAATGACCATAACTAAAATATGAATCAGAAGCATAGCCTGGGGCAGAAGGGTTTGCAGCTAAGCTGTCAGTTTTATAACATTTTCAGAAGGATTTCAGTGAAATAGCCTCCACAGAGAAGCTCTGAGCTGTATTTTATGTTAAATGAACAGACTGGTTTATTCCATCTAGTGCATTGGAATGAGGGGGCAGTCCTGTAAAAAACAGGAGAGCTCAGAACTTGATCCTATATCCATCCCAAAAAATAATGCTTAGCAGCTACCTGTTCAAAATGATTTTTAATCGGCTTTGTTTGAACAGAGTTAGATGAAGTTAGTGCTGGGAAAAGCGAGAGAGAGGGAGGCTGAAACTGGGGTATGGACAGATGGTTGTGGACCCTAGATAACTAGTTAAGTGAAAGTGATGATCAAAGGGACTTGTAAGGCTAGCCTCAGAAGCCATGTACTACCTACCCTTCCTCTTGTATTGTCACTTATTCTTTATAAAGGCCTCTAGTCTGACATCTGTAAAAGTGCCAGTGTCTGAAAGGATATTTACAATAATAACATATACAAATTTGGCAATCTACTTACATGTGACACTCTCAAAAGCAAAATAGCATGTAGAATGATGACTTTTATAGGGGATTTGTTGACCACACTGATGGCAGCTTTTCAGTCCTGCATAAGGTAAAGTACAGTTTTGTACCTACCATAAATGTAGATGTTCGAGTGCTAATACAGCTGCAGTCATAACAGATGGGTTCTCCTGCCGTCAGGCGGGTCCTCGGTCGGACGAAATCCAATGTCTAGGTCCGGCGTCGCTTGTCGTCGCTTCTTCCCTGACGTCAGTGTGACAGGAGTATAAAGGAACCAGCAGACGCCATTTTCTTCAGTTTTTCTTGCCCCAGATGTCAGGTGCCCCCAGAAGGAAGGCAATACATAAATTTGTGTAATAAAGTAATGCAATATAATCAAAATACAGTAGTTGCAAGCAAATACACCATAAATGAATACCCCAATCAGGTTGTATGAGGAGGTGTTAGCCAATAGGCCTGTCCCAAGAGGGGAAGGAGGGAGGGAAACCTGGACTGCAGCTGTATTAGCACTCGAACATCTACATTTATGGTAGGTACAAAACTGTACTATGTTCATCGTGCATACAGCTGCAGTCATAACAGATGGGTAGAATCCCAAAGCTAAGAAAGGGGTGGTAGGCACTAGGTGGAACTAGGAGGAGCCAGGATGCCCTGCAAGACTGCAGTGGCAAAGCCTGCTCTAGTTTTGGAGTATAATGGTAGGTGGTAGTGCTTGGAGAAGGTATGCACAGAACTCCAAGTGGCTTCTTCCAAAATATCTTTGGTAGGAACTCCTCTGAGGAAAGCTGCAGAGGTAGCCGTGGCCCTTGTGGAGTGAGATCTGATGCCTGTAGGTACAGTTTTGCCATGAAAAGAATAGCAAAAGTGTATGCAGTGGGCTATCCATTTTGAGATTGTCTGTTTGGAAATTGGCTTTCCTTGAGCTCCTACAGCATAGGACACAAAGAGCTGTTCTGATTTTCTGAAAGGCTTTGTTCTGTCCAAATAATAACACAGTTGTCTGTGGATGTCCAAGGAATGTAGTAATCTCTCCCCTTTGTTTTGAGGATTAGGATAAAAGGTAGGTAAGTGTATGGCCTGATTCAAAGCTACCCTGGATACCACTTTTGGCATAAAGGACAGATTGGTTCATAAGGAGACTCTGTCCTGATGGAAGATGATAAAAGGCTGCACAGCCATGAGAGCTTGTAGTTCTGAAACTCTACGAGCTGAGGTAATAGCCAGAAGGAAAGCTGTTTTCCAGGACAAATATTGCAAATCTGATGAGGCAGCTGGCTCAAAGGGAGGCAAGGTCAGTTTTTCCAGAATGAAATTGAGATCCCAAGCAGGTATTGGCTGTTTCCTTGGGGAGTCTTAGATTCTTAGCCCCTCTGAGGAACTGTCTTAAGAGAGGGTGAGAGAATAAGGGTGGATCAGTGTTGTATTCTGCAGAAATGGCTGAGGCATGGATTTTGATGGAGGAGAATGAAAGTCCACTGCTTAGCAGCTCAGCTAGATACTGTAGTATTTGAGGTAAATTCAGTTTTCCAGGATCCTGGCCCTTTTTCTCATTCCAGACACAAAACCGTTTCCATTTTGCGGAGTAAGCTTTTCTAGTTGACGGCCTTCTGGCCTCCAAAATGACATCCTGCACCTCCTTGGAGAGTAGGGTCTGCTGTGATGCTAAGGAATCTTCCATGCGGCTAGATTGAGTGTTTTTAGCTGGCTGTGAAGAGTTTTGAAGCTGTGCTGAGTCAGGAGAAGAGGCATTAAAGGCAGGGTCCATGGTGGGGAATGCGTCAGGCTCCTCAGGAGTGGATACCAGTGTTGTCTTGGCCAGTCTGGAGCAATGAGAATCATCTTTGGTCTGTCTGCTCTGGTTTTCAATAGAACTTTGGGCAGCAGAGGAAGAGGTGGGAAGGCATAAACTGTCATTGATGTCCAACTGAAAGAGACAGTGTCCACTCTCCAGGCCTTTGGATGGAAAATCCTTGAGCAAAATTTTGTCAATTGGTGATTTTTGTGGGAGGCAAAGAGATCTATGTCTGGCCTTCCCCATGCTTGGATTATCTCTGTAAAAACTTTTGGATGCAACTTCCATTCATGTGGATCTGTCATATTCCTGCTTAGGTTGTCTGCCAGCGTGTTTTCCTTGCCTGGCAAGTACTGTGCTTGTAGTTTGATTTGTAAGTCCAGGGCCATGTTCCAAAGTGACATGGCCAGCCTGCATAGGGGGTAAGAATGTGTTCCTCCCTGTTTGTTTATGTACCACATTACTGTGGTGTTGTCCATTCTTATCAATAGTTGACCTGGTTGCAGAAGGTCTTTGAAAGCTATAATAGCATTTATTACTGCTAGCATTTCCTTTTGATTGATGTGAAGGTGCTTTTCTTTTTGGGACCATTTGCCCTGAATGCACCGATCTGTCATGTGCGCCCCCCAGGCGTAGTCTGAGGCGTCTGTTGTGATGACTTGATTTGCTTGAGGCTTGCTGAATGGAAGACCTGCGTTTGTTTGGCATGCTTGAGCCCACCACAGGAATTCCTTTGGAAGACATGGAATTAGTGGTATTATTGTTTCCAAACTGTGGCTGTGTTGAGACCATAGGTTTTTCAGGTACCATTGAAGTTTCCTCATATGCAGCTTTGCACAAGGGATTAGCAAGATGCAAGATGCCATGAATCCCAGAGCCTGCAGGATTTTCCTTGCAGTCAGCCTGGTGCAATTTGCTAGTCCTCTGAAGTATTGAGTTAGTTGCCCCTGCTTCTCTGGCGTGAGGTAGGCCATCTGGGTGTTTGTGTCCAAGTTGGCACCCAGGAAAATTATTTTCCGAGAGGGTATTAGTCTTGATTTCTTTTTGTTGACTGTGTATCCCAGAGAGTTTAACAACATTACTACATAAGCCAGATGTTTCAGAAGAATGTGCTTGCTGTCTGCTTGGATCAGGCAGTCGTCCAAATAGGGGTATATTTGTAGCCCTTGAAGTCTGCAGTAGGCAATTACTGATGCCAGGCATTTTGTGAATACTCTGGGCGCAGTAGATAAGCCAAAGGGCAATGCAGAGAATTGATAATGGATTGAACCTGCAAGAAATCTGAGGTATCTTCTGCAATTTTGTCTGATTGGGACATGCAGGTATGCCTCCTTGAGGTCCAATGTTACCAGCCAAGACTCCTTGCCCAGCATGGGAAGAAGCTGCTGTAGAGTGAGCATCTTGAATTTTGGTACGAGTAGAAATGTGTTTAGGATGGATAGGTCCAAAATAGGTCTCCAATCTTTTCCCTTCCTTGGTACCAGGAATAGTCTGGAATAAAAACCTTGACCTTGTTTGTGCGTAGGTACCTCTTGAATAGCTTTCATGTCTATGAGATCTGTAATTTGCCTTTGTGCCTCTGCCCTTTGATTGTGTGGCAGGTTTGGCATGCCTCTCATTTTTGGAAGGGTGTGAAAATGGAATCTGTAGCCTCTGTTTATAATGTCCAGGATCCATTTGTCTTTTGTGACAATATGCCAATTTTTTGAAAATAAGGCCAGTTTTCCTCCTAAGGGTGCTGCCATTTGAGTCTTGCTTGGCATGCAAAGAGGAAAGTCATTGGGCTTGCTTTCTGAATGGCTGCAAACTATCCTCACCACCTCTTTGTGTAGGAGCTTGTCATTGTCTGCCTCTATACGATCCTTGGGATTGTCCTCTGCCCCTCGGGCGCCTGTATCTACCTCTTTGGGGTCTGTCCATGGCTGGAAAGGACCAATTTTTGGAAGGCCAATTTCTACTGAAACGTGGGGGTTGTACCTGTAGAAAATCTTTCACAGTTTGCATAGATTTAGCCTTTTGCTCCATTTTCCTTAATACCTCCTCAGCATTAGCACCAAATAATACATCCTTTTGTAGAGGGGCATCTAGTAATTTTGCTTTGACATGATCTGGCAAGGATTGTTCCTTGAGCCAGGCATGTCTACGTATGACTGATCCTGTAACAGCAGCTCTACATGAGGCCTCTAGAGCATCAAAACCACATTGTAAGGTATGCTTACCCACTTGTTCTGTACTATGCATCAAATCCTGCAACTCCTTCAAGTCTGGTTGTTCAGGTTGTGACATTTTACTTTTCAATTGTCATAACAAAAACTGTTGGTATTTTAGCATATGGAACTGACAGATTAAGGCCCTCATGGTTAAGGTGGCCGAGGTATATAACTTTTTTTCCCCACCTTTCTAAGGATCTGGAATCTCTCTCGGAAGGTAATGGATTTTTAGCAGTGGAGGCCTTAATTCCCTTAGGTCCCTGTGAGATGGTTTCTGGGTCAGCAGCATGGCTTTTGTATAGAAATTGGTGTGAGTCAGGAACCCTGTAGTACCTGTCAGGCTTGACTGGGGCTGGAGGTAAGGAATCAGGGTTAAGGCAGGCCTCCGAGTAAACATCATCTAGGATGTCCAAGACAGGAGGTATAGCCAGAGGCCTGTGCTGAGGTAGCAAGAGAAATTCCCTAAGCCTTTTCTTGGAATCTGAATAATCTTGGCCTTCCCAGTGGAAGTGTTCCCTTAAGGTATGCAAAGTTTCCCCAAATGAGTAATCCCCTCTGGGGGGGATACAGAAGGAATGGACTCCTCTCCATCAGAGTCTTCAAAAGGGGAGTAAAAATGTTCCTGATCATCAGAGTGCTCTGAAATAATGGAGCCCTGATCAGAGGAGGGGGATTCTTCCTCCACTCTGGGCCTTTTGTCTGGTGGGGGTTGAGAACCCCTGATAAGAGTAATTAAATCCTCAGCCATTTTAAGCATCTGTTTTTTAGGCATGGGACCTGGAGATGGGCCCTGTGTAGCTTGTCTCTTAGAATGCATGGCTGCTTTAGACTTAGTGAAAGCCTTGATGGAAAAAGAAGAGGAAGGTCTGAAGACACCTTGAGAGGAGGCAGACCTGTCCACATTTTGAGATTCAACACCAAGAGTGACGTCGGTATCTGTAGTCGGGGTGTGGGCCGAGGAGCCTGCGAGCTCGGGCACAGGAGACACTGCCAATGAAGTGTCGTCGGTAGTCAGGGGCTGCGTAGGCACCTCGCTGAGAACCGGACCATGTGTAGTCAGTTTTGGCATGGTGTCGGTAGAGGCCGCAGACCTCGTGTGTCAGTCCTTATCTTTGCGCTTTTTAGACAAAACTGGAGTCGGAGTATTCGACGACATAATATAGCTAAATGTTTTGCCAAAATAATGCTGGGCGAACTCCGCCCGACGCTTAATGGTGCGTTTGTTGAATGTAGCACAAAAGCGACAGACTGAGACATCGTGGTCTGGGCCTAAGCAAGGAATACAGAGGGAATGGAAATCCTTATGCGGTATTTGCTTCCCACAAGAAATACAATTATTAACTTTGTCTGACATCGGTCTGAGGCAGGAAAAGTTTCCCCAACGGAGTACTTAGCTTTCAGGAAGACTTCGGTTTCAAAATTTTCGTAATTTCAGGAGCTGGCCGACCGGCACTTGCGAACTGCTTCTGCTTCGGGCACTGCGCGGCAAGAAAGACTGGAGAAAATGGTGTCGGCTGGTTCCTTTATACCCCTGTCACACTGACATCAGGGAAGAAGCGACGACAACCGACGCCGGACCTAGACTTTGGAATTCAGCCAACCGAGGACCCGCCTGACGGCAGGAGAACCCATCTGTTATGACTGCAGCTGTATGCACGATGAACATCAAGGCATACCTCCACAAAACAGCTGTGGTTTCCCAAGCAAACCTCATTAATCAACAGTAATGTCACAGAAAAAATAACAGAAAAATATGAAAACAGATATTTTTTTCCCAACAGGGTATTAATCTTTAGAAGAGTCACAATAAGAGTTCTGGGGAAATTAAGATAACTGTGATGGGAAGTCCACAGAACCATATAAAGAAAAAAAAGAGCTGATGATGGCGTAAGCTGATGTGCTCTTTAATTTAGGGTGCAGGCATGTATCTCTTTGTGGACAGTGTGTTGGTCTGCACTAAATGTGCAAGCAGATCTCATAGTGGTCATCAGGTTGGACATCATCCTGTATCTGATTCCCATATGCAGTGGATTCTGCTGCAACACAGATCCATATGAAGAATATCATTTATTAGTAATATGCGCTGGGATTCAGAGAGGAACACCCAAAGCCATAGTACTCTTTGATGACTTCACTGAACATATGACTGCAGACAGTGTCCACTCATTCTAACATAGTCCAAATCTTTTGGAAAACTGCTGGTTCTGATTAGCCAGTAGTTTTTACTCTCCTTTCCTTTGTTAGGGTAGAATCATGTCTGTTGCATGCATTAGTGTCTTCCCTGGGTTTGAAGGCACTGATCTGAAGTAGTTTACTTCATTTGGTCTTCAACCTCTGGGTTATGAATCCGTATCGGATCCAAGCCAGCAACTTTTGCTAGCATCAGTTCCGGGCTCCAAACTCCTCCCCTTACCCATAATACACCTCCACTGCCTTCCCCCCAGATTTTGTTTGCCGCAATTTGCTTCACATAGTGTATTCTGAGCTCCAACTAGCAGTGGGTTTAAAACATTCTGTGAGTAGTTAAATTTTCTAAATTTCTCTACAGTTAGGTTAGTATAGGTCCCCCTTCTCCTCCCCTCACTTGGTGCGTCGAGTGTAGTGGTTTTTAGGTAGTTAGAGTAGTTTGTTCTGTGGAGCAGGTAGTAGCGTCCCCTCCCCCCTCAGTGTTTTCTGTAGACGAGTGTGGTGAGTGGGTGTGTGTTTATTACTTAGAAAGATCTTGCCTGTCTTTTTTCTAAGGCTATCTTTCTGTTATTTAGGATGGCTGAAAAGCTCTTTTTCAAGCGCTGCACAGAGTGTGGCCATAAGCTATTCCTAGCAGATGGCCACACTTTGTGTGCTTTGTGCTTGGGTGTGGCCCACCTGAGTGTGGATTGTAATATTTGTGCGGGCTTCACCCCCCTGTGCCCTAAAGGAAAGGAAGGCCAAGTTGGCCCTCAAAGGTCTTCTTCCTCCTTCCAACTCTCTTTTCTCGTCTTCGGCTTCAGTCACAGTGGCTGCTGTGGTCACCTCTCCCTCCTCTCTTCCTCTGGCTTCTCCTCCCTCCCAGGCTGGGACTCAACCTCCTGTACCAAAGCCTGTGGCAGTGGAGCAGAAGAGAGGCAGAGAAAGGGAGAGAGAGTCAAAGATGGAAAAGAGAAAGAGGTCCCCAGACCTCGCTTCTCAAAGCAAGACAGCATGGATCCATGACTCCCCTCAGCTCCAGTCTCCAAGGTTCTCCCTGGAGCCAGAGGAGCCACATCCAGCCTCTCGGGCCTCGGTGCCCCAGCCCGTCAAGTCGGAGTCCATGGCCTCACCACAGTCCACCCGCTCCTTGTCAAATATGGATCTGGATAAGATGATGAGGTGCTTTATCCGTACACAGATTCAGATGGGGGTCTTGCAAGCCCCCTTCCCTCTGGAGGGGGGAGCTCACTTGCTTTCGTTCAACCCATTTCTCCTTCTCCGATCTGACCTTCGGGTTCTGAGTACTCGGATCTGAGGTTGGCAATGGTCAGGGGGTCGGCGCCGACGGTACCTGCTTCCTCGACACCAACAGCTGCCTGGAAAGTTTCGGATCCGACCAGCTCGGATCTGAGCTTCTCTCGGAGCCGGAGCTTGGGTGTTGGATCCGAGGGAGTGGAAACTTTTTCATCGGCTCTGACTTTGTCGGGCCAGGTTCCCTCCCTAGGAGCTCCATCTACCTCGGGCCCAACTCTCATTCTCACATCGGACCTGGGGAGACCGACCTCGTTTTTGGTTTCTCAGGAAGTTCGCTCGCCTTCAGCATTTGATGTGGTAAAAAGGGTTCTCTCTGTCGGATTGAGACCCCTGACTGCTTCCTCAGACTCCTTCCAGACCCCCTCGGCTCTGTCTACAGTCCCCATTGTCTTAACAGAGGGGCAGCCTATACTCAAAGAGCCCCAGATGGGCCCCCCGAGGAACAAATGTCTTGCGAGCACCCCCCCCGGAGAGCCCCACTGGAGATGTGCCCCACAAGCATATGTGCAAGAGGAGGCACTTGGACTCTCTCGAGTCCCTCACCGAAGACACAAACTTAGATGATGGAGAGGATTCCCCAAGGTCACCTCCCAAGGATGTCTCCTTTAGAGACATCATGGAGATCCTGCACCAGTGGGGAGGTTGGTCTGCCCCCAAACCTTCTTCTGATGAGTCTGTGTTCCTTTGAGGCTTTCAGCACAGGCCTGTCTACTTCCTGGGTGTCCCCTCCCATGGATCCTTTTGTGGATTTGATCACCTCGCAGGCATGGAAGGAAAGGAACCGGACACCATGGAACCTATTCCGAAGCAACCTGATAAAATCCTAAGCCCCCCCATAGATAGGCCATCTTGGAATAAGGGCTCTCTGTTGGATGCCAAGGTGGTAGCAGCGGCCACTAAGAAGGAACCTGCCCAGGAGAGTTCCTCAGTCCACCCTCCTGACCAAGAGTCGTGGATGATGGACCACCTAGGAAAGCGGGTATATACTTCAGCTACCTTTTTGATTAGGACGCTGAATTACTTGGCCCATGTCACCAGACTCCAACGCGACCTAGTAAAGGAGCTGGAGGAGTCTCCTCCCATGTCCATGTCGCAGGAGGACAAGGCTTCATTCTCCACAAGGAAGGCCACTTTAAAAGCAGCATCTAACATGTCCATGTGACTCCTCTCCCATGCTACAGAAGGAGAGGCTAGGGCAGCTGGGTCTGGCATGTCCACAAGGTGTAATGCCTGGCTCAGGTTGTCAGTTTTCCGAACCCTTCAAAGCGTTGTTTGCCAATGCCCCTTATGACGGCTCTACACTCTTCGGTAAGATGTCAAGGAGACATTAGTCCAGAGTGAAAAGGACAGGAAGACACTGTCTGCCATTGGGATAAGCTTCTCTAACCCTTAAAGGTCCTCTTCCTGGAACCAACGAGGGCAAAAGAAGATGTGGTTCTGGAAGTCACAGTATTCCCGGGACACTCAGGGGTCTTCTTCCCCCACAGGCAGAGGGGGACAGAATGGACGCCAGCCCAGAAGCAGAAAGGGTCCATGGAAAATCGGGTTTCGAGAACCTTTCTTGGACAGACCCGGGCATCAACCCTGAGGGGTTGCCCGACTGCTCTACTTTGAAGGCAGTCAGGGGACGATTGTCCTTGCACCCAGCTGCATGGGAGTCCATAACAATGGACCACTGGGTGCTTCAAATCATATCCAGAGGATACTCTATCACCTTTTGCTTGGCCGTGCAAGGGTTCCACGGGCAATTGTTCTCTGTTTGAATTCCCCCATATCTCCCAGATACCTTCTGGATGCACCACCCATGCAAAGGGAGGCAGCAGCACAGGAAATTTCCAAGCTGCTAGGAAAATGAAACATCGAAACCTTCCCCCCAGATCAGTCTGGATCGGGCTTCTACTCCAGGTTCTTTTTGGTGCCAAAGAAAACGGGGGACTTAAGGCCCATTCTGGACCTATCTACCCTGAACTTGTCAGTTGCCAAAGAGAAGTTCTGGATGGTCATGTTACAGTCCATCATGCCGTACCTGCAAGACAGCGACTGGATGTGCTCGTTAGACCTCCAGGATGCTTACTATCACATAAAAATGCACAGAAGCTACAGGAGGTTCCTCTGCTTCCGGCTAGGAGTCAATCATTACCAATTTTGAGCCCTACCCTTTGGTCTCACCACAGCCCCCAGGGTGTTTACCAAAATGATGGCAGTTGTAGCGGCTCACCTGAGGCTTTAGGGGATTCAGGTCTACCCGTACCTGGACAACTGGCTCCTCACTGCTCCCACCAGGCGTCTACTTTTCCAAACCAGGGATTATTTGCTGACGCTTGCCCTGCATTTGGGGATTACAATCAACACATCCAAATCTCTCCTAGATCCTGTACAGGTTATAGACTACATTGGTGCCAGGATAGATACTCTTCAGTACAAAATATTCCTGACCTCGAAGAGAGTTCACAACCTGAGGATGCATGTCTCCCTGATCTACCATTCTCATCTTCCAATGGCAGAATCGGTGTTGAGGGCCCTAGGCTCAATGGCAGCGACCATAACTCAAGGCAGTCCTTCTAGCGTTGCAGGCCCTTCAAGAAACCTTACTTCTCGGTGACTTCAATATCGATTGGAGCACATGTTCCGCAGTATCTCCTACCACCCATATTAACTTGCATACATTCAAGCAAGTTATTAACATCCCAACTAGAACAGGTAGACATAACCAAAAAGAAAGTATACTTGATTGGGTACTCATTAATAATCACCCCAACCTGTATACATTTGGTACCTTCCCTGATAGTCTAAGTGACCACCACCTCACATATATAATCAAACACAAAGCAGGCAAACCTAAGCAACCCATACTAAAACTAGTCAGAAATAAAAAAGATTTCGACTTAATCAAATTTCAAGAACTAATCTCTTGTAATTGGTCTATACTAAACCACCTCCCCCTAGATGATGCAGTAATGTACTTTAACAAAAAATTCCTTGAGATCCTTGACTTTCATGCACCCAAGAAATCTAAGGCAAAAGCTGAACCCTGGCTCTCAACAGAGACCAGGCTCGAAATTAAACTCAGAAACAAAGCATGGGCCTTATGGCGAACTACTAAACTCCTACAAGATCAGACTAAATATAGGTAACTTAGGAATGAAACTAAAAAAAACACATGATACTTGATAAAAAACAATACTACTGCAAGTTACAAACTTCCAACCAACACAGCCCTCAAAAGTTCTGGGCAGGGATAAACAACCTAATACAGCCGGTAAAACTACTACTCCTGTCCCAGCTTCCCTCATGGATAAACCCCCAGAAACAGTCTCGGACAGTTTTAATCATTTCTTTACAGACACTATCCAAGCCCTAGCCAGCAAACTGCCTCACAGTACCCACAGCCCAGACAGTTTAACCCCTAAAAACCTACCTCTATTTAGCTTCCAACCAATTGCCACATCACTCGTCCGCTCCCTAATTAAAAAACTAAAACCCACCACACTCTCAGCTGACCAACTTCCAGCTGAATACTTACAAAAATCAGCAAATGCCATTGCCTACCCAGTCTCACTACTTATCAATCGCACCTTAAAAGAAGGAAAAATTCCAAATATCTGGAAGATATCCTATGTCATCCTGCTCCATAAAGGGGGTAGTTCTACTGAACTCTCCAACTACAGGCCTATAGCCATACTCTCCCCTCTGGCCAACATAATGGAAAAATGTGTTCAAAAACAATTTATGTAACACCTAATAAATAACCATCTCTTGGCAAACACTCAACATGGCTTTAGACCCCACCACAGTACCACAACTGCCCTATCAGTCTTTACTAACACCATAAATACTCATCGTAACAATAACCATATCTCTTCAGCTTTATTCTTGGACCTGTCCAAAGCTTTTGATATGGTGGATCACAAACTATTAATCCACACCCTACCGTCATTCTGTCTAGATCCCAAATCACTGCAATGGTTTGATTCCTACCTAAGTGGCAGACAACAAGCTGTACGATGGCAGTCTAAACTCTCCACCCTATTACCTAACACCCTGGGAGTTCCACAAGGCTCTATATTAGGCCCTCTGTTATTCTCCATCTTCATCAATGATTTGCACACTATCATACCTAAAGTCAACTGTATCCAATATGCAGATGACTCTACGCTAATTTGCTCAGCTACATCCCCTACAGAGCTGCAGCTAACTACCCAGACTACCTTTAACACAATAGAAAACTGGCTATCTAACCACCGTCTGATATTAAATCCCAAAAAGACTAAAATGTTAATATTCCTCCCAACACAAAGGTCCTGCACCATAAACATCACAATTAAATCAAAGGATGGCACAGTCATCTCTACTGACCTATCTACTAAACTCCTAGGTGTTACCATCGACAACCACTTAAAGTTTGACCTACACGTAAACCAAATGATCAAAACCATCAACAAAAAACTAGGATCACTATATAGAATTAAAAGGTTCCTGACTCCCCAAGCCAAAGTTGCTATTGCTCAATCTCACCTGCTCTCTACTCTCCTGTACGCATCCCCTCTTCTTCTTAATATTAGTAAGACAACCCTAAACAAGATTGCTACCTGTTACAATCACATTGCCAAATTTGCTACAGGGCTCCCCTACAGGACACATCATTGCATCAACCTATCCCAACTCGGCTGGCTCCAGTTACCTAGTCTACTGCTATATAATCAGCTGATCATGGCCCATAAAATCATATATCACCCTGAAAATACCCCTGCACTCACAAACCTAATCATCCTGCATAACAACCCAAGACCTCTGCGCTCTTCCAATAGAGTCCTCATTCAGACCCACAAAACTAATAAACAAACCTATACTAACCTAACTCCGTAGCCAGAACATGGAATCTTTTACCTTTTCAGATTACCTCACTTCCTTCTATATGTCATTTCAAAACCAAGCTCAAACAATATGGGGTCAAATTGGACCTGTTATTGTATCAAGCCTGGTTAATCCTCTCTCTTCGCATTAAATTCATAAATGTCTCCTAGTTAATACAACGTCCACACGCCTTGATTCTCCTTATACGAAATGTGACACGCTTAGAATTGACAACTTCTAACCCTAATAAAAAAAAAAAAAAAAAAAATGATGCCCTGTTGTAACCTCTCTATCTTACTGTAAATATTATATCACAAAATCATACTATGTATTGTTACTAATTGATACCTTGCTTGCTTAGTATTGTTATGTTTCTATTGTAAGGAGCTTTTATCCCCCGGGCCTCCGCTGAAAATGGACATATATCCAGTCGGATTATCCCGGTTAACAAATGTAAAATAAAATAAATAAATAAATAAAATAACTCTTCTCCCATATGCTCGGTTACACATGAGGATTCTACAGTGGACTCTAGCTGTACAATGGTCCCTGTTGGAACTGCCACTGACATATCCAATTCAACTCAGTCGAGTCTGTTAGTCATCCCTCATATGGTGGATGAGCTCTCTGGACATTTTGGAGGGATGACCCTTTGTTCCAGTCCTGGCACAAACCACAGTGACCAAGGATGCCTCCCAACTCGGGTGGGGGGGGGCATTGTTAGGGCAGGACAGTCCAAGGCCTATGGTCCCCCATAGAGACCAGCTTGCATATAAATGTCCTAGAGATGAGGGCGGTCCTTCTAGCATTGCAGGCCCTTCATGCCTTTCTTCCTCTGGGAACGATTGCAATCCAGTCAGACAACATGTCAGTGGTCTGGTATATGAACAAACAGGGAGGGACCAGAACTTACCCCCTTTGTTGTGAGGCCATGAGAGTGTGGGAATGGATGATCTTTACCGGTCGCTTTTTCATCGCAACGCACATTCTGGGACAGTCCAACATCCTTGCAGACAGGCTAAGTTGGACCATTCTGATGTCTTGCGAGTGGTCTCTGAATCTGTCAGTAGCGGAACAGATCTTCAGCGAGTGGGGTCAACCTTGCTGCAATCTCTTCGCATCTCCTTCCAATGCAAAGAGCAGCAAGTTTTTTTGCTCCGAAACCCTGCCGGGGGAGTCCCCCAGAGATGCTCTAGTTCATGCTTGGCCTCCCGGTCTTCTGTATGCTTACCCGCCGGTGCCTCTTATTCCAAGGTTTCTATAGAAAGCTTGTCGACTGGGGAGCAAAGTGATCCTCATTGCCCCATTCTGGCCTCACCAGGTATGGTTTCCCTTCCTTTGGTCTCACCTTCTGGCTCCACCTTGGATCCTATATCCCATTCAGGATTTAATTTCACACCCTTTGGGGGTGCCTCATCTGAGTCTGGACAGCCTGAAGCTCACCGCTTGGCTGCTCCAGTTCCCATGATTGCTGGGACACCTGGACTATCCTCCTCAGTTAGATCTATTTTGGTAGCTGCTCACAAGTCTTCGATTAGGAAGGTTTACTGCGGGAAGTGGAAACGTTTTTCTTTCTGGGCCTCTCAAAGGAGTTTAGACCCTTTCACGGCTCCTATTTTCCTATTTTCGCCATTCTTCATTTTTTAGCTGATATTTTTCAACACAGAGCTAATTCTTCTACTGTCAAAGTTCAGTCGGCTGCCATTTCTCATGTTCATGTGGGCGAGAATTCTGCCTTCCTAGCCTCTTCCAGACTGTGTAAAGCCTTTATCAAAGGTACCTTTTTGTTACACCCCCCCCCCCCCCCGGTCAAAGATCCTGTTCTCCCGTGGGACCTTGCTATGGTTATGGTCCTTCAAGCTTTGGTCTCTCTGTCTTTTGAGCCGGCTGTGACTGCAGATCTTAAATATTTACCTTGGAAAACAGCTTTTCTGGTGGCTATTACCTCTGCAAGAAGGGTTTCAGAATTACAGGCCTTGTCCATCAAATTTCCGTACATCATTTTTCATAAAGATAGGGTTTCCCTTCGAACCAATCCATCCTTTCTTCCTAAGGTGGCATCACAAGTCAAGATCAATCAGACTATCAATTTACCTGTGTTTTTTCCTAATTTTACGAACAACATGGAATACAAACTTCACATGTTGGATGTTCATAGTTATGATTCTACTTACACAGGACTGATCAATTGTTTGCATCCTTTTATAAATCCTTTTGGGGAAACCTATCTCCAAGGTCACTATAGCTAGATGGATTTCTTCATGCGTCATGCAGGTCTATAAGGACAGAGGCATGTCTCATAGAGGTCAGGTGAAAGCTCATTCCACTAGGTCCATGGCTACGTCTGCTGCCTTTTGGTTTAGAGTGTCTTTGGATGATATTTGTCCTGCAGTACTTGGTCCTCATCTCATACGTTTATTTCTCATTACAAATTGGATATGACTTCCAGAAGGAGAGCATCCTTTGGTTCTGCGGTGCTCAGGAATATCCTTCCATGAGGGCCACCCAGGAGTTTAGTAGCTGAGGACTCTGTCCCACAGGTTGAAGACCAAATGAAGTGAACTACTTCAGATAAAGAAGTTATGTACTCACCATAACATTCCATCTGAGTAGTTGTGCTTCATTTGTCTTCAACCGTCCCTCCCTGCTTCCCCCGGACCTTGGCGCATGATCAGCCTATGGGCTGCAGTGTAGGTCACAAGTATATCTTTCAGGTCAGCTGGGGATGGAAGACAGCGGAGATGTATTATGGGTAAGGAGAGGAGTTTGGAGCTCGGAGTTGATGCTAGCAAAAGTTGCCAGCTCGGATCTGATATGGATCCGTAACCCACAGATTGAAGACAAATGAAGTACAACTACTCAAATGGAACGTTATGGTGAGTACATAACTTCTTTTTTCTTCTAGGTGACCATGTCTATTACTGTGTCATTGGAAAATGGGCCTCTACTCGGCAGGACTGAGAGATCCCTTGTCACTCTTCCGAGTACTGCAAGCATCATACTTCAGAAAATATATTAAAATACAAAATACATTTAAAAGAAATGTTCAGAAAATATGTCCCATTTCTTTCTGATTTGCTGCTTTCTAAGAGATGCAGTTTTGCTGTTTGCAGTTTGATGATGCATGCGCCCCTTAGTATTACAACTACACAGAATTTGGTGTATTCATTTTTCAGCTGGGTTGCCATCTTTGAGGAGTTTCTACATTTTCACCGTGCTTGTGTGGGTTTTTCCCAGGGTTTGAAGTTTTGTTTAAGAAGGTAGTGACCTGCCATCAGGTGGCGTAGCAACATGTGCCCTGCAGGTGGAGCTGTTTCCTGCCTTGTGCCTGCTGCTAGCCAGGATAGGTTCCAGCTCCCTGCAACCCTGAAATGGATAAAGCAGGTATAGTAACTGGATAGATGTCAACATTTTTGTACTTTTATGATGCCTCAGATATGTAAAACACTCTAGCGTTCTTGTGAAACACACTAGTGTGCTTTCACACCTTTGTATATATTACACATACAAGAATTTGCTTTACCCTCTCTTAGTCTGGTTTCTGATAGGTCAGACTCTGCTGCACACATTACCCAGCATTTCACCTGTCAATTTCTGCACTGTCCTGTATCCTACTGTGTTTTGTCTAGCACAGTGAAAAAAAATGACTGCTTTAAAATAATGGAGGCAGCTGACCTACATAACATTTCCTGCATGTTTTCACATTAGCGGCGGCAGACAAAGGCAAGCTGCTACACAATGATGGTGGTGCTGCAGGTGTTTTCTTACACCTTGTCATCTTTCCTGGATCTCTCCGATACTTCTGAACATGTTGGAGGGGCATGATAGAGCAGTGCCAAAAGTCTTCCCATTCACCAAGGACGCCGGCTTCATTTTTCCTGCAAAGCTCGTACTGTTTAGCTACACAGGCGTATGAAATCTGACAGTATACAAAGGATGAGTCAGCCAAAAAAATCAGGGCAACTTACAAAAGCACTACAATTCCTCAACTCACTTTACAGCTGAACTCATCTTATGCCTTTCATCTTCATTAATCCCACTGTGGCTTTCGCCTGTGCCACCTGCACAGAGACGTTCCTTCAGGTATGGCAGTTCACCACTGAGGAATTAACAGTACTTTATATACTATCGACTTCCCTCTTCTAGTCCTAGGCACGGTTCCTTCAGTCTCCAATTCTGCACATTGTGCCTGAGAAAGTGGCTTTACCAGACGGTGTCCCTGGATTACTCCAGAAAAGGCACACTAGAGTATAGCATGTTTACTTGGTTAAAAACATACTCAGCATTATCAACCATTTACAGCTCCTTTTATGATACTAATTTTAGCATTGTACACTTTGAAAAATTTATAACTGAAAGATATCTTCCAATTAAATAAGTAAATTATGGAGATGACAATGAAGATTAAATAGCGGCTCTTGTGAATAGTGACTTTTTTCTGCACAATTTCTCAATCATTCCTTTTTTTCAAATTTTGTCCATGCCCCATTGTTTATCTTTCCCCCTCCTTTACTCTTCCCTTTTTTGGTAAAGGGATATTGTGTTATGTCCCTAGTGAAAAGCAAGTCCTCATTCTACAGAAACAGCCCTACTGGCACTGACACTGCTACTAAGGGAGGTTGCTACCCTTGGAAGGTGAGAAATGACAAGGACTTAAGCATCATTTTGAGGCTGGGGTACAGATATTTTCATCTTTGCTGGGAATCCAAACTTGAATTTTTTTAGATTGTAACACAACTTAGTTATGAATAGAATGTCAATGATAGCTCATGCTTGCAGCATATATGAACCTACATCAATCCATCATCCACGCACCGCTCAGCTGTACAGATTTTCGCAGAATGCTCAGATTTATGCTTCATATTTTTGGAGTATTCCTCATAAAATTTGTAGTTTTCTGGTAAACCACTGAGGATTGAGGTCAATAATAATAATAATAATGATATACATTTGAATTTTAGACTTCATATACTTCAGAAAATGCATATCCTATTATTCTAGCAACATTCTGAGTCTATAAGAGCAATATTTGTAATCTGTCCCTATTTTTGGGCCTTTGTCCACCATTATTTTAAGCTTTGTACAGACATATTGAGCTAAGAGGTTGAGAGCTGTGATTATCCAAAACCACTGAGATACACAGCAGGAACATCACTGTGGTACCACACTCCAGTGTCCATTATTGGGGGTCTGGCTATGGAACAAACTCACCCCCCCACCCCACCCCAGGAAGGAGAACTGGTGTCATTCATACAGTTGCTTCACAGCAGTGGAAAGGGTAACTACCTGAATCCAAATCTCCTTGATGAGTGCCACTGCCCTCTGTGCCACTGTGTTGTGTGGCTCCACAATATCTTTGAGTTCACTGTTCAATCCTTGCATACTGTGTTCTCCAGGGGTTTAACCTGTCACTATGAACCTATGAACCTATAAACCTGTTAATAAGCAGCTAGGTTTTTCTTCCTCGAGGAGGTAAGAAATTCACAGTGCCCTAAAGAAAGGAGGGCTTAGTGAAAAACTACTGCTGCCTGCTTTATAATGAAAATATCAAAATTGCAATACAGCAAGATCTGAAAACAATCTTGATTCTTCGTTGCTTTTGAATGTGCTAAACACTTACAGTCTTCCATGGCCTGCCCTTGTGATGAAGGCATATTCTAATGGTTTCCTGACTTCTAGGTTGATGTACTTCAAACTACCATAGTATCATCTCCCTGAAGTCACATGTTATTATGTGGCTGATGGAATCTGCCCTTTCCTAAATAATGCCTCAGCTATTCTTTGCAATAGTATTATTTATTTTAATGTTACATGAGCAACTCCACCAGTGCCTTAATGAAACCTTTCACATGCTGACAAATGACAGTTTATGCAGAAATAGGATAGATACACAGATAACATTACCTGCTTTACAGAAACACACGCAATCACATTATTCAAGGCCTAAAACATCGCTATCATAGTCCGCCCTCTCAGCAACTTGCATCTTATTCTAATATGAAGAGAAAACAGACAAAATTGCTCTGCCCAACACAGTGCTACAATGACATGAGGGGAGCTGTCCCCAGTAAAAAGACATGAAAACAATGTTATGCTGCTGTTTGCTATAAGTTTATCCTCCGGTGCACCCTTTCTCCATAACCACTCATGATTAACTGATCTATTATTTTTATAATAGTTGCTTAATGGAGGCTGGCAATTGCTGAAAAGGGTCCAATCCATACAGTCAACAATGAATAAATAAAATCTGCACCTTTGTTTCTTGCAAAAAAAAAAACTCTAAATGGAACAGCCCTAGTAGACTTTATCTGTGTTTTTGAGGGTGTGATGACCATAAATTAGGCTTGAAGTAACGGCTATTGCTTATTTTTATACTTCATTTTATCAATTATTTTGACTATTTTTGTTTTACCCAAACACTGCTCTGAAGATTTCAAGCTTTGATGTTAACACAATGTTTTGGCTTCCTAGAGCATGCTGAAAGAGATACCAGTTTATCTGACATGAAATCTTTGTAGCCTTTCAGCTAACTTTTCTAATCACAAAATTCACAGGCTGTATAAAACACTCTCTACTGGGAATGTCACCTTTGGGCAGTAAGGAAAGCCTGCTGTGTGTAACTGATTCTTTCTGTGATAAACCAGTTGTTTCAATAATTTTAGCTTTAGTAGTGGGCCAGGAGTTAATGACCACTAGGGAATTTAAGAAGAATGTTAGGGGGCCAGAAATGTGATTTCTAGAAGTTAGTGGGTGGCGGTGGTGGAGTGGTGTTGTTTAAATCAAATACACAGGTAAAGAACAGGTCGCAGGGGGTGAGTTACAAAGATAAATTCACATTATATTTGACGCTTGAAAAGATATCTGTTTTCTCTTCCTCAGCATTCCTAAATAACTCACTGTAGAACTAACTCGTAGCTTTCCTCAGGAAGCATGCACCTCTGTATCTGACAGGGATAACAGACATTAATGTTGTTGGCAATAAACAGGTCACTGACACTTCAGGCTCTCATACTTCATTAAGGTTCTGCTTTCAGTTCTGCATCAGACACCACCATGTCATTCACAGATCTTTGGCCAGACTAAGTCATTAAGTGAGGAGACTCCCCCTTCCCCCTTCCCCCCCAGAATTTTCTCCTTATCTAAGTGGACTTCTTAAGAGTTTCCTCCCACATTCCCCAAAACATAATGTTTGACTACATACTCTAAACTGTCCATTTACTATTTCCCTTGCGGACACGTCGTTGCTGAAAAGGGTCGGAAGACAATTTGCTTTACTGTAATGGATTAATAAATTAAACAAAAATATAAATTCTCAGAAAAGTACAGTTTTGTACCTACCATAAATGTAGATGTTCGAACTGGATAGCATCTGCAGTCATAACAAGTGGGTTGTCCTGTCGTCAGGCAGCCCTGCAGTCGGCCGGATTCCAAAGTCCGGGTCCGGCTTCGGCTGATGTCGCACTCCTCCCGACGTCATCTCTGTTGGTCTTCGGGTATAAAAGCATCAGCCGACGCCATTTTCCTCAGTGTTTCTTGCCCCAGATGCCAGTAGCCCTCTTGCAGGCTAAAATTTTGGATAGATGCCAATGTTTCCAAATAGATAGAGGTAAACACAGCAATAAGCATATATGTACATATATACAAACAAATACACCATAAAAAACTCCCCCCCAACAGCTAGCTATTAGGAGGGTAAACACCCTAGGAGTACCACAGAGGGAAGGAGGGAGGGTAATCCTGACTGCAGATGCTATCCAGTTCGGACATCTACATTTATGGTAGGTACAAAACTGTACTATGTCCTTCATGGATGCATCTGCAGTCATAACAAGTGGGTAGAATACCATAGCCAACTAGGGAGGAGGATAAAAGTAGATTATGGTGTGTTTAGGATCCCTTGCAGTACAGCAGTGGCAAACCCTGCTCGGGATCTGGAATATAGAGGCAAATTATAATGCTTGGCAAATGTATGCACGGAGGTCCAAGTAGCCGCCTCAATAATGTCTTTGGTTGCCACTCCTCGTAAGAAGGCTGTGGTAGTGGCTGTTGCCCTTGTAGAATGAGGTCTTATGTTCTGTGGAATTGGTTTTCCATGGAAGGAGTAACAGTATCGTATGCAATTTCCTATCCATTTGGAGATTGTCTGTTTGGAAATAGCTTTTCCTTCCCTTCCTGTTGCATAGGCTACAAAAGTTGGTCAGTCTTTCTGCTATTTTTGTTCTGTCCAAGTAGTAGCGTAGCTGTCTATGTACATCCAAGGTATGCAGTATTCTTTCCCTCTGTTTTGTGGGTTGGGAAAGAAGGTAGGTAGGTGGATTGCCTGGTTTAAAGACACTCTGGATACCACCTTGGGCATAAATGTAGGATTAGTCCTCAAGGACACTCTATCTTGGTGGAAGATTAGGAAGGGTTGCACTGCCATTAAGGCCTGTAGTTCTGAAACCCTCCTAGCTGAAGTAATTGCCAGTAGGAAAGCAGTTTTCCATGACAGGTGTTGTAGGTCTGCTGTTGCTGCTGGTTCAAAGGGTGATAGTGTCAACTTTTCTAGCACAAAGTTTAAATCCCAAGCTGGTAATGGTGGTTTCCTTGGAGGTTTTACATTCTTGATTCCTCTGAGGAACTGCCTGAGCAAAGGGTGCGAAAAACAGGTGGATCAAAGCTGTATTCTGCTGAAATAGCTGATGCATGTATCTTGATGGAGGAGTAGGACAGGCCTGAATGAAGAAGTTCGGCCAGGTACTCCAGAATGTTAGGCATATCTATGTTTGACACATCTTTTCCTCTTTCCGTACTCCAAATGACAAACCTTTTCCATTTTCCAGCATAGTTCCTTCTTGTTGAAGGTCTGCGTGCTTCAAGAATAATGTCTTTAACTCTTTGGGAAAGTTCTGGATTAGCTGCTGCTATGTGATGTTCCATGCAGTCAGTTGCAGCGTTTTTAGGTTTGGATGTATGATGCTGTAGTTGTTCTGAGTTAACATCAAAGGCATCAGTGGTATTGGCCACATATTGTTCCGAGACATGCTCTTCAGTAGTGGGTACCAGTGTTGTCTTGGCCAGTTTGGAGCTATCAGGATTATCCTTGGACGTTCTTCCTTGATTTTTAGTAGTACCTTGTGTATCAAAGGAAGAGGTAGGAATGCATATGCTGTTAGGCCTTTCCAGTTGAAGGAGAGTGAGTCCACTTTCCATGCTAGTGGGTGGAATGTCCTTGTGCAGAATTTTTTGAGCTGGTAATTGAGAGGTGATGCGAATAGGTCTATCTGTGGCATTCCCCATTTCTTCGAGATGGTCTTGAAGATGTCCGGGTGCAGCTTCCATTCGTGGGCATCCAAGTGGTTCTGCTTAATATGTCTGCCAGAGTATTGTCTTTCCCTGGTACAAATATTGCCTGTAACTGAATGTTGTAGCTGAGTGCCAGGGTCCACAGCTCCAAGGTCATTCTGCATAGGGGTATGAATGAGTGCCTCCCTGTTTGTTGATGTACCACATGACTGTGGTGTTGTCTGTCCTTATCATCAACTGGCCCTCTTTGAGAAATGGTTTGAACTTTTGGATAGCCAGTTTTACTGCCAGCATTTCTTTTAGATTGATGTGCAGGTGAAGTTGATCCTGTGTCCACAATCCTTGCACGCATTTGTCCAGCATGTGGGCCCCCCACCCTAGGTCTGAAGCGTCTGTTGTGATGGTCTGGCTTGGTTGACATCTGCGAAAGGGTAGGCCTGGGTTTGACTGGCATGCCTGAGCCCACCATAGGAACTCCTGTTTTAAGCATGGAATTAGTGGAATTTCTGTTTCTAGACTGTGTCTGTGTTGGGACCATAAATTCTTTAGGTACCACTGTAGTTTCCTCATATGTAGTCTGGCAAATGGGACCAAGATTATGCATGATGCCATGAAGCCCAAGGCCTGCAGAACTTTTCTTGCTGTTAACTTGTTCAGTTTTGTTAGTGCCAAGAAGTAAAGAGGAAGTTCTTTTTGTTTTTCTGTAGTCAGGAATGCCATTTGTTGTACTGTGTCCAATTCCGCCCAAGAATGTCCTTGTTTGGGATGGTATCAGTCTTGACTTTTGTAAGTTGACTGTGTATCCCAGTCCTTGTAGCAAGTAAATGACCCTTTGTAAATCTGTTGTCAGCTTGCTTTTGTTGTCCCCTTGTAGCAGGCAGTCGTCCAGGTATGGGTAAATTTGAATTCCCTGTAGTCTGCAATGGGCGATTACTGATGCCAGGCATTTTGTGAATACTCTGGGCGCAGTAGATAATCCAAAGGGCAATGCTGAGAATTGATAGTGCTCTGATCCTGCAAGAAATCTGAGGTATCTTCTGCAGATTGGTCGAATGGGGACGTGCAGGTATGCCTCCTTGAGATCTAGAGTTACCAGCCAAGACTCCTTGCCCAGCATGGGAAGAAGTTGCTGTAGGGTTAGCATTTTGAATTTTGGGACAATGATGTATGTATTTAAGGTGGACAGGTCGAGAATTGGTCTCCAACTTTTTTCCTTTCTTGGAACTAGGAATAGTCTGGAGTAGAACCCTTTCCTTGTTCTGCTGTTGGCACTCTTTCCACAGCTCTCATGTTTGCTAACTCCATTATCTGGCGTAGAGCCTCTGTTTTTGATTTGGAGGTAGATTTGGCATTCCTCTTTGACTGGTAAAGTGTGGAAGTGAAACCGGTAACCTTGATCTATGGTTTGTAAAATCCACTTGTCTTTTGTTATGTAGTGCCAGTTCTTTGAAAATAAGGTTAACTTTCCGCCTAGAGGAGCTGCTATTTGTTCCCTGGTAGGCGGATTTAGGATTAAGTCACTGTGGTTGTGCTGATGTAGTGGCAGTGGCTGTGTCTGTGCCTCTGTTGTTACCTTGCCACTGTCGTCCTCTGTAGGCACCTCCTCTGGATTGGTTTCTGCCTCTGGAACGTCTATTCCTACCCCTTTGAAATTTTGTGGAGTCAGGAAAGGACCAATTTTTGGCAGGCCAGTTCCTGCTAAACCTTGGGGTTGAACCTGCAAGAAATCTTTAACAGTTTGAACAGATTTTGCCTTTTCTTCCATTTTCTTCATAACCTGCTGGGCAGGTGTACCAAACAAACTTGTCTTGTCCATAGGAGCATCTAGCAACTTAGCTTTAACATGATCCGGTAAAGCTTGTTCCTTTAGCCATGCATGCCTTCTTATCACTGTGCCTGTCATGGCTGATCTAAATGAAGCCTCCAGTGCATCATAGCCACATTTTAAGGAATGGTTGCTAACCTGTTGTATGTTATTTACCATTTCTAATACATATTTCTTATCAAGAGATTCATCAGTGGTTAGTTTTTAGTTAACTGATCAAGCATAAACTCTTGGTATTGTATCATGTGAAACTGACAGTTTAAAGCTCTAGCTGAGAGAGTAGCTGAAGTGTAGACCTTTTACCCCATCTGTCTAGTGACCTTGCTTCCCTTTCAGAAGGAATAGGGTTTTTAGCTGTGGTCGGCTACTGCCTTGGGACCCTGGGATATAGTTTCTGGGTCTGCAAGTGGGGCCTTGTAAAGGTGGTGATGAGTATCTGGCACCCTGTAAAATCTGTCTGGTTTGGCAGGGGCTGGGGTAAAGAATCTGGAGCGGAGCAAACATCATTGAAAGCATCATCCACCACAGAGAGAACAGGAGGTATAGCTAAGGGCCTGTGCTGTGGGAGGTGCAGAAAGGTCCTAAGTCTTTTTCTGGAGTCTGAAAATCCTGTTGCTGCCATTGGAACTGTTCTCGCATGGCATGCAAGGTTTCCCCAAAGGAGAATTCTTCTGGTGGGGAAGCAGCTGGAATGGATTCTTCAGCATCAGAATCTTCAAAATTGGAGAAGGGAGCCTCAGGCTGGTCAGTTATGTCTGATTCATCAGCAGAATCATCAGTAGAAACTGGCTCAGGGGGCTCTGCCCTAGGTCTCTTCTGTGGGGCTGAGAGGCCCTGTCTGGGTGAGGTTGAGATCCTCTAATTAAAGAAATTAAATCTTCTGCCAAAGAAAGCATTTGAGAACTAGAAGAGGGCCTGGATGTGGGGGGTTTAACAGGCACTGATTTAGTAGTCTTGGCTGCTTTAGCCCTGGCGAAGGCCTTAATGGACATGGCAGCTGGAGGCCTAGCAGCACCACGTGCTGGGGTAGAGACATCCAAGGGGATGGTGTCTGATAAGTCAACCACCGTAGTGGGTAAAATTTCTGAGGTCGATTCAAGAGTTGTAGCAGGGGCCTCAGTTGTAAGAATAGGTTCAGCTGTACTTTGAGCAGTTTTCTCGGTTTCGGCCGAAACCGAGACACTCGCGGTTTGCTTTCCCGTGGTTTCGCCCGAAACCGCGGACCGCGAGTGTCAGTCTTTATCTTTGCGTTTTTTGGGGGTAGTCGGAGGATCCGACGGCATAATGTATGCAAAAACAGAACCGAAAAACTGTTCTGCAAACTCCGACCGACGCCTAAGCGTTCGTCGGTTGAAAGAAGCACAGGCCGAACAGGCTGCTACGTCGTGGGCTGGGCCTAAACAAGGCAGACAGTAAGAGTGGAAATCTTTATGAGGTATTTGTTTCCCACAGGTTAAACAATTGTTAACTTTTTCTGACATCGGCTGAGGCAAGAAAGAGTCCCCAACGGGGTACTTAGCTTTAGAAGTCTTCGAAGTAGTATTCGGTAGAAGTAATCTCTGGATCCGACCGACCGGCACTTGCGAACAGCTTCTGCTTGGCCACGCGCAAGAAAGACTGAGGAAAATGGCGTCGGCTGATGCTTTTATACCCGAAGACCAACAGAGATGACGTCGGGAGGAGTGCGACATCAGCCGAAGCCGGACCCGGACTTTGGAATCCGGCCGACTGCAGGGCTGCCTGACGACAGGACAACCCACTTGTTATGACTGCAGATGCATCCATGAAGGACATCTGCATTATGCTACCAGTGATATTACTGATGATATCTGCATACACAGAAAACCAGGAAAGTACAGTTGTGTACCTACCATAAATGTAGATGTTCGAGTGTATTCACTGTTGCAGTCATTACACTTGGGTTATCCTGCTGGCAGGTGACCTGCAGTCAGCCCGAGTTCCAAAGTCTTGGTCTGGCGTCGGTTGCTGTTGCCTCTTCCCTGACGTCAGTGCGCCAGGGGTATAATAGTTGCAACCGACGCCATTTTCTTCAGTTTTTCTTGCCCCAGATGTCAGGTGCCCCCAGATAGGAAGGCTGAAAAGATAAAAATATGCCAAAACACCATGTATATATTACTATAAACATTTCCTTCATCTACAAGCAAATACACCACATAGGTTGTATAGAGTTGAGAAGCACAGAATAGTCCCAGCAAAGAGGGGGATGGAGGGTGGGTAACCTGGACTGCAACAGTGAATACACTCGAACATCTACATTTATGGTAGGTACACAACTGTACTATGTTCATCGTGTTTCACTGTTGCAGTCATTACACTTGGGTAGAATCCCAAAGCTGAGGTTGGGTGGCTGGGTCTAGATTGGATTTGGCAAGGCTAACAAGCCCTGCAGAACTGCAGTGGCAAAGCCTGCTCTGGATTTGGGGTAAAGAGGTAGTTGGTAGTGCTTGGTAAAAGTGTGCACTGAGCTCCAGGTTGCAGCTTCTAATATGTCTTTGGTTGGTACCCCTCTGAGGAAAGCTGCTGAAGTGGCTGCTGCTCTGGTAGAATGAGGCCTAATGCCCTTAGGCACAGATTTGCCATGTTGTGCATAACAGAAGCGGATGCAGTGTCCTATCCATTTGGAGATTGTCTGCTTTGTAATAGGCTTTCCTTGTGATCCTGCAGCATAAGCTACAAACAGTTGCTCAGTTTTTTCTGAAAGTTTTTGTTTAGTCCAAGTAAAATCGTAGCTGCCTGTGTATATCCAAAGCGTGCAGAAGTCTTTCCCCTTTATTCTGGGGATTTGGGTAGAAAGTAGGTAAATGAATGGTTTGGTTTAAGGACACATTGGAGACCACTTTTGGCATGAAAGTTGGGTTTATTCTAAGAGAAACCCTGTCCTGATGAAAAATGAGGAAAGGTTCCACAGCCATCAATGCCTGTAACTCTGACTCTTCTTGATGAAGTTATTGCTAGGAGCAGAGCAGTTTTCCATGACAGGAATTTTAGATCAGCTATGCTGGCTGGTTTAAATGGAGGCAGTGTTAGTTTTTCTAAAACAAAGTTGAGGTCCCAAGTAGGTACTGGTGCTCTCCTAGGGGGTCTTATATTCTTTGCCCCTCTGAGGTACTGTCGTAGTAGAGGATGTGAAAAAATAGGAGGATCCGTATTGTAATGAGCTGAAATGGCAGAGGCATGGATTTTAATAGATGAAAAAGATAGGTATTTGTCCAACATCTTAGTCAGGTATTGCAAAATCTGAGGTATATTAGGGACCAGTGGGTCGAGCCCTTGTGCCTGGTTCCAAGCACAGAATCTCTTCAATTTTTGTGCATAAGATTTCCTAGTGCTGTGCCTCCTGGCTTCCAAAATTACATCCATAACAGCTTTAGAGAGAGGTGCAGTCTAAGTGGCTACATTATCTGCCATGCTGCCAGGTTTAAGGTTCTGAGTTGACTGCGCAGAATCTGATTGTTTTGCTGTGTCAGAAGATGAGGGATTTGAGGTAGAGGCCAAGGTGTGCCTTGGGATAAAGTTTTTAGGATTGGGTACCAGTGCTGACGTGGCCAGTCCGGTGCAATCAGTATCATTTTTGGCCTCTCTTGTCTGACGTTTAGTAGCACCTTGGTGAGAAGAAGCATCGGAGGGAAGGCATAGACTGTCAGGTTTCTCCAGCTGAATGATAGAGCATCCACTTTCCATGCGTGAGAGTGATAAAATCCTTGTGCAAAATTTCTGTATTTGGCAATTGTGAGGGGAGGCAAAAAGATCTATGTCTGGGCGTCCCCATTTCCTTGTTATCATGTTGAACACTTGTGGATTTAGCTTCCATTCGTGAGGATCCATGAGATTTCTGCTTAGTTCGTATGCCAGTGTATTTTTTGTTCCTGGCAGGAATTGTGCTTACAGATGTACC
The DNA here is from genome assembly GCF_019279795.1 of Protopterus annectens. Classification (NCBI taxonomy): domain Eukaryota; kingdom Metazoa; phylum Chordata; order Ceratodontiformes; family Protopteridae; genus Protopterus; species Protopterus annectens. Next base: position 1,656,434,375 of record NC_056729.1, read on the forward strand.
TGGTAGGTCAGTGCTGTGTTCCACAAAGTCATGGCTTGTCTGCATAGGGGGTATGAATGTGTTCCCCCTTGCTTGTTTATGTACCACATAACTGTGGTATTGTCCTTTATTAGTAGTTGTCCTGGGTGTATTAGATCCTTGAAGGCTGTCAGGGCATTCTGTACAGCTAGCATCTCTTTTTGATTGATGTGAAGATGCATTTGCTCTTTGGGCCACGTGCCCTGAATACATTTTCCTGCCATATGTGCTCCCCAGGCATAATCCGATGCATCCGTTGTTATTGTCTGCCTGGCTGTAGGTAAGGTGAAAGGCTGTCCCTTGTTGTGGTGACAGGCCTGGGACCACCATCGAAACTCCTGTTGTAGGCAGGGAATCAAGGTTATGATTGTCTCTAGGCTGTGACAATGCTGAGTCCAAACACTTTTTAGATGCCATTGTAGTTTCCTCATATGCAGTTTTGCATATGGAATTAGTAGAATGCAAGATGCCATGTAACCCAGGGCCTGCAGAATTTTTCTTGCAGGGAGATGGGTCTTTGTTGCCATCATTTGAAAGTAATGAGTCAGTTGTCTTTGTTTGTCTGGCATGAGATAAGCCATCTGGGCAGTTGTATTTAAGCTTGCACCCAGGAATATTATCTCTCGAGAGGGCACTAGTTTTGATTTCTTTTCATTTACTGTGTACCCTAGGCAAATTAGCAATCTTTTTACAAATGCCATGTGCTTTAGAAGAATGGCCTTGCTCTCTGCTTGAATAAGGCAGTCGTCCAAGTAGGAATAAATTTGAATTCATTTTTGTCTGAAAAATGCAATTACTGGTGCCAGGCATTTTGTGAAGACCCTGGGTGCAGTAGATAAGCCAAAGGGCAGTGCAGAGAATTGGTAATGCATTGAGCCTGCTATATATCTGAGGTATCTTCTGCACAATTGTCTGATTGGGACGTGCAGGTATGCCTCCTTCAGATCCAAAGTAACTAGCCAAGCCTCCTTGCCCAGCATGGGCAGAAATTGTTGAAGTGTTAACATTTTGAATTTTGGAACATCCAGGAAAGTACTGAGGATTGACAGGTCCAGTACTGGTCTCCAGGCTTTGTCTTTTCTGGGTACTAAGAAAAGTCTTGAGTAAAATCCTTCACCCTGTTCTTCTTGTGGAACTTTTTGAATAGCTCCCATATCCATAAGAGCAGCAATCTGTTTTTGTGCCTCTGCCCATTGGTTTTGTGGCAGGTTTGGCATACCTTTTGGTTTTGGAAGCGTGTGGAAGTGGAACCTGTACCCCTGAGAAACTACATTCAGTACCCATTGGTCTTGGGTGATCATGTGCCAATTTTTTGAGAAAAGTGCTAGCTTTCCCCCCTAGGGGTGCTGTCAACTGGTAAGAGCTTGGCATTTGCAGAGGGAAGTCATTGTGACTGTTTCCTATAAGATTGTGATTTGTCTTCTCCTCCTTTGGGGGCTGAAGCACCCCATTGTTTAGGTCTGTAGGAGCCTTGGGGCTGATATCTGCCTCTTGGGCATCTGTATCTGCCTCTTTGTGGCCTGTCAGACACTGGAAAGGACCAATTTTTTGAAGGCCAGTTTCTGCTAAATCTAGGTGGTTGAACCTGTAAGAAATCTTTCACCGTTTGCATTGACTTTGCTTTATCCTCCATTTTCTTTAACACCTCTTCTGCCTTAACACCAAACAAAGTATCATGCTGTAGAGGAGCATCCAATAATTTGACTTTAACATGGTCAGGTAAGCTTTGTTCTTTCAACCAAGCATGTCTTCGAATTACTGAGCTTGTAACTGCGGCTCTACAAGAAGCCTCTAATGAATCAAAACCATATTGCAGAGTATGCTTTCCCACTTGTTCAACTGCATGCAATAAATCCTGCATTTCTTTACTGTCAGGACTTTCTATATTTGTAACCATTTTCTGCTTTAACAAAGACATGAGATACTGTTGATATTTAAGCATGTGAAACTGACAGTTTAAAGCTCTTACAGCTAAAGTAGCAGAAGTGTAAACTTTTTTCCCCCACCTGTCCAGAGCTCTGGAATCCCTATCTGAGGGGACAGGAATTTTGGCAGTGGAAGCTTTAACCCCTTTAGGACCCTGAGAAATTGTTTCTGGGTCTGCAGCGGGGTTTTTATAAAGGAATTTATGAGAGTCAGTGACCCTGTAGTATCTGTCTGGCTTTACTGGAGCAGGTGGTAAAGAATCTTGAGACAGACTGGATTCAGAAAAAACATCATCTACAATATCAAGCACAGGGGGGATAGCTAGGGGCCTGTGCTGAGGTAATAAAAGGAAATATCTGAGCCTTTTCTTGGATTCTGAGTAGTCCTGGCTCTCCCAATGGAAATGCTCCCTCACGGTGTGCAGGGTTTCCCCAAAGGAATAATCCTCAGGTGGTGAGGCTGAAGGAATGGACTCTTCAGCATCAGAGTCCTCATAGGGAGGGAGGGAATAGCCCTGATCAGAAGAAGAATCAGAGGAAATGGAAACCTGATCAGAGGAATCATAATCAGTGTCTTGCCTTGGCCTTTTGTCAGGAGGGGGATGGGAGCCCCCGATTAAAGAAATAAGGTCTTCGGCCATTTTAAGCATCTATTTCTTTGGCATGGATGACTGTTCTGGAGAATGCTGCACTTGTTTCCTTGTCTTTAATGGTGTTTTTGACTTTGCCTTTGCTGCTGCAGAAGCCTTAATTGTAAGCTGTGAAGGTCTGAAAACACCCTCAGAAGCCGGTGCCTGCTCAGCGGCTCCGGACCCATCTGAGGGTATAGTTTCCGTAGGCCCAATACCTTGAGTTTCCACAGGCCTCGGTGTCTCCACGTGGCTGTCAGTTAGGGCTTGTGGCTCTGAGGTAGCAGGTGTCAGGGGCTGCAAAAGCACCTCACTGAGAACCGGCGAACCGGCGACTGGCCTAGAAGAGGCTTCATCGTCGGTTTTGGACCTCGGATGCCTGTCTTTTCTTTGTCTTTGCGTTTTTTATATATTCTGGTCGTCGGTTGTTCCGACGGCATTATATAATTAAATCTTCGTCCAAAATAATGTAAAGCAAAATCAAACCGACGTTTAATAGTGCGTTCATTGAATCTAGCACAAAACCGACAACTAGTAATGTCGTGGTCAGGGCCTAGGCAAAGAATGCAGTAAGAGTGAAAGTCCTTATGAGGTATTTGCTTCCCACAAGAAATACAATTACTAACTTTTACTGACATCGGTCTGGAGCAAGAAAAAGTGACGCAGGACCCAAGACTTTGGAACTCTGTCTGACTGCGGGTCGCCTGCCAGCAGGATAACCCAAGTGTAATGACTGCAACAGTGAAACACGATGAACATCTTCTTTCTGTTAGCTCTCACATATTATCAACTACAAAGGCTAATGCAGACCACTGTATGACTTTTAGTGTGGACAGAACAAGGTTATTAAATGGTCACAAGGTCAGACACTGTTTATTCCAGTTAGCCAAACATACAGTGGCAAATGACCACTTCCTCTCATTACTCTGTTTTGTCTTTTTTTTTATATAATGGCTAGATGTATTGCTGGTTCTCCACTGTCAGCTATCACCTTGCTACAGCAAAATCTATAATGGCTTGCAAAATTTTGGTATGCCCACCCCTGTTTTCTACATCTATCCAGCATCATTTTTCCCAGGGACATGGGATCAGGGTGTCACTTCAACAGTGACAATCATCTAGAACCAAAGTTTACACCAGCAGGTGGTTAGCCCCACCACAGTAGTTCTTCCACACCACATACTCTCATTCTCACTCCTATGGCCAATTTAGAGTGTCCAGTCCACCTACTGTGTGTCTCTGGAATGTGGGAAGACACCAGAGCACCCAGAGGAAACCCATGCAAACAAAGAAAAGACATGCAGACTCCGCACAGAAGGCACCCCAAATGTGAAATGAACCAGGGAACCTCTTGCTGTGAGATGACAACACTATTTGCTGCGCCACTGTGCCAACTAGGTTACCTTATTCCTTAGGTGGCACATTTCAGGTGTTGTCTCACCACAAAACCTGACAACAACAGACGTATATAATTTTTACTGGATTTGTAGATAGAAATATTATGCAACATTTCATAAAAAAACACTTGACTTTAGCAGGACACTGTATTCATAAAGTACAGAAAGTGAGTCTTTAATAACTCCAAAGTTAAACTCCTTGCAGCCTCTTTTAATCTTCCTTTCTCTCATTAAGAACACTCAAACAGTTTGAACTTAAAACCTCTGGAATAGTCCAAGTTATAGCCTCCCCATTTGTCACTTGCTGTCATTAATTCATCCATCTTTAAGCCTTCTTTCTCACCTGCTTTACACCAGTCCTCCCTGTCCTTTCTTGCATCCCTGGACAGACTCTTAATGAAGAAATTAAAATTCCAAGAGCTCTCAAAGCTTCACATCACAGAACCCATAAAGTAACTATTTTGAAATTCTGGAACTCTTTGCCCCTTGCAGCTTGACATCTACTAACCAGCTTCAACAGCTCCCTAAAATCATTCCTGTTATCAGTTAGCAAATACAGTGTCTTAGAACCCCCCCCCCCCCTGGGGTATCTCAAACTGCTTCAGTTTAATAAACTTTGTGACAACTGTCAAAAACGTTTCGTTCTGGGTCAACAGTGCAGTGTACTTTTACACACTTTCTATGCTGTCTTTCTGAATTGCCTTTGTACTGCACAACACTTACGTAATGAACACATATCTGTTGTTACTTGTACTGGTAATCTGCGCAAAGGCTTATTAAAATCCATCATGTCAACAAATAAAATAAAGATTGTCTAACAAAAAACAGTATTAAATTCACACACACATGCAGCCACAGACACGCATGCACACATACACACACACACACACACACACACACACACACACACACACACACACACACACACACACACACACACACACACACACACACACACACACACTCTCTCTCTCTCTCTCTGCAATAAGAACTTCAAAAACTTCAAAAAGAAATATTGCAGGGAAGGTTGCTTGTTTATATATTTTCTATTAATCAGCAGTAAAGTCTAGATAGGAGGCCTCATTTTCAAAGTCCCAGGAAGAGAAATCTCCAGACATTAAGTGATATACCTACAGTCAATAAAAAGAAAATGCGTTTGCTTAGATTCCTAATAACTGCTCTCAGGACACAACCGCTGTCCCAGCTTGTTTACATGCCAGATGGAAACATGCCCTCCCCCAATTCCAGATACCTGGCCCCTAGTCCAAGAAGAAGAGTGTAGGGCAACTGCGTTTTACTCGTGGGCATCAGTCTCTGACATGTTTACATTCCTAACCTCTCAGGACGCACCTAAAATGAGTTACTGCAGTCATGTGTGTCATGTTCTAAACAATCAGCATGAAAGTTTCTAGACCAGCTATCATGAAAACTGAACAGCAATCTCTGCTGTTATAAATCAATGAATGTTGCATACTTTTAGCCGCTGCATTTGCATATGACCTGCCAAAGTCAAACTAAATATACTCTGATTACAGATCCTGGAAGCTGTGATTTCCTTTCATAGTCCTTAATGAAATATACACCGTTCTGCTACCAACAGCACACTAACAATCGTTTAGTATTAAATATGCAAATTTGTACTCATTGTTTTAGTTTCATTCTATTTTACAAATATAACTTACATGCTGACTTCTGATCCCCTTCAAAAAAGAAAAACAGATACTGATTTTAGACCAATAAATGGGCCACTGTAAATCAAAGCCGTCAACAAAATGAACCCACTACAGATTACGCAACACCTTGCCTCTAACTTCACTGTGCGGGAAGACAAAACATCTTTCAGACAAGTGAAAGAGACATTATTACTGACAAGGTATACAGAAAGTTTGGTGATACAGCCTTCTTTTTTAGTTTGTTAGCAGTTAACTCTCCCTTTGAACTTTCTAAGGAATATATTTCTGCTGGTCCCCTAAAGACATGCAAACTCAAAAAAGCCTGGAACACCCAGAGTTGAAGAATGCAGACTTATTTGATAAAAAAAACATGCATGCTGCCTCTGACTGCCTGAAAGCAAGTGGTGGTCTGGGCTTCCAAATCTAAGGAAGTTACTTCATTGGTACACATGTGCAAACATACCAGAACAAGGCAGTTCACTCAATAAATCAAGCAATAGTGTCATAGGTTCATAGGTAGGTACTAGGCTATCTGCCTGAGCAGATTTATAAGCCTAGCCACAGTGTGTCAGGTTTCACCACCCCATTGATTAATTAACTGAGCCTCTGTCAAGCAGAGCCAATTAAGTGATCCCAAGGGTGTATTTTCTGTTACCCATCCACTCGTCAAGGCTTCTCTTGAAGAGTGTTAGTGAGGGGCTCTGCCTAATGTAGTTAGGAATTTTGTTCCAAAGCATAGGGAGTCTCTGTGACAGGAATCTATCCCTCCAGCATGTTCTATTTATTGTTGTAGCGAGGTTTAGCTTACTAGAGCGCGTGGCTCGCAGTGACTTGGATTTTTGTAGGTGGAGCATGTCCATCAATTCTGAGTTGGACATGGCTTTGTAAGTCAGGCAGAGATCACCTCTGAGCAAGCAATATGCCACTGAGTACAGCTGCAGTTTTTTCAGTCGGGCTGCATAGGACATATGTTTGAAGCCAGTAATCCTCTTGGTGAGGTGCTTTTGTGGTCTTTCCAGCTGTTGGAAGTGTCTTGTGAGGTACATCCCAAATTGGGCATTGTACTCTATGATGGGTCTGATGTGTGACGAGTAGAGGGGCACTATAACCTCTTTATTTCTAGATGCGAACCCCTTAGTAATTAGATGGGCCACATAGAAGGATTTCATAACTACTTTGGCAATATGATTGTCAAAGGAGAGATTACGATCTACCTGGTCCCCAGATCTCTTATTACCTATTCTGTATTAAGGGGGCTGCCGCCTATGTGGTAATTTGTGGGTGTTTTGTTTTTCCCAAACGGGATGACTATGCATTTTTTGGCATTTAGCTTGAGGCTATGACTTTGACACCAGGTGTCTGTCTCAGTAAGGCCTTATTGAAGGATGTGCGTGTCAGCCGGAGAGTCAATTATGGCTCCCAGTTTGCAGTCATCGGAGAACTTGGTTAGCCATAGTCCTCCTGTGTTTGTCTGTACTTCTGAGAAATATATGTCGAACAGTAGGGGTCCCAGAACAGAGCCTTGTGGGACACCACTTGTGACTGGTTTAGAGTCGGACCTGGAGCCCGCTATTCTTACCATGTGAGTTCTGTCTGTAAGCTAGTTGGCAACCCATCTTGTGACATAGGGGTTTATGTTCAGGCTGGTGAGTTTTTCTATAATACCCGAGTGAGGAATGGTATTGAACGCCTTGGCGAGATCAAGGTAGGCTGTGTGAACCACCTTTCCCTCATCTATGGCCTTGGTGGCTGTCTCGAAGAAGTCAACCAGGTTTAGTAGGCATGATCTGCCCTTAACAAAGTCGAACTGGGTCGGGTCAAGTGTTTGGAGGTTCCCAATGTCTTTGTTAATGAGTTCCATGAAGATGCGCTCCATAGCCTTGTAGACCAGGCTAGTTAGGCTTATGGGGCGATAGTTATCAGGGTCAGTTGTGGCTACTCCTTTGCGGAGAGGAATAACCGTTGCTGTGCACCATTCTATGGGCACATAGCCTGTGGAGAGGCTGAGGTTGAACAGCATGTTTAGGTGGGGGGGGGGGTAGTTCGTTCTGTAGTTTGTGCAAGATGCAGCCTGGGACACCATCTGGCCCCATTGATGCTGTGTTTTTGGCTTTTGGAAGGGCTGTTTTCACCTGTGCTTCTGTGATTTCTGGGACACTACACTTTTGCTGTATTATTGTGGGCCCTTTTGAAGGTGAGAGGGAGGTGAAATTTGCACTGAATCTATCTACCAGGATGTTGGCAATATCAGTAGGTTCAGTATATTGTGTCCTATTTTGCATTAGCTCACAGTATATCTGCGAGTTGCCACTTAGATTCTTGACATAGCTAAAGAAGGTTTTGTGGTTATCTTTCAAATCCTTGGCTATTTTTCTTTCGAAGTTAGCCTTGGAAGATTTTATGAGGGACCATAGTTTCTTTCTGATACTGATCAGGGATGTCTTTCCTTCTTGGGATTTGCTTTTTTTCTGAACTAGTTTCCTCCTTCTGTTGTATAACCTGTTTATGGCAGGGGTCCACCAGACTGGTTTCCTTCTCTTAGGGGAGTGGGTCTTGGTCTTGCTAGGGATGGCACAATCCATGCATCCTTGTAGATGCTCATAGAGTGCAACTGTAAAGGATTCTGCATCTTGGGCAGTGTTATCCTTTAGCATGGGGGCTGTGAAACTTACCACCTCTGCCTTAAGTAAGGTGAAGTTTGCTTTAGAAATGTTTTTCACTGTGGTTTCCTTGGTTGGGGGTGGTGGTGGGGTGTGGACATCCAGGGTGATTAGTTTACGGTCTGATCTAACCAGTGACGGGTTGACCTCCGGTACGGAACACCTGTCGCCCACTGTTGGTGATGACCAGGTCCAATATGCTGTGGCGTCTAGTAGGGGAGTTTACCAGCTGATCCAGGACATTTGAGTTGATAAATTCCAGGAAGCACTGAGCCTGGGAGTTTGTACTCAAGTAGTTTTCCCAGTTAATGGTAGGGTAATTGAAATCGCCCAATATCAGGGTGTTCAGTAGGACCTTCATGTTTTCCAGTGTTTCCAGAAAGGCGGTGTGGTGGTCCTGGGTCATGGAGGGTGATCTGTAGCAGGCCACAATTTGCATTGCAGATTAGCTCGATGTCAGTTGCACATGGATGATCTCAGATGATGATCTCAGAGGAATCATGCCGCGCCACTAACCTGGAGGTATGAGTATCCTTGATGAATATGGATACACCCCCTCCTTTTGTGTTTCGGTCCGTGTTCTCTGGCCGAAATGTGTGGTATAAGTTGTAGCCCAGTAGTGCTGGAGTGTTATCTGGAGCCTTGAACCAGGTTTCAGTTACTGCACAGATGTCGATGTTGTCCATACTTAGGAGTGCTTTGAGCACATGTATTTTCAGATTTGGCATTGAGTAGCATAACCCTCATTTTTTACTTGTACTGTTTATGGTAGTGGGTTTGAATTTTGAACCTTGCCTAAAAAGGCACTATGGGGACAGCAAGAGCCTTGGCCAGTATTCGAAAGCCAAGGGGTGACAGGTGCAAGCCGTTTCTTGCGAAGCAACGCGGCTTGTCGAGCATGTCATCATAGGCTGACAGACACTGGATACCCTTTGAATGACACCAGAAGCTTAGCCAATTGTTGAAACTGATAATTTTTTCTTTATACTGACGTATCATTCTTGGTGAGGCAGGATGCTACTCAGGGTCAGGGTCATACCAGCCTGGGCTAAATGATCAGAGAGCTCTTCCATGTCTATTTTCATGTAGTCCAGGGAGGTACATTTCAGGTCATTCACACCAACATGAACAATGACAGAGTCATACTTGTACTTGTTCTGGAGTGACCTGAGTGCTTGTGTTATGTGGCGGATTCTGGCTCCCGATAGGCAGCTAACAGTAACCTTCTCCTTGTCCAGCCTAGTGAGTGGGACGTCAGTGTGCCTGACTATTGAGTCACCTATTACTAGTGTGTTAGGTATGTTATTTCGCCTTAAGGGCTGTGATTGTGCAGCACATTGATTTTGTGTTTTATGTGTTGTCTAGTTTGTGATGGGAGGTGCAGGTTTTGTGGGTATCTGCTTTGGAGCTCTCTAATGCTTTTGCAGGTTTTTATTTAGAGCATCCGAGTATGATTTCGTGTATTTATGTGTATTTTTTGCCAGTGCTGGTTTAGTAGGTTTATGTGAGGCTGGAGGTGTGGTGCAAGTGTTAACCTTCTCCTCATGACTGCCTGTTCCAGTATTGGGAGAGATACCTTAGCCTCCAGTTTGGATGCATAATTGCATCTCTCGCATATGTTAGTGTTTTGTGGTAGGAGGAGAGGGCTGTCTGTGTACATGAGGCAGTTGTAACATTGCCTCAGAATACCCAGATTTACCAGCTGGACTGGAGAGTACACCTGAAGTTGCCCTTTGGTTATGCCTGAATAGTAGGGTGAGCTGCTTAGTTGCTTGGTTGGTGAGGGGTGGATAAAGAGCCTTGCCCTGCTGGCCAGTCAAGTGACGGGGTATATTAGTGCTTGCTATTAGGTCGGAGCAACTGCTGGACTGTAGGATGTTTTTTGAGTGCTTAGGTTGAGAGTTAGACTAGTTTCAAGTGAAAAACTGAAGAGGAAACTTAGTGGAGCCTGGAATAATTTAACCCTAGCTAACCAGTGCTGCCCCGTGCACAAAACTGTGCAAACGCAGTTTTTAAACTACTAACTTCTGGGCTGGAACCACTCCTCCAGGGACAGATGGCTGCTGAAAGTTCCCCTCTCTCACAGGTGAACAGAGAAACTTCCCTCTATCTAAGTAAGGTATGGGCAACTCAGAAACTTGTAACACAGCCCTGAATTCAGCACTAGCCTGAAAACTGGACAATACTAGCTTAGACAGGCGGGAAACAAAAAAAATTTTTTTTTTTATGAAAAGGTAAGGCAAAGTCATATCTGTAGAAGGTCCAGATTTTGACAGAATATCAAAAGTTTTACCCCATGTTGGTGTCTTCCTGATAAAACTTGTGGTTTTCTAGCAAATCACTGAAGACTGAAGTCACTAAATAATGACAAATGTTCGAGTTTCAGACTTAATGTCCTTCAGAAAATGAATACTAACTCAAATCCTGTTATCCTAGCAACTTTCTAAGTTTAAAAGAGTAATATTTAAAATCTATCCCTATTTTGAGCCTTTGTCCCCCCATTATATTGAACTCTGCCTGGATTTCTTATGCTAAGAGGTTGAGAGGTATGTACAGCATTCCTGACACATCATCTCAAAGCACATCTAATGTTACACCCCAGTGATTCAACTGCCATTATATAGATTAAACATCAGAAATACAAATAATCAAATCATAATAGATAACAGGACACTATTTATATATCTTTACTAAATAAATGGTGTCCAGCTGGAGGCCCTAGTAAGGGAATTATTTTGTTCAATCTCAATGCTTAAGAGCAGGTAGAAGACATAACCTGCATATTGGCTGCTCTTCAGAAGTGAAGAAAGTTCATAAAAGAACCGGGCATATATTGGTCTGGTTTAGTGGCTCATTTGAAGGGACCCTCTCATCAGTATGGGCAACCCTGGGTCAAGGAACTACTCATGTGTCAAATGCCCACCCAGACAGCTAAAAGACCACGTATCTGAATGCTAGTTCTCCTTTTTCACGGCAGAAATTAGAGGTTTTGCATTGCCCCGCATCAACCCCCCCTCTCCATATTTTCGAAGTTGGTAGTCAAAATGGAATGGACGTGGTTAGCTTGTTGGCATGAGCTAGGACCAGGGAAACTTTAACAAAAGAAGATTCAGTTAGAATCAGTAGTAATCTAAGACCATCACTTGAGACATGGCTGCTGCAGCTTTTATTCCAGTTAATTACTGCAGGTTAACGCTTTATCCTTCAGTCAGCTAAAAGGTATCCTCCTGTGTGATTCCAATCAGTCACTACACGGCAGAGCTACAGGCAAGAGGAATACTCCAACATAAAATTAAATCACTTTAACAGCCTAAATAAGGCTTCTTCTGCTTTATCTGCTGTTTATACAAATGGGTTTCTCTAAAGCAGGAAATTTGTGGCGCAATGGTATAGCAGTTAGTAACACTAACATATTGTTTGATTCACCAGTTCAGATTTTGTTTGGGGTGCCTTTTGTGTTGAAGCTTCATGTTTTCCCTGTATTTTTTTTTTTTTTTGCCACATACGTTTGTTTTGTCCTACATGCCATAGATGAACTGATAACCCTTCAAATTGCCCAAACATGTGTTGTGTGTGTCATGTGTCAGTAAGTGTATGTGCATTTGCATATGTACGTGTTTGCACTCACCCGCAAGTGTGTGTGTGTGTGTGTGTGTGTGTGTGTGTGTGTGTGTGCACGTGCACCTGCAAGTATGTGCATACGTGTGTGTGTGTTCATTTTTTATGTTCACGGGTAACAAGTACCTCTTGTACAATACCAGAAATGCTGGGTTCAAAATGTTATGGATTACAGTTGAGTCTCTGATGAGGAATACTAATTATTTTAAATTGTGCAAACACTGCCTAGAGCTTTAATTCTTTGTACAATGAAAGAAGCAACCGCTTTAAAAAAAAATGCTGTTTATTAACAGAGTTGTAGCCAAATCATCTAGAGCCTTGTGCTGGTGCCTGAAATAAAGCCCTGCCCCCTTAATTCTTCAAGGTAAGAGACAAAACAAAAGACATCTACATTTATTATAAAAGCTATAGCAGCCAAATCTAAATCTGATATTGACTTACTACACAAAGTGTTGAAGTGCGTTTCTGTACAGAAAAAAAAAGAATGCAGGAAATCTCGATTACACTCCCCCTAACACTTTGTGTCGTTCCATACCATTTGTTAGCCCATAAAGAAATTTGCTTAGAGATGCAGAGCAGGCAAATGGTGGCTGTGGGAATCAAACCCATGACTGCTGCAAGGTGTAGGATAACCAGAAGAGCTGCTCAACCGTCACCCCTAACTTTGGTACAAGTCCTTCCCTGGTCCCCTGATTTTAAATCACTCCTCTACTCTGAAAGTGTGTGTGTGTGTGTGATTGAGGGCAGGAGTGAGTTAGTGTGTGTGTGTGTGTGTGTGTGTGTGTGTGTGTGTGTGTGACTGAGGGCAGGCGTGAGTCAGTGTAAGTGTGTGTGTGTGTGTGTGTGTATGTGTGTGTGTGTGTGTGTGTGTGTGTGTGACTGAGTGTGTGAGTGAGAGTATATGTGTGTGTATTTGTGCACACTTCAAGTGAAACAATCAACTAATGTGAATAATGCTTATGTCTGGTAATGAACTAATGCATATCCTAACGGAAGTAAAATGCCCAGAACCCAGCATCCCTTCTAGAATGGATTTTCCATATGAACAGCTCATGCAAGTACAAAGCTGTGTGTAGGTGTTGACATGACTTCATACAGCACATTTAAGGTCACTTTACTACTTGCTGAAAAAGTGCTGTGGAAGGCAGTTTACATGAAAATATCAAAGTAGTTGCTGAATCTTCATGTTGTAATGATGAGAGCTTTTCACAGTCTCTATGGATTCTTTAATTTAGTCCCTCATAGCAACTGTGTGGAGACAAGCCAGTCACTAGCCATGAGATACAAGCCTTCCTTTCCACAGGATCACTTTACCTGCAAATACTGTGATCTAATTAACTAATTGATGAAACGTACCATTTCGTTAGTTCTGCCTCTTTCAACAGGCAGATTACATCAACAGTTTGTGTTTAGGATGATATCAAGTAACTATTAGATAGTAGGTAAACAGTGCTTTGCTGCTAAATACAACATAATGCTGGTAACTCCATACTGGCTGAGACTATCAAACAGTACTGCACTCTGTAACTTTACACCAAATGTAAAAAATGCAGAAGCATGTCATAAACATCACTGAAGTGCACAGCACGTCTCTGCACTTTTCAGAAACCATCTAATCAAAAATCCATACTCTCTCACACTATAAAGTATTCCTCTGCAGTGTTTACAGTACCAGCAATGCCGAGGCCTTGCAAACCTGCTGCAAACAAAGCCATATAAAGGTACCAAACATAAAAGTGTATACAACAGAGCAGAGGACAAAAGCACTAACTTGTTAATAAGTTGTTTTCTGTGCCAAGGGTGCAGGGTTTGAATCTTTCCAAGTTCATTTTTTACTGTGTGATGTTGAGCAAGTCACTTAACCAAACAGTGCTCTGGAGCAATTGGGGACTTGGGCTAGGTTCCTTAATAGTCTTCTGGACTGCAGACCCAGTAACAATCTATGACTCTAACCCACTCGATTCTCTCGTTCGCAAAAACTGTGTAAGTGAAGGTGTTTCCTAACATGTCCAGTCTAAATACCTCTAAAGTAAGCAAAAGAGTAACACTCTGCTTATACTGTGGACACATTGTACTTTCCTTATGATGAAATATTATTCATAAAGTTTTTCATAACTGCTACGCTTGTGGTTGTATATGCCTGAAAATGGTCCAGTGAGATCTGTGTTCTACCGCAGTCAACAAAAGTGAATAAACAAGAAGGGTGGTAAAACGCTGCAGTAGGAATATCAAACATGACACCACATGATGTGTCCCACAAGCAAAAAACAACAGGCATTCTCAGTGCGGCACACATTACGAACTTGCAAACACTGTCCTCTTGAGTACAAACAGTTCTGATACCTCCCGTTTCATTGATGCTGTGAAACTTCAA
>NC_056729.1:1656453668-1656493668 GCF_019279795.1 Protopterus annectens
CATTTATTCTATACATTTTTCTTTGACATATTGTTAAATTACTGTAGTAAGTGTGCTACATATCTTACAGCGATTGCATTTCACTGGAGCTATTCATCTTTTGCCTTATCCTGACCTCCTAAAGTTAAGTAATGAGAAAGTTATGTAATTAGCATTTCTTCTCCGGAAAGATAACTTAACAAAGGCATCCCTTGCCCATGGACTCATGAACTAGATCTGTCACAGGTTACCTCATAGCCACTCCTAATGTTGTCTAATGCCAGCCTCCCAACCATAGCTTTGGGACTCTACCCAAATGTAATGACTGCAACAGTGAAACACGAAGAACATACTACAGTTGTGTACACTTACCATAAATGTAGATGTTCGAGTGTATTCACTGTTGCAGTCCAGGTTACCCTCCCGCCATTCCCCTTTCATTCTACAGTTTATCTTTCCTTCTCTATCTTGTACAACCTATGTGGTGTATTTGCTTGTAGATGAAGGTAAAGTTTATATTGATGCATGTATATAGATGTTTATATATATATAACATTGCTACCTTTTTGGGGACACCTGACATCGGGGGCAAGAAAAACTAAAGAAAATGGCGTCGGCTGCATGTTTTATACCCCTGACGACCTGACGTCATGGAAGAGGAGACTGTAACTGACGCAGGACCCAAGACTTTGGAATTCAGGCCGACTGAGGGCAACCTGCCAGCAGGATTACCCAAATGTAGACTGCAACAGTGAAACACGAAGAACATCAGAAAACTAGAACAGTACTTTTGAAATATGTATAACTACACTGGAAATGGTAAAATTACTTTATTTTGATAACATTCCTACTTAAAACACTAATAAGGAGCTATCCACTGAAAGAGATAACATGGCTTTTTTTTGATGATCACATCATATCTTTTAATGCCATGTGCACAAAAGCAGGTTGATAGGCCATGTTGCTGCAGCAGCTGTCCATTCTCCCTGACGCTGCATACTTCTGATGACTTCTGACACTGCTTCCTGGATTTTTTGTTCATGCGTGCAGCTGAATTAACAGCTTACCTAGACAATCTGCAGATGCAGAAAAAGGTCACCATTCTGACCACTTCTCCTCTGGCAGGTGTCCAGGTAGAAACTGAAGGCTGTACATTTCATTTTATGATGTTTTAATTATCCTGACAGCCTACATAAAAAAAAAAAATTGCTTCTCTACCTGGATTTTTTTATACTAGTGCATGCGGTTCAAATACTGTCATTCAAAAAAATGTTACATTAAAGCATTTCTCTTTTATTACTTCACAAAGAAAGCTGGCATGAGATATGTTATATGCAGGAAAGTACAGGGTAAAAGCTGAAAGTGAGAAATTTATGAGGGACAACAGAAAGTATTCACAGCTGGCATGAATTCGTTGTCAGTATTTTGCAGCTAGTTTTTAATCTTGGTTTTCTGGGATTAGAGGTTCTACATAGTGAAGTACAATAAATGGCAGACAGAATCTCCTGCTGCACATATCTTCTTTCAGTTTGTCTTGTATGCATCACATTCTACTCCCCTAAAAAATGACAGGCAGTTGTGTTTGTGCTTGCAGCTCAAAAGTGCTGCCTACATGTTGCCTTTGGGTGTGGTTGGGTTGGTAGCTTTAATAGTCTCACTTACAAACCTTTTGAAAGCCTTTCTTTTTTTTTCTGAAAACTGTTTGGAACTCAGTCAATTTACTTGAATGGACATGCACCTACCTCTGTGATTTATTAATGACTGACATTGCCGCCTCACAGCAAGAGGTTCTCCGGTTCGATCCACAGCTGGGGTGCCTTCTGTGTGGAGTCTGCATGTCCTCCCTGTGGTCGCATGGGTTTCCTCCGGGTGCTCCGGTTTCCTCCCACATCCCAAAGACATGCTGCAGGTAGATTGGACACTCTAAATTGGCCCTAGGTGTGAGTGTGTGTGTGTGTGTGTGTGTGTGTGTGTGTGTGTGTGTGTGTGTGTGTGTGTGTGTGTGTGTGTGTGTGTGTGTGCCTTCTGTGGAAGGTTTGAGCGCCGGGCTGGCAACTCGACACAGTAAAAACTCCACTGCCAATCATGAGCGGACAGGTGATCCACTGTGGCGACCCCTAACCGGGAAAAGCTGAAAGAAGAAGAAGACCATAGTCCCCCAGGAAAAGACTTAGACTGCCCTGGCCTAAAGGAGACTTGGCCCCTAGAAGATGGAAGGCACAGCAACTCCTTGGACTTCATGCCATCATAAATACAACTCATCAAAATCATCTCCTTTCCCTAGTGTCACTCTTTCCTTGTTAAATTTAAGCAAGAGGGGGATTGACAGTATCAAGAGAGTGTAAGCCCCTTATTAAAACAGATACCTTGTACTTCTTGTAAAGGAAGGGATTTGCAAAGTGTTGAAAGAAAAAGAATTTAGTGAGTTGATATTAATCTCAAGAAGCTTGGCAAATGGCAGTCCAGTGTCCTCTGTCAAAAGTAAGCTATGCCTACGAACCTTCATCTGTTCCACCCTGGCCACATTTTCTGTGCCTCTCAAGTGTACCTTGTTAACAGGAACATTTGTCATTTCAGACGTACAAAGTCCATGTTCCTCACAGTTTCATATAAAAATGGTCTGTCACACACTCAGTGTTACGAATTGTTTTAACTAACATCCATAGAAAATAATATTGAATTACATTAGTTCATCAAAATAACTTTTTTTTATAAATATGGTACATTTTAGCCATCCTGTGAGCTTCCCAGTGGCGGTTGTTAGTAAACTGTTATTAAGGCTTTGGCATTTGTCCAGTTATTCCACATTATGTTATAGGAGACAGTGTTCCATATTTTGACGACAGAAGCTTGAAAGCTATGACATTTACATTAAATTGACTTGATTTTGCATATTTTTCCAGCAGTTAGCACAGAGAATTAAGGCTCTGAGCTGTTAATTAGCTGCTTCCTGTGCCCAAGGTACTGGGTTTGATTCCTTCCACCTCTATTTTCCTACTGTGTGACTCCGAGCAAGTAATTTAATCAGACATTACTCCCAGTTATGGGGTATCTTCCATGGTACATCAAATTCTATCCATCCACAACAGCTTTTTCTCATTTTTCCACATGAGGTTGGGGTGTCATTTCAACAGTGACAATCATCTACAGCCAAAGGTCACACTGCCTGGTACCTAGCTCTGCTGCTACTGTTCTTCCACACCACACACTCGTACGAACACTCACACCTATGTCCTACCTAGAGTGTCCAATTCACCTACTGCATGTCTTTGGAATGTGGGAAGAAACTGGACCTCCTGGAAGAAACCCACTTGAATGCAGGGAAAACATGCAGACTCTGCACAGAAGACAACCCAGCCGAGAATCAAACAGGGGGGAACTCTTGATGTGAGGTGAGGTGACAATGCTATCCACTGTGCCACTATACCATATTCAAGTATATGAATTCTAAGTGACATATCTAGAAAGCAATCTGAAAACCTCGTGCTCTAACACTTTAAGTGCAAACTCCTCATTATTCAACTGCTAACATGTTAGTAATTCTGCCACGACAGTATACCATTTACTCACATTTCTGCCCTCTTTTTTTCAGAATGCAGAAGTCACTCCCATATTGCTGTGAAAGTAGGGTTACCACCTGTCCCACTTTGCGAGGGACAGTCCCTTTTTAGGCAGTTGTGTCCTGACCAAAAATATTAAAAATGGCAAATGTCCTGAGATTATAGGACATAATTATGTCCCATATTTCATGTAATAGTTGCATAAAATTATTTCTGTATGTAAATGTTAGAAAGAAACAGAATAAGCAACTAAACTGTTACAAGAATAAGCTTTCATTTAGGCAAAAAAGTAAAGTTCTATCCTTTGTATTGACCATGGGTATGTGTCGACCTGTAAAATTTGATGTGTGTCCCGAAAATGTCCCACTTTGGCTATTTGAAAAGGTGGCAACCCTATGTGAAAGTATACACTATATCATTAATATTTAGTAGAAAATGTACACTAAAGATACTCTGTGCTACCATGTTCTAATCAACCAAAATGTTTTTTTCAAAAAATGTGCATTCATTTTTATAAGTAAGCCAGCACAATTTTGATACTGTACAGAAAATGTTTTCTGCTTTTATGTGACTCAGACACTCAGACAGCAAAGCACCATAACATGTTCCTTCTGCATCGATGCATCTTTTAAGCGTCCTTTGTCCTTAAATTATCCTTTAGTGCATGCAACTCAGAACTTTATTCTTCAGCAACATCATTTTTCTTCTAATGGATTGGAATGTCCATAAATGTAGAAAGTGGAATTTCTATTCCTCTACCCAAGGGCCATTTATACAGCGTTCACTAAAAGAATTGATTACTGCTGAAAGAGATGGACCTAAAACTACTGAGCTCAGCAAAGTGGCTTCTTGTAATTGGATAAAATGCTATTAATCAAAGGATAAATTGATTTCTTATATGCAGTTTTAAATCCCAGCTTTACTTAGTGTAATTAATGCGCTACAATACAGGGCCCATCAACCGACAAGGTGAATTAGAAGCACAGTAAGAGAAAATGACAGAGAGCAGAAAAAAGATCCCTCGGCTTTTCTACATATATGAATTTTCAGTTCCTATGAAAGAAGTCATGCAACAAGAGTCATTGCATAGTAATACCGCTTCCTATTAATGTCTGTGTATGCCTGCCCCACGTTTTTTTTTTAAACTACTCCACTAGTTTTACAGCAGAGCCTCCAAGAACAGACATATTACTGCACTCAAGTACATACATGAACAGCAAACATCATGTTTTTGAAGTCCCACTAAGACATAGCAAAATATGATCACTTGGAAATTGGTTCCTTGATCGGAACTGACAAATTCATCTGCACCATTCCATGGAAACGCAGTCAAAAAATTTTGTTTTTCTAAGGCGCAACCTGCCCTCCATTTATGTACCTCCTACATAGGTAAGGCAAGCTCCCTACACCACCTGAACACATATGTAACAACACCATGGTTGCACAACATTGGGAAAAGGAAAATTTCTTCAAAACAGCATACCACAACTTAACAACTCCCAGTAATCACAGTTTTCACTTTAACAAATGATGTGGACATCCTACAGAAGGGCCTCACTGAGACAGATGCCTGGTGTCAGAGCAATGTGGCCTCAAGCTCAATGCCAAAAAGTGCAGTGTCATCCCCTTTGGTAAAAACTCTGTACCCATGAACTACCACATAGGCAGCAATCTTCTTAACACCGAATGCGTGATAAGAGACCTTGGGACCCAGGTGGACAGTAGTGTCTCCTTTGATAGTCACATCGCCACAGTAGTCAGGAAGTCCTTCTACGTGACACACCTCATCATAAAAGGGTTATCATCCAGGAAAAAAGAGGTCATTGCTCCCCTCTACTCGACATTCATTAGACCCATTATAGAGTACAACACCCCTTTTGGAATGTACCTCACAAGACATCTGCAGCAGCTGGAAAGGCCACAGAAGTACCTCACAAAGAGGATTACTGGCCTCAAACAAATGCCCTACAATGACCGCCTCAAAAAACCCCAGCTTTACTCCGTAGCATATCGCCTACTCCGAGGTGATCTCTGCCTAACATATAAAGTTATGTCAAACCCAGAGCTGTTGGACATGCTACACCTAAAGAAATCCCAATCCCTCCGAGCTACACGCTTTAGGGACCTAAACCTTGTCACCACAATAAACAGGACACACTGGATGGATAGATTCCTGTCCCAGAGACTTCCTATACTCTAGAACAAACTACCCATCTATATCAAGCAAAGTTCATTAGCACTCTTCAAGAAAAATCTTGATGAGTGGATGGGAAATAGGAAATACATCCCGGGGATCACTTCTGTGTCTCTGCTGGACAGTGGCACAGGAAAATAACTTTCTTGGGTGGCGCAAGCTATGGTACCTTGCTGGATAGGCTTACGTAGGCCCTTGGGCCGATAGCCTAGTACCTACCTATGAACCTATGAATATGACTGAGCAAGTGGTTTATGAGGAATTCTGGATCATGGAAACATGGGACAGCCTTCTAAAGATTCTGTTTCTATACTAATGTTGAAGAAGAGAAAACAAGTACAACATTCCAAAGAAAAAAATAGCCTTGCCAAAAGCAATAATGCTTTCTCTAAAAAAATATTTTTTTGTCGAGTCAAAACCTCCCTCCAACCCCCTTGCATCTGTACTTAACATAATCACCTCTGAGGCTGCAACACATCAAGATAAAGGGATATGCCTCCTTGCAGTTTCCCTTCTGGTGAGGTTCACAACAGGTTTTAGTGTTTTCTGTTGGTTGTCAAACTCTGTTACAAAGAAAAGGAAATCATAGTAGTTTTATATATTCCCATTTTATTGAAAGTCTGTGTAACAGAATGAGATTGGGGACCGTTAGTGTTAAGGACATTTTTACAAAGGTTGTGAGATATTTATGTTACTATATTCAGAAATATAATGCATGGGTGGTTGCCCCCTGCAAAAATCACCCTTTTTTGTGTTAGTCAACAATATGAGATGATGACTGTGCATTTTTAAAGGATGTAGTTTTCCAGAAAAATTTGATTCTATTATTTGTTCTAAATCCCAGTTTAACTAATGCTGAGCTTTCAACAAACTGCGTTTGGTGGCTTTGCTTTCAACAGCAACTTCACTGCTGAACTTGTGATGATACAGGCCTGAAAATCTATTTTATCACTTCATTCATATTCTACCCTTTCAGTGAAGAGATACTTCCTGATGTTACATCCAGCATGTTTCACACCAACTTCAGGTCATATACAATCTGTTTACTATGAACACTTTCTCTTAAAATAACTGTTAGCTAGAAAAAGCATTTGTCAGAATATATAGTTATCTACTGCTTTGAGGCAATGCACTTCCAGTTCTTTTAGTTAAACACAGCTTCAGACACTACCATTTCCTCCAGCAAAACTAACTTGATGCCATCCTTGGACTGGTAATTGGCAAACCTAGACCAGTTTCTATAGGTCTAGCTTAGAAAGGAATTTTAAAGTGGAGTAAGCATCTTTCTATTTAGTCTGTACAAATACACAAGAAAAAAAAAATTAAAGAAAAAGAAAAGAAAGAAAGTAAAGCATACACCACACAAATATTCATTGGTTTCTTCACTCGATAAGCCAATATTTGATATTTTGGACTTTACTGTATGTCACTTCCTTGGACCAGGTTCTGTAATGGTCATTTATTCTTCCGCTATCTCATTGTATTATTACTCCAGCTGTTTTTTTTTTCTTTTTCTTTTTGCACAACTGTTTTGTGTGTGTGTGTGTGTGTGTGTGTGTGTGTGTGTGTGTGTGTGTGTGTGTGTGTGTGTAGTATGTCAGTTATGTTTAAAAAGTCAAGTGCTTAACTTGTTAAAGATGAACTGCTGCAAATACAGAAATAAGTGTGTGTGTGTTATATGGTGTGTGTGTGTGTGTGTGTGTGTGTGTGTGTGTGTGTAGTATGTCAGTTATGTTTAAAAAGTTAAGTGCTTAACTTGTTAAAGATGAACTGCTGTAAATACAGAAATAAGTGTGTGTGTGTGTGTGTGTGTGTGTGTGTGTGTGTGTGTGTGTGTGTGTGTGTGTGTGTGTGTGTGTGTGTGTGTGTGTGTGTGTTTGGTGCAATGAACACATTAGTGAAACACAGCTAAAGCAGTTTCAACAAAAGTCCAGGACAGAACGATTCCCCTGCCTTTTTATACAGATCAGATGAACATTACAAAGAAAAAAAATTAGAACTTTCAGACAATGTATGTATTTTGTTAGAGACACTGCCAATCAAGTCTTTTGTTATTTTTTTTTTTAAATCAAAAGGACCAGTACAGTAACATAACTAATTTCCTTTCTCAGGAACAAAGGAGAAAGGAATAGCACGACATGAATGCAACAGTATGAAAAATAGGATTACATTCTTAGTGCAGAACAATTTAGCTGAGAAATGAATACTATGCAAGGTATTTCAAGATCCCCACCCCACGGCAACTCATTTTTGTTAAGAAATACACCTTGGCACAAAGAGGAGATCTGTTGAGACCTGCAAAACTGAATCAGACACAAGTATAAAAAGGTTGTTAACACACAAGGGAAGATGCTGGTGCAGTAAAACCAACCAGAGTAGTGAGAGTATTGGAAAGGACCAAAACTGCTTGGGTCAGCCATGGTAGCACGAAATAAACTGACAACTCAACACGTCATCAATAAATGCTCATGCAATGTGCCTGAAAATATCCACACAATAATTACCAGTTACTACCAACACAGGAAAAAAGGAGGTTTGTTTCTGTAGCACAAAAAGAAAAAGCTCTGACTATGACCCCACCAACTCTGACAAACAGTTCATACAATACAAAAGCTGCGGTGGAGTGTCTATGCTTCTATAATAAAGTGCATTACATCACATCTGTCTGCAAGCATTTTCAAAGTCAATTGAAAGCAGATTAAAACATTTTGGGATCAAAATTACTTTCTTGGGTGAGCTATTCTATCTAGTAGGGGAATATCTTTCCATACTACAAGAGTACTACCTGCCCATTTGGTCAGTGACAAGCTAAAGGAAGCAAAAGATAGGATGCAACATATGTATGCTACTTGGTATTGTTTTTTCTTGTAGTAATGGATTATAAAAGGGGCAGTAGGCAGATGTGCAGGGCTCACAGCTGCAGAGTGGCCCCTGACAGTCGGTAAGGAAACTTAATTAAGGAAAAAAAATGTTTATTATATTCAACACTAATTAATTTTAGTTACTTTCTGTGGTGAACATAATTGTTAATGAACGTTGCTTGCTTTTTTGCAAAAAAAAGTGTTAAACATTAGATGCCAAGAGTATTTCTTCTGTATACTTTAGAGTGTCTACCCCTTGTGCATGCACAGTATGGGCCAATGGCACTAATTTATTGATTTATTTACTTACTTACTTGTGTATGTATGATTGCATTTATTTGTGTCTAAATAAAGAAAACTTTGCCTAAATAAACAAATACACAAATAACTAAACCCCCCTATGTTCATCTGTGCGGTCCTGCAACTTTTTGTGTGTGGCCTTCCCATGAATCACTGAACAAGCAAAAAGCACAACTCTGCATACCTGTCAACCTCTCAGTGCAAGAAATCTGGACAAAGCCAGAAAGAATGGAGACACAAAGGCCCAAAAATAGAGACGGAATGTAAATATTGCTCCTATAAACTTATAAAGCTGCTAGAATAACAGATTTTGCATACATATGCATTTTCTGAAGGATATGTCTGAAACTCAAATGCCTGGCATTATCTACTATTATTTAGTGACTTCAATCCTCAATGATTTGCCAGAAAAAGGCAGCCTTAATGAGGAAAAGACCAAAAATACGAGGCAAAAATATAGACATTCTGCGAAAATCTGTACAGTTGAGAGGTATGCCTGAAATATTAAATATTATTATGAAGAGCTGTGCATGGATTGCTATAGAGATTTCTGATAATCTGATGTAGTTACATAAATAACTGCAGATAACTGCAGTCTGGGGGAACTACGGACTGGCTGAGGGTGAACGCTGCTTATAATTTACTCAGTTTAAAGTCTATATTACTTTATGGTTACTGTTTGTGTGCAAAAAATGCTTAACACTTTTGGTTTTCCAGCAAATCACTGAGGATTGCAACCATTAAATGAGGTGGTGGGAGAGCTGGCTGTGGATGAAAGCAACTTACCATCTGGTTGTTTCATCGTTTTAAAATCTGGCTTCACAGAACTAGTGCTCATTTGTATGAAATGCATTGGAATAACTATTTTATGGCAGCTACTACAAAGAAAGTTGAATATACCCTGATATCACAGAATTTCATTTACCTTTTCCTATATTTTTGGTATGTATCTCATCAAATGTGTGGTTTTATGGTAAATCATTGTGAATTAGTCACTAAATTGGGAAATGGCTGGTTGTGGTTGAAAACAACTTACTATATTGTTTGCTTATTTTAAAGTCTGGCTTTCTGATATCACAGACTGTCCTTAATTTTGTCTTACATTTTTGGTATATGAAGATTACAATCACTAAATGGGGGGGGGGTGCTGCTGTAGATGAAAATAGCCTACTGTCTTGTCATTTGTCAAACCACTGAGGACAGCGGTCACTAATGACATTTTTTCATCACAATCAGATGAGGTTTACATGACAAAGTATTTACAACTGGATGGAAGCTGTATGTGGATCAAAGTAGTTTAATCTGTAACTGTTTGCTTAGATAACCACCTGGCCTTGCAGGACCAATATCCATTTGTGTGAAATAAGTTGCAATACTTGTGATTACTTACGTAAAACGAAGCTTGCACCTGCCCCTGATTTCACAAAATGCCTCTGATTTTACAAACAATTTTTGTGTGTTCATCATAAAAGTTGTGGTTTCTGGAAATCATTGAGGATTGTAGTAAATAAATAATGGCAGAAATTTGTGTTTCAAATTTTATATTCTTCATAAAATGCATCTTAATGCATGAAATGTATTACAACAACTTTTTAAATAAGTAAGATAAATCTCTAATTCTGAAACTTTGTCCCTCATTGTTTTTGGCTTTATCTTTGGTTATTGTGCTAAAAAATTGAGAGGCATTATGTTTTACTACAATCGGATGAGGTACAAACAGCAAAGTTACTATATCTATTGGTTGGGGGATGACGATTTCTGTGGATGAAAATAACTTACCCCCTTGTTTGCTCAGTTTAAACTCTTTGCAGGAGTAGTGTGCATTGTGTGAAATAAGTCTTATTGTTACCCCTACCAGATGTCTGAGATGTACACAGTCAACAATGGGGCTATAATTGCTACTACAGTTTCTGTCTGTTGTTTCTGTTGTTGGGAAAGGCTAACTCTGGTTGACAGGATCAATCTAAACAATCATTAGTCTAGCTTTGCATGACTAACATGCATTAGTGTAAAGCAAATTGGGATATGTTGTTGTGGCTGTTTTTTAAAATCAAAATTAGGCATCTGAGGTGTAAGTGGCCATAATTAATGGGTACAAAAATTGATGGAATATAATGGCAACAGTTTAAAGGATCTTAAATTGGAAAAGAGAACCCAAAAGATCCAGAACAATATGAGTAATACAACACCCTAAACAAATGTGTGGTGGGGGACTATGGTTTGAAAACCACCAATGGCCTAATATATGTTTAATCCACTGCTGTTTTCACCTGTCCCTTTGTAACTCTGAGTCTAGATACAAGGTTGAATGCTAAAAGCCTTAAAATTAATCTGAAGTATAGTTGTTCCTCCTAGTCTGCCTATCTCATCTTCTCTCCATGCAGTCCTTACAGGTGCTACTAAGGGAAATTGCTGAAACATATTTTAATGTTAAATTAAATGTCCCTATGACTTCAGTAAAATTCACAGTAGTGTACCTGAAAGACATAAATATGTTTTGCTTCAAGCCACATTGAATGCTAAACGCCTTAAAATGAATCTAAAGTATAGTTGTTCCTCCTAGTCTGCCTATCCAATCTTCTTTCTATGCAGTCCTATCAGGTGCTACTAAAGGAAATTGTTAAAACATATTTTAATGTTAAATTAAATCTCCCTATGACTTCAGTAGAAACTCACAGTAGTGTACCTGAAAGACATAAATATGTTTTGCTTCAAGCCCCATTGTAAAAAAAACATCAACTAAAGCAAACTGTAGTTGCAGAAAAATTGAGGTTTGGGTCCATTTGCAGTTTAGCACTTAACCTCATGGTGATCTTAATAAAAAAAATCATCTGAAGATATTGTCCATGTGACTTAGAGGGGTTCCTATTATGTTATCGAACTTCAACAAGTTCGAACCCTATATGGTCGAAACCATACAGTCAAACTTGCTTAAGTTTGAATACAGAAAAAATAAAATAAAAGATGCAACAGCAAACTAACTGTTGCAAGCAGATGGGCAAGCCCCCCTGCACCCCTCACGTGGGGGGGCAAGCACGCCATTCCCCACTCTTTAAATATACCAACTCCGAGACCGCACTATAGTGCAGAAAGGGAATATTTCCCTTTACTGTAGTCTAGTGTGATCTCGGAGCAGGTATATTTAAAGAGCGGGGGTGTGGGGGTGCAGGGACTTGCAACAGTTAGCTTACTGTTGTATCTTTTTTTTTTGCTGTGTTTCAAGTTTTGAAACTTCAAACAGACAAGTTCGATATTGTCGTGTTCGAATTTTCAAAATTTCGATCACGTAATAGAAACACGACTTAGAGTAATATTTAAGTTGTACTGTTACTGGGAAATGCTTTGGAAATGAACACTGTATTGTATTATTTCTCAGGAGAATTCATTTAAATATAATTCAGAGGACTATGATCGGTTGCCAATCAAAACGTTTATTAGTTCACAACATGGATGCCAAGAAATTCACCTTGAAATTAATGCTTGAGAGTTGAGTTTCATGGCATCCATGTTGAGAACACATAATAAAGAGTCATGATCTGTCACCTGATCTTAAGTCCTTGTAGTACATGGAGATTTATCTGCTCCATGCACTACTAGTTGCAGACAAAAAAACACTAAGTGTTTTGACAGCTTTCAGTCATAAAACACTTAGGGCTGCTGTCAGAAAGACAGTATAATGCTTTCTGTTATGATTAAACTCAATGATGAAGAAAACTGACGAGGTAGCAGTAGAAGGAGACACACTTTACTGTTAAAATAATGGTTAAGCGCTTTCATCAGTGAGACATTATCAAAATTGTAAACAAAGACAGTACCAGTTGAAAACAGTGCCAATAAAAACATTGAAGAAGGTAACACACTTCCAAGAAATAAGCCAGTAAAATTACTTAAAACAAAAAATCATCTAATGCCATAAGAGCAAAAGCAAAACGGTGACTGCCAATTACAAGTAGGAAGAGTTATAACATCTACCAATAGTAAACAAATAATATTTCAGAGATTTAAACCAATAGAATTACTTAAAACAAAAAAAAAAACAACCAATACTATGCCAAGAAAAACAAAACAATCATTAGCAGTGGACAACCGCGAAGTACATTCACTGCCGTAAATGAAAAACTATTTTGAATACTTTGAAGAAAAAATACCAAATGTTATACTCTAGCAGCTCTAAATTTTAATTCACTGGTGATGGAGATAGTATCATTTAAAGAACGGCAAATAGTAGTGTCCCTCTGGAGTTGCCAAAGCATTTCCCGGCATAGCACATCATTTTGCCAATCTCCATTATAAAGTGCTGTGGTTATTTGCTCAAGCACAGCAAATGTAAATTTAGTAAAACCCGTACATGATTGAACATGCTTTGCAAGGGAATTTTTGTTGTCTCTCCTGGAAATGCTGTAAAGGTGCTGATAAATACGTTTGTTCAGAGCATTAATTGTTTTCCGATACAAAACGCTTAACATGAACAGCACTTTGCCAAATACACCAAAGCAGTTAAATCTACCCAGACATATCCATTTTTGTACTTTGTCAAATAGTTCACCACCCAAATCCATGTCAATAAAAGAACACTGAGGACAATGCCCACACTTGGATATCAAATAAGAGTAGTTCAACAATGGTTTTACAGGTTTCTCAAGAATGTTCTTAATGCACGGTCTGTTTTTAAAGGTAAAAGTGGGGGGAGGGATAACTAAAGAACACGTTGAGATCCTCATCACATTATAAGATAGACCAGGTTTATTTAAGATTCTACAGATGTCTTGAGCATCAAGGGAATAATGTAAAATCATATTGGCGGAATAATCAAGTTTCTGAATGATAGTCTCCTCATCAGTACCTGGACAACAAGTCTGTAAACCTTTTTTAATAATAGGTCCATATTTAATGTTTCTATTTTTTAGGATCTCAACATAAAATTTGTCAATAAGATAAGATGGATATCCCTAGTCTAAGAACATAGACGTTAACTTGTCAAACTGCTCAGTGCAACATTGATCATCAGAGGTCAAATGAGAAATTTTGATGAACTGACTCTTCACCACCCCCTTCTTCTGGTGCAAGGGGTGGCAACTAGTAAAGTGCAGAAAAGTATTACAAAATGTGAGCTTCCTATAAACAGAAGTGTGAGGTACCCCAACTGCATGTTTCCTGATTTCAATATCAAGAAAATGAATATAGTCCACACTGATTTTGTAGGTGAAATTCAAACATTGTGAGGTCAGTTCAAGTTGATCAATAAATTGAACAAGGTTTTTGTTCGCTGCCTGACCAAATAATAAAGAAATCATCCAGGTAATGAAAATACCCAGTTTGTTTGTTTGCGTCTTTCTGATTTTCCTGGTTAGGGGTCGCCACAGCGGAACTCCGGTCTGCTAATGATTGGTAGTTGAGTTTTACGTGGCGCGTTACCAGCCCTGATACACAACCTTCAATGAAGGTATGCCCATTCATGCATGTCTCCACGCAGAAGAGGCTCTAGCTGAGAATCGAACCGGACAGCGTCTTACTGTGAGGCGACAACGCTACCGCAGCACCACCACCGCGGGTTTTACCCAGAACAGTGATCAAATAACGAATGTTTGAAAACTGCCTAGGTTTCCCACTGAAGGAGAACAGCATTGGAGAAAATGGGGGCAAAGAGGCCCCCACAGCAACTCCTTGAAGCTGTTTATATGTATTTATTTATTGACATTTGTTGACTGGAAAGTCCACTGGGTCCAACGACCAATTTTCAGTGAAGGCCTGGGAAGAAAAGCTCCATACTATCACAGAAATTTTTACATAACATCAGCTTGACTTTGAAAGTCAAGAAAGTTTTTACTTAATACAAATTGAAGCAGATATACATGACAAATACATATTAAAGAGGTAAGTATTCCCCTTCAAAGAGGTTGAAATTATTGCCCAATATAAATCCATAAATTCAGTTACCAGGGTCACATCGGTGTCAGATAGAAGGCCATGGTTGACACAACCACAGTAAACCAGCTAAGACCTTCACTATGAGGAACAGCCATGAATACATTTTTAATGTCACAGGTTGCCAGGATGTAGTAATGTAATATATCAAGTCACCTCAGTTTGTCCAAAAAAATCCCAGGAGTCCCGAATGATGTGTGGAAAGTTGTTGAAAAGTGTTTTGAGTTTCCAATCAATAAATTTAGCCATAGGTTCTGTGATAAAGCCACTAGCGCCCACAACTGATCGTAGTGGAGGGACTGAGATGTTAGAAGGGTTCTTCAGTATCCCAAAAATTTGGGGAATAACAGGAAAGTATACACTTACAAAATCAAAGAGCCCCAAAGAAATGTTGTCAAACAACAACAGTTCATCCAAGTGGATTTTAATTGCTTTATAAGCAATGTCAATTTCCGTCATAGACACAAGGTGGGAGGATGGTATAATGGTTAAGGTGTTCACCTTACAAACAAAAAGTGCAGGGTTTGATTCTCACATGGGGTAACTGGCTAGACTTAAAGTGGTCCACAAGGACAGTTAACTTAGTACTAATCTATGAACCTATGAACAATACAACATGTAGATTCATCACTGAGTAGGTTATCCATATAGCTGGACTAATCAAAGCAGTCCATAATGACTAATCCCCCTGTTTTGTCGGGTTTCATGCATCTGCTATTTTTGTCATATGCTATATTGTACAGAATTTCTCTTTCATCCCTTATTAAATTATAAAACCTGTGCAACAGTTTGTTGTTGAGTAAAAAGACATGCATCTGGAGCGTTTCTCCCCAGGCCTCCAATAAAAATAGGATCTCTTCCTAGTTGGACTTTCCCGGTCAACAAATGTTAAATAAATAAATAAATAAATTCCTGATCCCGTGCTCACAGGGCTTCTCATATACATTCACAATGTGATTGGGGGGGGGGGGTTGTAACACTCTTCCTTTTAAAACTGTTACCAAGAGGCTCAGTAGGCAAAGTGTTACCAAACAGTACTTTGAAATTAAGCTTTCTGGTGAAAAGTTTTAAATCCAGTATAATCTGTTCAACACTGGTGCTGGCTGAGGGTATAAAAGTAAACCCTTTGAGGAACAGGTTGTGATGCTCAGCATCGATAGGCAACTCTGTGAAGTTGGGTAGCACTAGAAAGCCTTAAACTGATACAAGCCTTCTAGCTTAGGAGAGAGACTTTGGAGTGATTAAGCATCAGTTTTCTGTACTTTCTTGCTGTACTTAACTGTTTTCCGCCTAAACGCAGATTTTGCAGCATTTATTGTGATTTAAAAGCTTGTTTTTTTCACATATTGTACTTATTTGACTGCCTGCACTTTTAAAAAGTTGTTTTTTGTTTAAATAATTTGTTTAACTGTTGTAGGCTACACACTAAATTGTGATAGCCTTTTCTGATCGTTTGTAGTTGTTTAAAGCTGTTTTAAGTTTTTTTTGTTACTGTTTTTGCCTTATCTTTAAAAAAAAAAAAAAAACCCAAAAATTCCTTGTTTCCCGCCTTTTGAAGCTAGTATAGTCCAGTTTCCAGGCTAGTGATGAATTCAGGACTGTGATACTAGCTTCTGAGTTGCCCATACCTTACTTGGATAGAAGGAAGTTTCTTTGTTCACCTATGAGAAAGGGGAGCTTTGAGCAACCTATCTGTCCCTGGAGGAGTGGTTCCAGCCTAGACGTTAGTAGTTTATTGGCCATTTTGGGCTAATTTCTCTTTCATTTCCCTAGTATAAAAACTGTGTTTGCATGGTTTTCCACAACGGGCAGTGCCGGTTAGCTACGGTTAAATTATTCCCGGCTCCACTAAGTCTCCTCTTCAGTTTTGCCATTGAAACTAGTCTAACTCTCAACCTAAGCACTTAAAAAGTATGTTACAGCCCAGCACTTGCTCAGACCTAATAGCAAGCACTAATATACCCTAACACTGATTGCCCAGCAGGGCAAGACTCTTTATTCACCCCTCACCAACCAAGCGACTAAGCAGCTCACCTTACTATTCAGGCATGACCAAAGGGCAACTTCGGGTGCACTCTCCAGTCCAGCTGGTGAATCTGGGTATGCTAAGGCAATGTTACAACTGCCTCATGTACACAGACAGCCCTCTCCTCCTACCACAAAACACTAACATATGTGAGAGATGAAATTATACAGCCAAACTGGAAGCTAAGCTGTCTCCACACAAGACTGGAATAGACAGTCAAGAGGAGAAGGTTAACACTTGCACCACAACTCCAGCCGCACACAGACCTACTAAAACAGCACTGGAAAAAAATACACATAAATACACAAAATCATACTAGGAGGCTCTAAATAAAACCCTGCAAAAGCATCAGAGACCTCCAAAGCAGATACCCAAACAACCTGCACTTCCCCTCACAAACTAGACAACACATAAAATACAACATCAGTGTGGCACACAATCACAGCCCTTAAGGCGAAATAACATATCTAGCACACTAGTAATAGGTGACTCTATAGTCAGGCACACTGACGTTCCACTCACTAGGCTGGACAAGCAAAAGGTTACTGTTAGCTGCCTGTCCGGAGCCAGAATCCGCTGCATAACACAAGCACTCAGGTCACTCCAGAACAAGTACAAATATGACTCTGTCATTGTTCATGTTGGTGTAAATGACCCGAGACGTACCTCGCTGGACTACATGAAAAGAGACATGGAAGAGCTCTCTGATCATGTAGCCCAGGCTGGTATGACCCTGACCCTGAGTAGCATCCTGCCCTCACCAAGAATGATACCTCAGTATAAAGAAAAAAATTATCAATGTCAACACTTGGCTAAGCTTCTGGTGTCATTCAAAGGGGATCCAGTGTCTGTCAGCCTGGGACGACATGCTCGACAAGCCACGTTGCTTCACAAGAGACGGCTTGCACCTGTCACCCCTAGGCTTTCGAATACTGTCCAAGGCTTTTGCTGCCCCCATAGTGCCTTTTTTAGGCAAGGCTCAAAAGTCAAACCTACCTCCATAAACAGCACAATTAACAAAAAACTGAGGGTTATGCTACTTAACGCCAGGAGTTTAAATCTCAAAATGCACGTGCTTAAAGTACTCCTCAGTATGGAAAACGTCGACATCTGTACAGTAACTGAAACCTGGTTCACGGCTCCAGAGAGCAACTCGGCACTACTGGGCTACAACTCATACCACACGTTTCGGCCACAGAACATGGATCGAAACACAAAAGTAGGGGGTGTATCCATATTCATCAAGGATACCTACACCTCCAGGTTAGTGGTGCAACAGGATACCTCTGAGATCATCCATTTTCTACTAACATCGGGCAAATCTGCAATGCAAATTGTGGCCTGCTACAGATCACCCTCCATGACCCAGGACTACCACTCCACCTTTCTGGAGACACTGGAAAACATGAAGGTCCTACCAAACACCCTGATATTGGGCAATTTCAATTACCCTACCATTCACTGGGAAAACTATTCGAGTACAAATTCCCAGGCCCAGCGCTTCCTGGAATTCATCAACTCAAACGCCCTGGATCAGCTGGTAAACTCCTCTACCAGAGGTGAAAACATATTGGACCTGGTCATCACCAACATGGGCGACAGATGTTTCACACCAGAGGTCAACCCATCACTGGTTAGATCAGCCCATAAACTAATCACTCTGGATGTCCACACCCCACCACCACCCCCAACTAAGGAAACCACAGTAAAAAACTTTTCTAAAGCAAACTTCACCTTACTTAAGACAGAGGTGGTAAGTTTCACAGCCCCCACGCTAAAGGATAACGCTGCTCAAGATACAGAAACCTTTACAAATGCACTCTATGAGCACCTAAAAGGATGCATGGATCGTGCAATCCCTAGCAAAACCAAGACTCCCTCCTATAAGAGAAGGAAACCAGTTTGGCGGACCTCTGCAATAAACAGGCTATACAATAGAAGGAGGAAACTAGTTCAGAAAAAAAGCAAATCCCAAGAAGGAAAGACATCCCTGATCAGTATCAGTAAGAAACTGAGGTCTCTCATGAAATCATCCAAAGCTAACTTCGAAAGAAAAATAGCCAAGGATTCAAAAGGTAACCACAAAGCCTTCTTTAGCTATGTTAAGAATCTATGTGGCAACTCGCAGATATGCACTGAAAAATAGCACAAAATATACTTCTTCTTGTTGTTGAAATATACTGAACCTACTGATATTGCCAACATCCTAGCAGATAGATTCAGTGCAAACTTCACCCCCCTCTCACCTCCAAAAGGGCCCACAACAATACTGGAAAAGTGCAATGTAACAAAACTCACAGATGCACAGGTGAAAACAGCCCTTTCAAAAGCCAAAAACACAGCATCAGTGGGACCAGATGGTGTCCCAGGCTGCGTCTTGCACGAACTACAGAATGAACTTACCCCCCCACCTAAACACGCTATTCAATCTTAGCCTCTCCACAGGCTACATACCCATAGAATGGTGCACAGCAATGGTTATTCCACTCCACAAAGGAGGGGCCACAACTGACCCTGGTAACTATCACTCCATAAGCCTGACTAGCCTGGTCTGCAAGGCTACGGAGCGCATCATCATGGAACTCATTAGCAAAGACATTGGGAACCTCCAAATACTTGACCCAACCCAGTTCGGCTTTGTTAAGGACAGATCATGCCTACTAACCTGGTTGACTTCTTCGAGACAGTCACCAAGGCCATAGACAAGGTAAGGTGGTTCACACAGCCTACCTTGACCTCGCCAAGGCATTTGACACCATTCCCCACTCGGGTATTACAGAAAAACTCACCAGCCTGAACAAAAAACCCTACATCACGAGATGGGTTGCCAACTGGCTTACAGACAGAACTCACACGGTAAGTATAGTGGACTCCAGGTCCGACTCTAAACCAGTCATAACTGGCGTCCCGCAAGGTTCAGTCCTGGGACCCCTACTGATCAGCATATACTTCTCAGAAGTACAGGTAAACACAGGAGGAATATGGCTAACCAAGTTCGGCGATGACTGCAAACTGGGAGCCATAACTGACTCTCCGGCTGACACGGACATCCTCCAAAAGGGCCTTACTGAGATGGACACCTGGTGTCAAAGTCATGGCCTCAAGTTAAATGCCAAAAAATGCATAGTCATCCCATTTGGGAAAAACAAAACACCCACGAATTACCACATAGGTGGCAGTCCCCTTAATACAGAAGAGGTAATAAGCGATCTGGGGGCCCAGGTAGATAGTAATCTCTCCTTTGACA
This sequence comes from Protopterus annectens, assembly GCF_019279795.1. Lineage (NCBI taxonomy): Eukaryota > Metazoa > Chordata > Ceratodontiformes > Protopteridae > Protopterus > Protopterus annectens. Next base: position 1,656,473,761 of record NC_056729.1, read on the forward strand.
ATCATATTGCCAAAGTAGTTAGGAAATCCTTCTATGTGGCCTATCTAATTACTAATGGGTTCACATCTAGAAATAAAGAGGTTATAGTGCCCCTCTACTCATCATTCAATAGACCCATCATAGAGTACAATGCCCCATTTGGGATGTACCTCACAAGACACTTCCAACAGCTGGAAAGACCACAAAAGTACCTCACCAAGAGGATTACTTGTCTCAAACATATGTCCTATGCAGCCCGACTGAAAAACTCCGGCTGTACTCAGTGGCATATCGCTTACTCAGAGGTGATCTCTGCCTGACTTACCAAAGCCATGTCCAACTCAGATTTGATGGACATGCTCCACCTAAAGAAATCCAAGTCACTGCGAGCCACGCGATCTAGTGAGCCAAACCTCGCCACAACAATAAATAGAACATGCTGGAGGGATAGATTCTTGTCACAGAGACTCCCCATGCTTTGGATCAAAATTCCAAATTACATCAGGCAGAGCCCCTCACTAACACTCTTCAAAAGAAACCTTGACGAGTGGATGGGTAACAGAAAATACACCCCAGGGATCACTTCATTGGCTCTGCTTGACAGAGGCTCAGTTAATTAATCAACGGGGCTGCGAAAGCTGACACACTCTGGCTAGGCTTATAAATGCCCTCGGGCAGATAGCCTAGTACCTTATGAACCTATGCAGATGTTTAAGTTACAAAAGTCAGTAACAGACACAGTACCTGGGTTGGGGCTACTGTGGACAACGTCCAACAGATCTGCAAGATTCACCATCTCCTGTGTTGGTTCATGAGTCACTTTTACCCACCTGTTCCTGCTTTTGGTTGAATATCCAGGATTGCTTAACGGTGTCCTATGAGTTTTTACACTCAACTTTCATGGCTCTCAATGGCCTAAATTTTCTCAGAATGTCAAGCTTTTTGTCTTATTTATTTGATCTGTTCCTCGTTAGTACCTGTGGTTGACAAATCACTGAGAATTGAAGTCAATGAATAGTGACATACATTTGAGTTTCACAGTTTGTACCTTTTAGTGAGCAAAAAAACCCCACTTCCAGTGACCACTTTCTGTTATCCTCGCTACTTTCCAAATTTGTAAGAGGCAGGTACACATTATCCCTTCAGACAGCAGTACTGACGCTGTCATTTACTGGGCATTACTGGCAAATTTGACTACCTAGCACTAGACCTGACCTTAACCACTTTAGCAAGGGGTGGTTAACATTTGTTAAGGTCGGGTCTTGCACCACTTTAACACTTAACAAATTTGCCTTTTTCTGAATCTCTGACTGTAATCACAACACTCTATGTGCTATGGAATTATTATTAGTGCTGGCTATGGTTCATAGGTTCATAGGTTGCTACTAGGCTATCAGCCCTAGGGCCTATACAAGCCTAGCCATAACAATTCCCTGGCTATTTCTTCCCACATTATTTACTTTCCTGGACCCCTGTCTAGCAGGGCGACTGACGTGATCCCTGGGGTGAATTTCCTTTCTCCCATCCAATCGTCAAGGTTCCTCTTGAAGAGGTCCAAAGAGGCTTGACATGTAAGGGCAATCTATTCCAGGGTCTGGGGAGTTTCTGGGTCAGGAACCTATCCCTCCACCATGTTTTGTTTATTGTGATGACAAGGTTTAGATCCCTGGAGCGTGTAGCTCTGAGGGATTGGGATTTCTTTAAGTGTAGCATGTCCAACAGCTCTGGGTTTGACATGGCCTTGTATGTTAAGCAGAGATCGCCTCTGAGTAGACGATATGCGACAGAGTATAGCTGGAGTTTTTAAGGCGGCAGCGAGGGGCATCTGCTTTAGGCCTGTGATTCTTTTAGTGAGGTATTTCTGAGGCCTTTCCAGTTGTTGCAGATGTCTTGAGAGGTACATACCAAATGGGCGTTGTATTATATAATGGGTCTAATGAGGGATGAGTACAGTGGGACAATGACCTACTTTTTCTGGATGAAAAGCCCTTCATGATGAGGTGTGCCACATAGAAGGATTTCCTGACTGTTGTGGCGATGTGGTTATCGAAGGTGAGACCACTGTCCACCTGTGTCCCTAAGTCTCTTATCACACTTTCTGTGTTTAGTGTACTGCCACCTATATAGTAATTCATGGATACATGTTTTTTCCCAAAGGGGATAACAATACATTTCTTGGCATTGAGCTTGAGCCCATGGCTCTGGCACCAAGCATCTGTTTCTGTAAGGCCCTTTTGTAGAGTATCCACATCATTTGGGGATTCAATAATGGCTCCCAGTTTGCAGTCATCTGCAAACTTTGTTAGCCAGAGAAGTAGATGCCAAACAAGAGCGGCCCCAGGACTGAACCCTGAGGTACTCCACTTGTCACTTGTCTGGAGCTGGATTTGGAGTCGGCTACCTTTACAGTGTGGGTTCTATCAGTAAGCCATTTAGCAACCCATTGGGTGACATAGGGATTAATGCCCAACTTAGTAAGTTTATCTATGATTCCAGAGTGGTGTCAAAGGCCTTGGCAAGGTCTAGATAGGCTGTGTGGACCACCTTACCCTTGTCCATTGCTCTGGAGACTGATTCAAAGAAGTCAATCAGGTTCAGGAGACAAGATCGGCCCTTCACATACCTAAACTGGGTGGGGTCCAGTGTTTGAAGGTTGCCAATGTCTTTGTTTATAAGTTCATTGATAATACGCTCCATGGTCTTGCAGATAAGGCTTGTCAGACTGATGGGACGGTAGTTTCCGGGATCCAAGGTGGATCCCCCCTTGTGGATTGGGATAACTGTAGCTCTGCGCCACTCAGTGGGCACGAAACCTGAGGTGAGGCTATGATTAAACATGACACTTAGGTGAGGTGCCAGTTCATATTGTAGTTCATGTAGTACACAGCCCGGGATGTCATCTGGTCCCATGGATGCTGTATTCTTGGCTTTAGAGAGTGCGTTTTGTACCTGTGTGGCCGTTATTACTGGAATTTGGCAATCTTCCAGTATTGAGATGGGCCATTTAGGGGGTGAGAGGGGGTGAAGTTGGCACTGAATCGATCTGCCAGGATATTGGCAATATCCTTCGGATTAGTATATTTAATGTCATTCTGTTTTAGCTCAGAGCAGATCTGAGCATTACCATTTAGATTCTTGACATAGTTATAGAATGCTTTGTGGTTGTCTTTGGAATCTTTGGCAATTTTATTTTCGTAACTAGCTTTGGAGGATTTTATGAGGCATCTCAGTTTCTTACTGAGGCTAGTAAGGGAGTTTTTTGCATCCTGGGATTTTCCTCTTTTCTGCAAAAATTTCTTCCTTTTGTTGTAAAGTTTGTTTATGGCAGAGAACCACCAGATTGGCTTCCTTTTTTTGGATGAGAGCATTTTGGTTCTATTTGGGATGGCACGATTCATGTATGAGTGGATGTGCTCGTACAGTGCCTTAGTGTAGGATTCAGCAGTTGAACTTTCAGTTTCCGTCTGCATGGGTGTCATGAAGTTTGTCACTTCTGACTTGAGTAGCATGAAGTTGGCTTTGGAGAAGTTTTTTATGGTGGTTTCTTTACTGGGGGGTGGGGGTGGGATGTGGATGTTAAGGGTGATTAGCTTATGGTCAAACCTAACGAGGGGGTGACCATAGATATGGAGCATTGATTTCCCATGTTGGTTATGACCAGGTCTAAGATATTGGAGCCCCTGGTGGGACTATGGATTAGTTGATCCAGGGCGTTGGAATTTATGAATTCCAAGAACCGTTGTGCAAAGGTGTTGGGACATGAGTAGTTTTCCCAGTTAATGGCAGGGTAGTTAAAATCACCCAGTATTAGGGTGTTTGGTTCTATCTTAATATTTTCCAGTATGTTTAGAAAGGTGTAGTGAGAATCTTGGGGTATGGTGGGGGATCTGTAGCAAGCTACAATTTGGATTGCAGTCTTACCTAGTGTTAGTTGCACTTGGAGAATTTCAGACACATTGTGTTGGCCAACTAGCTAGCTAGGATATTGCAAAATGATTTTTGAGTCGAAGCAAGAATGGTAATATGGTTAATACTGTGCTTGTCTACGTTAGATGCTATACTAGTTAAAAAAAATGAATAATTGAGCAAAATTTTCCATTATAACAATGGTGTATCAAAGCAACAGGATCTGACTTTCTTGAAGGCTGTGATAAGCAAAGACAACAGTATCTGTAAAACTGCCAGTGTTTACTGCAATGTGTTACATGCTGAGTGCACCCACAGTCACAAGAATTGATAACAATATACTTAGAGGTGGCCTAGCTCAAATTCCCCCCAATGTCAGGTGTCTAAATCACAAGATTCTGTCAGGTGTCTAAATCACAAGATGCCAAGGAACAAAAAAGCTGATTACTGTTTTCCTCAGGAAATCAGTGCCTTTGAAATTTCTGTTTGTGCACCAGCAGGGATTACTTTGTTTTGGAAAATGTCTCTCTACCTCTTGTTCATAGGTTCATGGGTGCATAAGTGACCCAGAAATTTGACTTATACATGGGGTGACTTACTGAATGTTCTGTCTATCAGAAACATAGGCATGAGACGAGGGTGAATTTCCATTGGTCCAAATTGAACTTAAAAAGGGATACGGAGGAACTCTGCTTCACATGGATGTGGAGCCTGTTCCAGAGAATGTGAATTCTCTGAGAAACATATCTGTCTCCCCAACATGTCCTATTTATGTTGCAAGTAATATGTAGGTCTTTCAGTGCTGTTTGTTTGTGGGGGAGGAAAAGGCTCATCACAACAGGGTCCAGGGATGTCTTGTAGCCAGGCAAAGATCATCTCTCAGAAGTCTATATCATACTGAGTAAAGAGACAGGGCTTCGTGGCAATCAGCACAGGATATTGTGTTTACTCCCTGTATTCTTGTTTTTTTTAAAGAAGCTTAGTGGACGTTCCAGTTGCTGCATGTGTCTGGACATGTACATACTGAAGAGGATATTATACTCTATGATATGACTGATAAGGGCCGAGTACAGTGGTGTGATGACCTTTCTGGACCTAGAGACCATGTTCTTGCTTATACATTAAGCAACAGAGAAGAATTTTCTTACTACCTTTGACACATGCTGGTCAAAGGTACAGCTACTATCTATACGTGTTCCCTGATCCCTGACTTAAGAATCAACTTTTAGGACTGTTTTATTGACAACATAGTTACCCAAGGGTGCCGAATTCCCAAAATGTACTATACTTAATTTCTTGGTATTGAGTTTTAAGTGTTTCCCTGTGTTAGACCTTCCTGAGGGGTGTTCTCATCTTGAAGGGATTTGATGACTGCTCCCAGTTTGCAATCATCTGTGAACCTGGTTGGCCATAGGACTTTGACATTGGCTTTGGCTTCTGAGAAATAGATGCCAAAAAGGAGCGGGACTTGCACAAAGCCCTGGGGGCCTCCATAGATAGATGGTCTCTTTGTGGTGGTGGCCTCACCAGTTCTAACCTCCTGGGTCTAATCAGTGAGCCAGCTAGCTATCCAGTGTGTTATAAAGGGGCTTATACCGGGTTCTGCAAGTTTCTTGTAAATACCTATGAAGGATATTGTATCAAACCCCTCATCCACTGCCTTAGAGATCTTTTCAAAGAAGTCTGTCAGATTCAGTAAGCATGACCTTCCCTTGAAAAAGCCAAACTGGGATGGTTTCATTATCCAGAGATCTCCAATATCCTTGTTGATAATTTCCAGGACAATTCTTTCCATGGCTTTTCAAATAAGACTAGTCGGGCTAATGGGTCTGTAGTTTCCAGTATCTGTCAAAGGGGTATAACCACCATAGTTCTCCATTCACGTGGCACAAAGCCTGTTTTAAGACTGCAGTTAAATAATAATTCCAAGAGTCCTAATAAGTCTGTTCAGGAGGCATTCTGGGATGTTATGGGGATCCATTAAGGCTGTGTTCTTGTCTTTAGGTATAGTTGGACAGGTTATGTTTGAGGGTATTTTTTTGGGGATGGTTAGTGGTGAAAGGGGATAAAGTTGAAACTGAATTTGTCTGATAACAGTTCATGTCACCAGTCTTGGTGAATGTGGCACCATTAGCCAACAATTCAGCACATTGCTGTGTGCTGCCCTTGACATTTCTGACACAGCTGTAGAAGGCCTTATGGTTATCTTTCACCAGGGAGGCTATCTTAACCTCAAAGTTGGCTTTGCTTGACCTAATTAGTCCTCTCAGTTGCCTATTAGTTTGATGAGAGAGTTTTATCTTTATGGGAATTACCCTGATTTTTTGCCGTAATTGTTTTCCTTTTGTTGTATTTCCTGTTTAATTTGGGTTGGTACCAGGGCGGACTGTTTCTGTGGTTAGTTCCGGACTTATTTCTAGTAGGTACAACAGCTTCTATGCAGTGACCAAAGTGGTGCTAAAGAGTTTCTGAGAACCATTCAGCATTGGCTGCTCTGTTCTCTGTGTTTGTAGGGGCACTGAATTTTTGCAAACCATCACTTGATAAACGGTAATTTGCCTTTAAATAGCTACTGACCATTATTGGTTTTAATGGTATTATGGAGTTGATTTTGATTTTGAAGGAGATAGCTTTATATGTAGCTTTCTCCCATATTTGTAAGCATGAGGTCCAGTATATTGGACCCCCTACTGGGCGTATTCACTAGTTGGTCAAGGGTGTTTGTATTTACAAACTCCAGGAATCTCACTGCCTATAGATGTGAGGCCATGTAAGATTCCTAGTTTACAGAGGGATAATTAAAGTCTCCCATGAGTAGGGCGTTAATTTGGATGGTAGGTATCCCCTCTGCAGTAGGTTCAAGTACGCACTGTCAGTTTCTTGGGACATGGACAGTGACCAATAACTGGGTAGGACATTGTACAGAATGTTTTCATATGGTAATCTGCACATTGAGACACTCCAGCACATCATCCTGTTTGACCGCCCTAGAGGTTTGTTTGCTAGGGATGTATATTGAGACACCTCCTCCTTTAGCCCTTGTTTGTGCAGCTTCTGGTCTACAAGTGTGAAAGGCACAGAAACCCTGCACTGTTGGGGTAGTCTCTGCCACTTTAAACCATGTCTCAGTAACTGCACAGATGTCTATATTCTCGAATGTGAGGAGAGCTTGGATGGAGTGTAGCTTTTATTTAGGCTCCTGGCATTGACCAGTAACAGCTTCAGGATCTGTTGAGTTCATTTTGCTATGTTGGTAGGTTTGTCAATTTGGCATTGCCTAAAAAGGCACTGCCTTTAGCCATTCTTAGAGAAAAACCTAAAGGTGCAGACCATCACTGGCAAATTAACATGGTCTGTTAACCATGTCCTCTCAAGCTGATAAATATCTCATTAGAATGACAGCAAAGAGGTGTCCCGTTGTTGAAATCAATAATTGTTTGCTCATACTGTGGCATCATCCTCAGTGATAGTAATATACTGCTCCATGCTCAGCTCATACTAGCCTGAGGCACAGAGTCTGCCATACTAGCCTGAGCACTTTTTCCATGATGTTTCCATTCATACAGTATACAGTCATACAGTACATCTTTCATACATATGGAATCACCTACATCTCAGGTCCTAACAAATGGTGCCTGCCTGTAGTATAATAAGGTGATCGTACATATGACTTGGTGGATCCGGTCTCTAAATAGGCAAGTTCTCTCTTAGGCCTCTCAGAATCATAGAGAGGAATCCCTTATATTAGAATGGGAATGGAATCCATTGTGAGCTCTAGGGGTAGTGGCTTTGTTTTGGGGGGCTTAGTTTTTGGGCTCCTGGTGAGAGTTAGTGGTGTTTTTCTGAGTGCCTTGTTTTTGATGGTGCACTTTGGCTTGATGGGTAAAACACTGACAATTTGTTTAAACTGTGTTGTTGTTTTAAATTGATTGTTTTGATGTTTGGGAAGATGTATGTTTGTGTATGTTATTGTGGTATGTTGTGTGTGAGTGTTCAACAGTTTGATGTGCACTTGTTGTTTGAATTTAGTATTCACTGTCACTGTGTTTAGTCGTCACTGTCATCACAACACTCACATTAAGTATCTAGTTTTAAGTAGTAAGTCTAGTTTTCACAAATGAGACAATTGCTACATTAACATGATATTGAGATGCCAATACTAAGCTGGCTACAGAAAAAAGTGAAATGAAACTATTTTGACTGGTCAGCATGCAAGGGGTGGTGCATTGTGGGTAGGTGGTGCATTAGGGGGTTTGTTTAAGAGGTGGGAAAAAAGTTCTTTACTGGGGCAGATTATGCTGCTAAATGGTACTAAATGCTACTACTTTAAGGTACAATACTGAATTCCATCCATCTGTAGGTATTGCCACTTTCGACTCCACCAACAACCAGAGGCTAGAGGCTCTAACACACAATTATTGCTCTATATTGCTGCTTTATAGAGTACAATTTTATGGACCGTTCTACAGTGACAATTGGCTTACTAGGTATTTGCTACTGTACAGGACCTTGCTAACCCATGCAAGCAGGCAGTGGGGAAAAGGCCATTTATGAAAAATTTATGAAAAAGAGTTTCAAAAAGAGTTTTTGAGTTTTGAGTGAAGTGTCAGTGAAGTGGTCCTAGTAATCATCTTTCCAGTCAAGTGAGTTTTCAATCAACCATACCCATACCCATATATATATATATATATATATATATATATATATATATATATATATATTATATACATAAATATATATATATGTGTGTGTTCTCAAGTTGCAGGAAGCACAGGTTGGACCCCCCCCCCCCACACTGCTATAGTTACTGCTTGAGGTTTTGCCCTTTCGGTATTTTGTACATTTTAGTCAGAATTATGATTTCTCAATGACTTCAGAATCAACATTTCATAGAGCAGAACCATTGATAACCGTTTTTAGGAATAAAATTGTGTTGAAATACTGGAAGATGAAATGCATTCTTCTTCATAACTTTGTATGCAGGCCAACAGAATAAAAATGACAGTTCTGCGTTTGGACCACCCGGTCTTCATTTGCACAATGTTAGTCTAAGCAAGTCGCTTAATTAGCCAGTGCTGCTGAAAAGAGTCACATGTCCCTATTGGGCTTGCCTGATTAACTCAGAATTAAAATAAAATACTGATAATCCTCTGGAGGGTGATTTCTTGAGTCTTTTAGGAATACCCATTCAATGAACTGAACTGAGCAGTCTATATCTCAGTTCATTATTTCTAATTTCTTTCCATATGAATCACACTGAAGAGAATCACACAAGGAAACTACGCTTCATTCAGATCTAGAGATTGTATCTTAAATGTACTACGGATATTCTTTTGTGTGTGTATGTGTGTGTGTGTGTGTGTGTGTGTGTGTGTGTGTGTGTGTGTGTGTGTGTGTGTGTGTGTGTGTTTATGCATGTGTGTATGTGTGTGTGTGTGTGTGTGTGTGTGTGTGTGTGTGTGTGTGTGTGTGTGTGTGTGTTTATGCATGTGGATTTGTGTGTGTATGTGTGTGTGTGTTTGTTTATGCGTGTGCGTTTGTGTTTGTTTATGCGTGTGTGTGTGTGTGTGTGTGTGTGTGTGTGTGTGTGTGTGTGTGTGTGTGTGTGTGTGTGTGTGTGTGCATGCGTTTGTGTTTGTTTCCATATGTTGTGTAGGGGGATACTGCAAGAGCATGACATGTACATAAAGAAACTAAGCACAGTGAGGATTTAACAACCTTCATATTAGGAGGTCACCAAAGGCAGCGGGTACAAAATTATTTTAATACAGCATGTCAACGCCAATGTAGAAAAGATTAGTTGCTAAGAACCGATGATGTCAGAAGTCATGTCAAGAGACCATCCCTCTAAAAATCGATCTTTGATTAAGCAATGTTTTCATTTACATGTCGGTGCAAAGCAAACATTTCCAGTGTCAGTGTTTTGAAAGGAAATGTTTTCCTCCAGCCTGGTGGCCCATACAGATGTTGAGGCCTTTTAAGCCTTCCAAAGTGACAACTAACACTCTGTTCTTACATGGGTCATTGTTAGCTGGTCAGCCTTAAATTCTCCTAGGCAGATCTAATGAACTTGTGGTTGCATTTTTCAGATACTTTTTTTCTTCCAATTGGCATACCTCTCCCTGCTTATTTATCAACTTCACCTCTGTACTTGACTGGAATGTTGGCTAACAGCCAAAGACCCTATTGCAAACACAGCATTAAAGTTAAATGCCACAGATTTACTAGAAGGAAAGAACTCACTTTTCCCCTTTGTTTAAAAGGTACTCCGCAGACAATTTTGTTAGTGAACTAGGTGCATGATATATTTCAAGGAGTGAACTTTGCACCCTCCACACTGCGAAGTTTCTGCTTGGTTTGAATATGTGCATTTTGGCGCCTTGTGGACGTATTCATGTCTGAAAGATGTCTAAGGACCATTATACTTAGCCAGTTAACACACTAACAAGTAAATAATTAAATATGTAAATAAAGCTGAACAGTAATGTCACCCACCATGTCCAACCTAACTCTGGACTGATGTCGTTTGGTAGAAACGCTGTAAGCATTTGGTGATTTCCTTCCGTAATAATACAAGTTTATTTCTGATGTTAGTTATCAGACTGTTTACATACCTCTCAACCTCTTATCACAAGAAATCTGGACAAAACTAAAAATAATAGCGGTACAAAGGCCTAAAAATAGGGACAAATTTTAATAATTACTGAAACTAAAGTGTCTGTCATTATTTAGTGACTTCAATGCTCTTTTCAGCAAATTCCCAGGGAGAAAAGTCACATAAAAATCATTAAATTTAACACAGTATATAAAAAGTAGTATCAATAACTATAGTGCATGGAACAGACTACAATATACACATAATAGTTTATTATAACAGTCTTTACAAATGCTGGCAAATGTGGTAAGCGGTAACATACAAAAGTTAAAAGAGAAACATAAAACAGGCCAAATAACAGTGTTTGGTATTTTGCACAGATTAAGGCTCTAAATTGTTGAAAATGTGTTGCCCGTAAACAAAAACTACATGCTTTTATTCCTTCTACCTTCATTTGTACACCGTGTGACCTGAGCAAATCTCTTGACCAGACTGTACTTCTTGGTCACCCCTGAAAAGGGACACTTGTGCCCAGTGGGCATACCCAGTTAAATGTATTAAAATAAACAGCAAGCGTTATATCTGCAGTAAGTGATACACTGGTTTATTTACTGCTAATGGATTATCCTTTTAATACTGAATGTATTGAGACAGATAATAGACTGTTGTGTGGCATTATTATGTGCAGTGAATTAATTATAGCCTGCAAAATATAGATTTTAGTAGAGATTTTCTCCCTGTGCCCCCTGTGTAAATTACCTCTGTCCAGAAACAGCCAGTTTAGTTTATAGTTTAATAAATAAATGAATAAAAGAAAATAGTCATATATATGCTTAACACCGTGCATTAATGGCAATACTATATATGATGTTATGTATTTCTTTCTCTTATTTCCTGGAGAAAGCTGCTTGTAAATAATAAATAAGTTTTACCAACTTGCAGCAGGACACATTTTAGGTCAAAGGAAACAAGGCAGTCTTCTTTCTGTGTGTGGGAACAAGTGAAGATTATTCCTCTGAAAAGGATACAAGTGATATGCCGCTGTAGATACAAACACTGGAAAAAATACCTCTCACTGAAACCAAAATCTACATAAGCACAGCAAACAGACAGCAGTGTACACATTTGGCAGTTAGGGTGTTTTGATGACATTGCATTGCTAAAGGTTGTAACTAAAACAGTCAGTGAAGTGCAGATCACTGCAAAGAATCCAAGGAGCTTAATGGGAAAATTGATGGTCTAAAGCTGCATAGGTCCTGGGTTTGAGTCCCTGGTATACATGTCATTTGTTGACTGCAGTGTAAAACATCTTTTAAATTGAAAGCAATATTTTGTGACCCTGCTGGACAGGGGCTTTGGGTGCTCACTTGTCTAAACATGGGCTAAACTCTTGGCTAGGTTTATAAGGGCCTCAGGGCCAATAGCCTAGTAACTTCCTATGATCCTATGATCATATGAACCTACATTGTTGAACAATAGTCCTTTTAAAAAGGCCAATAGTCTTTCGAGTGGAAAGAAGAACTTTAGTATTCCACTATCAGGCTCTACCTGTATTAGAATTCCATTAAAATATCTTTTTTTAACAAATGACATGTCCTTTGTATAAACTGTCACCCCAATATAAAGGCCTAATCTTACACCTTTTTACACTTAACATTTTACTAACTAGTACTGCTGTCCTGCTTTACCAAACTACTTCTAAAATGTCACAGATACAAATATTCAAATGCAGTCAGATGAAGAAATTAAATGCAGTCAGATGAAGAAATGTATAATTAGTCAACTGTTTCCATGTGGAGGTAATTTGTATGCAGCTGTGCTCTCATTACCTCAGACCAGCTTTAAAGCACTTGCAGACAAATTTATCTGCGAACCACATTCTGCATAAAGGAACGCTTTCTTATCTTAGTTCAGGTTCTGCCCCCTTTCACTTATGCATCCTCCTTCCCTTTCTTTCCTCAGCAACCTAATCCCATCTATCACACCCTAAACTGCCTTGTGAACTACAATGGCATCACCCAATCTCATCTTTTGGTCACACAGAATTATCTTAACCTATGCAGCACTTATTCATAACGCAGGTTCTTGAAACCCTTCATTATTTTGGGAAAATCTCTGATGGACCCCTCCAGTAACCCTTTCCAGTACATTCAAAAATATGCAGCTCTGCAGGACTACACATGACACTCACAATCACATCCTCAACTTTAACCCCTTTTAGTTCCAGTTTTCTCCTCTATTACCAATAAATTAAATCACCCTCATGAACAGTCTGTATCTATCTATATCACCGCAGCTATATTTATCATAGATTCATAGATTAGTACTAGGCTAGCTGTCCTCATAGGCCATTTTAACCCTAGCCAATTACTCCATGTGAGAATCAAACCCTGCACCTTGTGTTTCTAAGGTAAGCACCTTAACCATTACACCTACCGCCCACCCCATGACAAATCATGCCTTCTCTGTCATTAACACCAATCAGAGCAGTTGTAAGTGCTCAGGATAGGACAGTAATAGTGTAAACATGCTGTATTAAAATTGTTTTGTACCAACGACCTTTAGTGACTTCCTAATATGAAGGCCGTTAAAATACTCACAGAGCTTAGTTTCTTTATGTACATTTCATGGTTTTGCAGTATCCCCTCAGTTTACAAGGACCTCCTTCTAAATCTGCAAAGTTGCCGTGATCATACACTCCAACCCCAAACATTTTTGCTTCATGTACTAGCATTCCTTTTGACTAGTGTCACAGCATTTATTTTATTTGGCCTTCAGTGTCCATGAAATTTCTTCCTAGGTTGTTTTATGTTGAGTTTTTACAAGATGTTACCTGTGCATGTTGAGTTTTTACAATATGTTACCTGTGCTGCCTCAGTCAGTCATTTTATGGTAACTGTTTGAAATTCCAGGATCTGATTTAAAAAGTCCTGTTATACTCAGACTAAATAGCTGAAAGAAATGGACTTAGCAAATTTTTCCTTTGCTCCAAAGTACGACGATCCCAGAGTTAATATACCTAAGTCTGGAAGTGTGGGTGGCTGGCTCTGCAAAAACATGTATTTATTATATTTATCCTTTGTTGACCAGGTTAATCCCACTAGTGGCCACTTTTCAGGGGAGAACTAAGGAGGTATTTATACTAATAGAGGAAATTTGTCCAAAGTATCAGGGAACTTCCATTACTCTTTTTGAGGATTGCCGTGGGATGTTTTACATCCACATGAGCTACGTCCAACTGAAGCAGGTGGGACCTCGGTTTAACATCTCATCCGTCCTTATTGCACCTTGTCATCCTCTTACTTACTGCCTTTCACTCACCCTCTCTGCATCTCTCTCTCACACACTTCTCCTTTCTACTCCTCCTGTCTCTACTTGCCTCTCTCACCTTTTCTCGCTCTTTTCCCCCATGGTATCGTTTACTGCAACTTTTCTCACCTGCCTCTTCTAATGCCCTTGTGCGTCTCTAAATGACATGCTGCTATCCGTGTAGCATCCGCCGTCTCAGTTATTATGGTTACAGCTTATCCATAAATCTCTAAGCATTATTCCTTTTTTCCATCCATGTTTTAACATTGCAAACGGTTTCTTGAACTAAATGTTGTAGCACATTCTTGCATCTGTAAATATGGATACACACAAACAAAGACACACACACACACACACACACACACACATATATATATATATATATATATATTTGCTTCTTGTTTACTGGGAAAGTCCACTTGGCCTAATAGAACCCATTTTCAGTGGAAGCCCAAGAAGAAAAGCTCCACAGTATAGAAAATGAACAGTTAAAAATTACAAAGATCAAATTATACAGAAATTAAAAAGTAATTCCAAAAAAAATAAGTGTGTACAGTTGTTGAGAGAACCATGACATAAGTATACAGTCTTAAACAATCAGCAAAGAATTAAGTAACTGCATACCTTATAGGATCTATAAGCTGTCTCTGCAGTAAAACTGTCTTACCAAAAATAGTGACAACAAGAAAACTGGAGTCACACAATTTTCTAGGGGGGGGCATGGTGCAAGTACATTTCCAGCAAGAAGAGAGGTGATTATGAAGGGAATTTCTGAACTGGGAGAGATGTTGAATAGTTCTGATGGGTAGGGGTAAAGCATTCCATCTCTTGGCTATTGAGAATGAGTTAAAAAGCTGGTCGGGTGGGAGATTAGATTTGTGAACCTAGAAGGGCTTCTGATGCCCTGATCTAAGTGGCCTATTGGGGAGGTACTAATTGAATGTAGTGCTCAGAGCAGGACAGTCTTGGGGTTTGAAGAGGATTGTGTGAGCCATGATTAGTTGTAGCTAGGAGAGATACTTAAGAAGCTGTAGCCATTTCAGTGAATTGAGGGCAGTGCAGTGATGGGTGGAGTATTTGGAGTTGGTTGCAAATTTGTCGATTTTCTTATAGTAGGTTTCAAATATGAGTTTAGCGGAGCTTTGGATGTCGATAAGTAGAGGGGCGCCGTACAGGAGAGAGGGTAGTAGCTTCAAAAATCCCAGGTGATGAGAGGGATTCAGAAGTTTTCTGAAGGGTACATCAAGCCTGAAAATTCAGACATACCTCAAAAAATAAAGAAATCCTCTGCAGAGAGGGGATAAATCAGGCATGAAAACAGGGACATTCCTCCAAAAATAATAATGTTGTTTTTGTAGCGCTCTACATAAATAGTGAACCATTATAATAATATATTAAGAGCGAAGGAAATCTTCATATATTTAAGCAAAATGTCAGTTTCTGGGTTAGCCAGGGTGTGTGTTCTATAGTCCCTTCACAGATCAACTTTCAATAACCTACATACTGTTTTTCAGAAAATAATGTTTCTACTGCTACATTGTAACAATCAAAGACAGAGCCAAGCCTACTTCCACTATGCTTAGTTACTACAGATCATAGCCAAACTGGTAACCAGTGTGTTATAATCCAGAGCCAACACAGAACAAAAAGGGAAGTCATACACACACACACACACTATATATATATATATATATATATATATATATATATATATATATATATATATATATATATGGGCTACCTTTACATCATCGAACATTCAATTATTTGACACTGATATGATCAAGACCATATCATCGAACATTTAAATGTTCGACAATGTAAAAGTAAATAAAAAAACCCAATCCAAAAAAAGTAAACTGTTTATAGCAGGGGGGCAAGCCCTCCTGCACCCCCCATGTAGGGAGATGTGCCCCTCACAACCCCCCTACTTAAATATTCCAACACCGAGACTGCACTACATTGGAGTAAGAGGAAATATTCCCATTCTGCTCTGTACGGAGGTCTGTATTCCGTCATTTCCCATTACCAGAATATAGTGCAATCTCGGAGATGGTATATTTAGGTAACGGGGGTGACTGGAATACACGGGGATCACTAGGCAACCTCAGTTGTCTAGTATCTATCCCCAATTTTAAACCCTCAGATTGTCGAACATTTAAATGTTCAATGATATGGTCTTCCCCATATCAGTGTCGATCATTTGAACGTTCGGCAATCTGACGGTAACCCATATATATATATATATATATATATATATATATATATATGTACGAATATATAATATATATATTTAAAAGTGCACACAAACACAGACACACACACACACATACACACACACATATGCACACTGACAAGAAACTGAATTTGTAGGTATGCTTAAATGTATATTTGCCACAGTTTCTGGACATGGGAATCTAGAAACAGCCACATAACACAAGCACTCAGGTCACTCCAGAACAAGTGCAAATATGACTCTGTGATTGTTCATGTTGGTGTGAATGACCTGAGACGTACCTCCCTGGACTACATGAAAAGAGACATGGAAGAGCTCTCTGATCATGTGGCCCAGGCGAGTATGACCCTGACCCTGAGTAGCATCCTGCCCTCACCAAGAATGATACCTCAGTATAAAGAAAAAAATATCAATTTCAACAACTGGCTAAACTTCTGGTGTCATTCAAAGGGGATCTAGTGTCTGTCAGCCTGGGATGACATGCTCGACAAGCCGCATTGCTTTGCAAGAGACGGCTTGCACCTGTCACCCCTTGGCTTTCGAATACTGGCCAAGGCTCTTGCTGCCCCCATACTGCCTTTTTTAGGCAAGGCTCAAAATTCAAATCCACCACCGTAAACAGCACAAGTAAAAAACTGAGGGTTATGCTACTCAATGCCTGGAGTTTAAATCTCAAAATGCATGCGCTCGAAGCAGTCCTAAGTATGGACAACATCGACATCTGTACAGTAACTGAAACCTGGTTCAAGGCTCCAGAGAGCACTCCAGGACTACTAGGCTACAACTCATACCACACATTTTGGCTACAGAACACGAACCAAAACACAAAACGAGGGGGTGTATCCATATTCATCAAGGATACCCACACCTCCAGGTTAGTGGCGCAGCATGATACCTCTGAGATCATCCATGTGCAACTAACATCGGGCAAATGTGCAATGCAAACTGTGGCCTGCTACAGCTCACCTCCATGACCCAGGACCACCACTCCACCTTTCTGGAGACATTGAAAAACATGAAGGTCCTACCGAACACCTGGATATTGGGTGATTTCAATTACCCTACCATTAACTGGGAAAACTACTTGAGTACAAACTCCCAGGCTCAGCGCTTCCTGGAATTTATCAACTCAAATGCCCTGGATCAGCTGGTAAACTCCCCTACCAGAGTCCACAACATATTGGACCTGGTCGTCACCAACATGGGCGACAGGTGTTCCGTACCGGAAGTCAACCCGTCACTGGTTAGATCAGACCATAAACTAATCACCCTGGATGTCCACACCCCACAACCACTCCCAACCAGGGAAACCACAGTGAAAAACTTTTCTAAAGCAAACTTCACCTTACTTAAGGCAGAGGTGGTAAGTTTCACAGCTCCCACGCTAAAGGATAACACAGCCCAAAATGCAGAATCCTTTATAATTGCACTCTATGAGCCCTACAAGGATGCATGGATCGTGCCATCCCTAGCAAAACCAAGACTCATTCACCTAAGAGAACGAAACCAGTCTGGTGGACCCCTGCCATAAACAGGTTATACAACAGAAGGAGGAAACTAGTTCAGAAAAAAAGCAAATCCCAAGAAGTGAAGACATCCCTGATCAGTATCAGTAAGAAACTAAGGTCCCTCATAAAATCATCCAAGGCTAACTTTGAAAGAAAAATAGCCAAGGATTCGAAAGATAACCACAAAGCCTTCTTTAGCTATGTCAAGAATCTAAGTGGCAGCTCGCAGATATGCTCTGAGCTAGTGCAAAATAGGACAAACTATACTGAACTTACTGATATTGCCAACATCCTGGCAGATAGATTCAGTGCAAACGTCACCTGTCTCTCACCTTCAAAAGGGCCGACAACAATACCAGAAAAGTGTAGTGTCCCAGAAATCACAGAAGCACAGGTGAAAACAGCCCTTTCAAAAGCCAAAAACACAGCATCAATGGGGCCAGATGGTGTCACAGGCTGCGTCTTGCACGAACTACAGAACGAACTAACCCCCCACCTAAACACACTGTTCAACCTCAGCCTCTCCACAGGCTACGTGTCCATAGAGTGGTGCACAGCAACGGTTATTCCGCTCCACAAAGGAGGGGCCACAACTGACCCTGGTAACTATCGCACCATAAGCCTGACTAGCCTGATCTGCAAGGCTATAGAAAACATCATCATGGAGCTCATTAACAAAGACATTGGGAACCTCCAAACACTTGACCTGACCCAGTTAAGCTTTGTTAAGGGCAGATCAGGCCTACTAAACCTAGTTGACTTCTTCGAGACAGTCACCAAGGTCACAGACAAGGGAAAGGTAGCTCACACAGCCTACCTTGATCTCGTCAAGGCCGTTGACACAATTCCTCACTCGGGTATTACAGAAAAACTCACCAGCCTGAACATAAACCCCTACATCACAAGATGGGTTGCCAACTGGCTTACAGACGGAACTCACATAGCAAGAATAGTGGTCTCCAGGTCTGACTCTAAACCAGTCACAAGTGGTGTCCCACAAGGCTCGGTTCTGGGACCCCTACTGTTCAGCATATATCTCTCAGAAGTACAGGCAAACACAGGAGAACTATGGCTAACCAAGTTCGCCGATGACTGCAAACTGGGAGCCATAATCGACTCTCTGGCTGACACGGATATCCTTCAAAAAGGCCTTACTGAGACATACACCTGGTGTCAAAGTCACGGTCTCAAACTAAATGCCAAAAAATGCACAGTCATCCCATTTGGGAAAAACAAAACACCCACGATTTACCACATAGGTGGCAGGCCCCTTAATACAGAAGAGGTAATAAGAGATCTGGGGACCCAGGTAGATAGTAATCTCTCCTTTGAAAATCATATTGCCAAAGTAGTTAGAAAATCCTTCTATGTGGCCCATCTAATTACTAAGGGATTCGCATCTAGAAATAAAGAGGTTATAGTGCCCCTCTACTCATCACTCATCACACCCATCATAGAGTACAATGCCCCATTTGGGATGTACCTCACAAAACACTTCCAACAGCTGGAAAGACCACAAAAGCATCTCACCAAGAGGATTACTGGCCTCAAACATATGTCCTATCCAGCCCGAGTGAAAAAACTCCGGCTGTACTCAGTGGCATATCGCTTACTCAGAGGTGATCTCTGCCTGACTTACAAAGCCATGTCCAACTCAGAATTGATGGACATGCTCCACCTAAAGAAATCCAAGTCACTGCAAGCCACGCGCTCTAGTGAGCTAAACCTCGCCACAACAATAAATAGAACATGCTGGAGGGATAGATTCCTGTCACAGAGACTCCCCATGGTTTGGAACAGAATTCCTAACTACATTAGGCAGAGCCCCTCACTAACACTCTTCTAGAGAAGAAGTGACGAGTGTATGGGTAACAGAAAATATACCCCTGGGATCACTTCATTGGCTCTGCTTGACAGAGGCTCAGTTAATTAATCAATGGGGCAGATAGCCTAGTACCTAGCTATGAACCTAAGTAGATAGTAATCTCTCCTTTGAAAATCACATTGCCAAAGTGGTTAGAAAATCCTTCTACGTGGCCCACCTAATCACAAAAGGGTTCGCATCCAGATCAAAAGAGGTCATTGTGCCCCTCTACTCATCAGACCCATCACAGAGTACAATGCCCCATTTGGGATGTACGTTACAAGACACCTGCAACAGCTGGAAAGACCACAGAAGTACCTCACCAACAGGATCACTGGCCTCAAACAGATGCCCTATGCAGCTTGACCGAAGAAACTCTAGCTGTACTCAGTTACATACTGCCTACTCAGAAGTGATCTCTGCCTGACATACAAGGCCATGTCCAACCCAGAATTGATGGACATGCTCCGCCTAAAGAAAACCTTATCCCCTCGAGCCACATGCCCTAGGG